>NC_052551.1:8477725-8780755 GCF_016699485.2 Gallus gallus
GCAAAGCCTGGATTTCTTGGGGACCAGCAATACCGGCCCACATGCAATATCTCTGCATGCAGTGCCTTTCAGCACAGGTGCTTTTTTCTCGGTGTCATGTCGTGGTGTGTGCGGTGGGCTGTGAGGGAGAGGGGGGAAAAAGTCACCTTTGCCTCGCGATGCATGTAAATTCTTTAAATAGGTTACGCACGTGGCGATGTGCAATATCTGCGCGTGGCGCTGGGTTACGAAGGAGAGGTCTGGCTTTATTGGCTCCTGCTGCTGTGATTTAAAAATCTGATTTACTGAGTTATTGGGAGCAGTGGGTGCTCACAGCGTGGGGCTCTCCGGGAGCTGCAGGCTGAGCCCTTGCAGAGGATGGGGCTGGGAGGCTGCAGGGCTGCTCCGCTTTCTCTTCCACTCAACGCCCTCCCGATGGTGGTAAATACAGTCCTTGCTTGTCTTCAACAGATCTGAAAGCCATGGAAAGCACTGATTTTAAAGGTAGATGAGAAAACTTGAGTTACCAGAATGCAGGGCACGGGTGGGGATAGCAGACAAAAGATCTGAAAGAAAGAAGGCTGGAGGTGGCAATTAAATGACCTGGATTAGGACACTACTCAGTCACACTGTGGTAGCAATGCAGCTTCAAAACAGAGCCAAACACCGGGTTTAAAAGGCTACAGGCAGGCACTGAGTGCTGCAGACTGTTCCACTGCTTTTAAAACTGCCTCTTTAATTCAGACTCGCTCTTCAGCCAAAGCTGCTAAGAAGCTTAAATAAATCCTGAATGCCTGAAAGCGAAGCCATGTGAACCCGTGCAACGTCAGGCAGCAAGTTCAGAAGAGGTCCTGGCGACTGTGAAGGAAAAGGCCCTGAGGAGTTCCCCTCTTTGCTTTGCAGAGCGTGAGGCCAAATGCTTTGCTAAAGCTGGTAAAATGGAACCAAATCAACTGTTCAATGGATTTGGTCCCCTTCAACCAGCTGTAGCTGTGCATTGATCTCTCAGACGCACCTCGGAGGCTGACCCGGACAGCAGAAGAAATGGGCACGTGAGAGGGGCCAAGGAGGGATGCTGATGGCTGGCGTCTGCAGATCTGTCACCCGGGCTCTAAACTGGTGGGCTGAGCCCGAGCCATTATGTGGCTGCCAGTCAATTCTGTGTAACGGAGACCACTCAAGATTGATAATCTCTATCGTCCTCCTGTATTGATCCCAGCTGTGATTCAGGTCTGTGTATTTCAAGTGCAAATGCTGTACGTTTTACGTGTGATTGCTCAGACACCTCCCCCCCAGGAGCCTCGTGCCTGTGTTTCATCCGCTGCAATGAAGAATAAACGTTTTGATCTGAAGTTCCCTCCTTGTGTTTTGTTCCATGCGCTGAGCTGCTCACGAAATGGGAATTCTGGGGCTGGCAAGGCAGGGAATGGGGTGGAAGCACCTGCTGCTTCCCAGCTGCCCCAAACTGGCCAGCAATATTGGGTGATTTGAGAGATAATAGCTTTGTTCCAAAAAAAGTCTCCATTTGAATGTGTTGGGCTTATGTTTCTAAAGACCTGTGAAGTGTCTGCTGGTCTAATCCTCATAAGCACAAATATTATGCTAATGGACTTAAAGAAAATCACTGGTTTTCCCCATGTCATAATGATTGTTGGGAAAGGACGTTGGGCATCATCTCTTCCTAAGTACTGTAAATCTATAGGACTATCACAAGCTATTACTGCTGGTATAATGAGCCATTTGGATGCATAAGTCTGATATGAGATTGCTCACATCTTTACTTTTTAAAGATACCTGGCCCAGGATAACCCCTGGCATTAGAGGAGGCAGACATTTCTCTCTTTTCTTATGTAGGAAACTGGGTCGCCTGACTCCAGGTCCCCAGTCCCTCAGGTACCGGTTAAATGTTCTTAATAGTATCAGGAGTATTCACATGCTTTAAGAGATGGAGCTATTTGCTAGATTTGAGGTTTAACGTGCGTCTAATTTTTATGTCACTGAGTGTTTTAAAGACAAAGACATGAGGAGCAGTGGAGCTGCAGGAGCATCCCTCCTCAGCTAAAAGGAAACCCATGCTTTCCTCTGTAGCTCATTTTTCTCACCTTAAGTGTCAAAGCGTCTATGCTGAAGTCCTACTGAAATCCAAATAGTGGTTTGGTTGTTGTTGTTTGTTTTTTTTCCATGTATTCCGTTAGATCAGGCAAATACCTGGTACTTTTTCCTGAGAACAAGTTGGGGTTGAGGAGCATGTGCAGAGCTGAGGGCTCAGGTCTCCAGCTCTCCCCTTTGGGAAGCAGTAATCGCTTCTCACACTGAAAAGAATGCTTGGGTGTCAAAAGTTCCCTCAGAGTGAACAGCATACACTGAGAATACCTTCCATGCTGAAATCCCCTCTTGCTGCAGCCTGGGCAGTGATGACAGATAAGTTTCTAGGGAGCTTCTGGGAAGATAAGTTGTTTGTTCTGTTATTTTCTTCTTTTCCTGTGGTTCATCAATCTCTTAGTGTAAATATGTCGGGGAGGAGAAGCAGTTGTATCAGCACTGATCAGGTATATTTGCTGCATTCGTTCTGAAAAATGCATAAGTGGGAAGCTGTGCATGAACTGTTGGAGGAGGATGTTCTCCTTCACACCACCCTGGAAATATATAAAAGAAATAATAATTATTATTTTTTTTTTTCCAAAAATGCAACGTCTCTACAAACACCCACCAGTGCATCCAGAAGGGCTTTATCCTTGTCTAATAGGAGATGCCCAAGCCCTTACAACATGAAGTTGCAAATATTTTAGCCTGTAAACAGAGGAAAGTGAGTAGCTCCAATGAATCCCTGCAGCATCATGGGGCAAATTGACATCCATGCGCAGGAAGGATGCTTGTAGCTTTACAGCCACAGCACGTGGCAAAATAGCCAATGGTCACCACCTCTGCAGCTGCAAGCTGCAGGCACGCATTTTTGCACACTCCTTTCCCTGCCAATTGTTTGCTTTGTAATCAACAGTGCTGGTTTCTGGGCATTATCCAATCCCACCCCCTAATTTTGCATCAAGTGAAAGCATCAGTGAAGACAGGAATGAGCGTGCATGCAGAATCGCTGTGCAAATGCCACCCTAAAGCTCTTGCTGCCAAACCCAAGATTCATAAGCAAGGAAGGATGGGGATGAAAGCACTGGGGAAAGGAATCTCCAGCACAAACAGGCAGTTTGGGCTGTGGGTGATACTGGGACAGGTTGAGTAGAACCGGGTGCTTCCAGCAGGCTGTGGCTTGGCTTTCCAAAATAGCATGCTCCCCACTCCTGCAGTCTGGGTTATTCTCCCTCACTCCCCAAGGCTGCATTCGGTGTAAACAGCACCTTTATTAAAATTCTTCCTTCGGAATGTTAATTAAATTACTAAAAAATGACAAATGGGGAAGCTGAAGACATCACAACTGGAACAAAACCACGGAATGTAACTGAAAAGGTTTTCTCCTGGTGAAGCATGGGTGGACAAGGGCTCACCTGCTGCAGCAGCTCAGGGTGATTTCTTTTAATGGGGCTCCCAGGCTTTGGCTGTTGGCATCTACACAGATCCCAGGCACATGTTCCTCTGCAGGAAATACTGAAAGCATTTGTTGTCCCAGAAATCCTCCCAGAAGAGTTCTGGATATATATGGGAACAGCGGTATGCATCCATACAACATGTTATATGGGAGTACATGGCATTTTATCATCTGATGCAGTTGTTGTGCAATGATGTCACACTACTTTGATCACTCTATAAACCCGTGTGCCAAAACATCACCTTGGTCTGTGTTTTGGTACCCCACAGCCATCTGAGCACTGAATAGTAGGAAGCTTCCATTTCACTTGAAGCAAGAAGATGGATGTGGGGATTTTAAAGTTGGGCCATGTATTTAGGAGCTTAAACATGGATCTCACCTTCAGACATCTACGTTTGGAAATTTCTGCAGGTATATTTATTGGTTAATTATATCTTTATGAATGGGAACTTCAATTCACTTAATAAGGAATTTGTAGAACGATACAGGCTACTATGAACCAATGCAAGAAATGTGGGGGCCAAGCCAAAGGCAGCTGTTAGACTTTGGGGGAACTTTCCAAGGACTGCTAATATACAGGGACAAACCTAAGACCAGGGCCAAAAAATAATTGCTAATATTCCTCCCAACAGTTTGTCTGTCAAACCTGTTCACCCTCAAATCCCTTCTGATGCTCTGCATAGGAGCAAATGGAGCTTCCATTTCAACCAGGACATGGACCTACCCAGGGTGTGAAAACTGGATCCTCTCCAGTTGGCTTCTCATAAAGCACAGCTCTGAGTGGAAGTTCTACCACTGACTTTGAATGCCCCAGCATCAGGCCCTGGCTCAGGGACTGCCATCCTTTAGCCAACCACCCTGTAACTCCATCAGGCCTAATTGTCCTTCATAGCCACTAACAGGCTGATCTGATGGCCCTCCAGACCCTGCTGGTTTCCTAGAAACCCTATTAGCTTCTCAAACAAAGCAATGCTGAGGACTCTGTCTTGCAAACCTTTTGTGCAAATATTAAATAGCAGTGGATAATTAGCAGGAATAATCTTTTTTTCTTGACCTCTTCTGTAATAAAGACCTTTGTCAGCAAATGCAAACGTTATTTTGAGCAGTAATTCATAATCTAAATCTGCTAAACACACCAGACTAAATACACCTGCACTCTCATATCCATAGTGTTTGTACAGGACTTTTAAAAGGGATACAGACACATTATCTGTCCCAAAGACCTGAACACATTCATCTGTCAAGTGAGGCAGAGGAGGTGGCAAAAGAGGTGGTACAGAAGGGAAGAAGGAAAATAAAACAGTAAAAAAAAAGTGCACAAATAAATTTACCCACTAATTTAGATTACACCTCTTGGGGCTCTACTCATGCTTTGTGGGTATTCTCCAAATGAACTGCACGGTCCCATTAACACCAAGATGGCTAGCAAAAAATCAGGTTGGCTCTCTTCCCTAAAGACATCATCCTCATCCTTTCTTACCAGGAGAGAAAAATCAAATGGTTCCTTCAGCTTGTTGAGCAGGACACAAGCTTTGGACTCTTCCAGCCTGTTTTGGTTTCTCCCTCAAGACAAGCAGAGGGGTCTAATGACTCTTGCCTCTTCCTCCCTAATCTTCTATTTAGCAATATCCTCTCTGGAAATCCCCGAAAGAAAGGAGCTAGAAATTGTCCCTCTCCTTTAGCATTAGACCCACTTTTACCTTTGGTGGTCCACCAATGCATCTCTGGGCGCAGCAATCAGATTATGTGGATTTTGCCCACGGCATTTTACTCTGCAGGTCCTTTTCCTTTGTATGGTTTTTTTTTTCTTCTTCTTTTTTCTTTTTTTTTCTTTTTTCTGAGAGGAGAAAAAAAGAAAAGACAAGCAAACCAACAGGCAGATAATTGTTCTGTGCTGACAGTTTGTCAAGTGAAGGAAGTGCAATTTTAGTCGAGAGATCTACATTACAGCGTTACTTGAGCAGAAGTCTCTTCTTTTACTCCCAGATGGCATTGACATATAGCCTGGAGGGGCTATCAGGGTACAAAGCTAAAGATGGTTAAAGACATTAAAAACTGTACAATATGAGCACCGTCTACACTGGGACCATCACCTAGGATGAAGATTCACCCTGACGTATTGGGCAGAAAGCAAACTGAGCTGAAGGTATTTTCAAGATACATGAAAAAAATATATATATTCCTGCTCCTAACCGTGTCTTTTCTAGTGGGTCTTTATTGACTCTTTAAAAACTATGACCAATAAATGTAATGATCTGCCTTCCTCTTTCTTCCTGGGTGAATGATGGCTCCTGCAGGGTGTTTATCACTGAGTGTAATGGCTGGTTGATCAGTTCGTGTCCAACTCCACTTCCCAGCAAGCTATTGAACGCCTCCTCCTTGTCACGGGGCCGCCAGCATTTCCCCCATCCTGCCAGAGCTTCTGTTAAGCCGTATAATAAATATTGCACTCAGAACAAGATTGTAAATCTTGCCATAGGACAGAGGGTATTTGCTTTTCTGCCTTTCTTGAGTTTCGTGTTGCCTAAGTTGCTGTAATGTACTTAAGCAGAGAACAGACTTAATGCTCTTGCTTTCTTTTTAATAAGATGCATAGCTCATTTATCCAGTAGGTGCAGCTGGAGGGGAAGAGAACTGCAAAGAGGGGACTTCACCTGCTGGAAAAT
Source organism: Gallus gallus (assembly GCF_016699485.2). Lineage (NCBI taxonomy): Eukaryota > Metazoa > Chordata > Aves > Galliformes > Phasianidae > Gallus > Gallus gallus. The sequence goes on from NC_052551.1 coordinate 8,483,909, forward strand.
ATTCTCTACTTCCCCCAAAAGTGATGAAAATGTCAATACTATTGACACAATCACTAATTAAAAACGACTGCCATAATCATGCATATGACAGCCGTAGGACATCAGTTTGGATTAAATGTGAGCAGCAAGTTGTGCTGCACATGGTTTCCAAAAGCAGAAAGGGCTGGGTGATGTTATCTGCTGTTGGATGTACATCCAAGAGAGAGAAGGATGCTCTTAAACATAGTTGCTCTTCTTTGCACAGCCCTGGTGCTTGCATGGCCTGAATTCTTCGCAGCAATGAGAAAAAAGTGCGTCTGTTTTTACTTCCTTGTCCATGTTTACTTATTTGACTGAGGTTTAAGCAGTGCCCTCTGCTCTGTACATAGTGTGGGCACCCAATGTGCAGGCAGCCATCCCAGCAGCTCAGTGCTCGTGCATTGCTCCCATTGAGTTGTAGTGACACCTCAGGCTGGGTGTGCATAGCCTTTCCTCTTTCTCTCAAGGAGTAAAATCCTTTTATTTAGGGGTTTTAGCATGCAGACTTACAACAAAAAATATCTTGTCAATGCCCCACTTGGATTATTTCCTTACGCATCGGTCTAACCGGGTGAGAAAGAATTCCCATTTAAATGCCTACGGTTCTTGCATTATGCCTGTGATATGAATGCATGCCCAGGCATCTCATCTACTCCAGGTCATTGTCTTTAATTGGACAAGACCAAAAATAAACACTGCGACCTTCCACATAGTCCCAGGGGCTCCAGGGTGGGATGGAGCCTGTTGGTTCTTATCTAAGCAGAAATGTGAATCACTAGGAAAGTGTATGTGCCTTTTCATGGTGTGGAGCATGGACCAATGAGCCCTAAACCTCAGGAAGGACAGAAAGAGGGCCAACCCTCTGAGTAGGGAGAGTTGTTAGTCTCAGACAGAAGGAGGACAGCATTCAACAATTGACACTTCCCAAATCTAATCAGCCTGACCCCAAAACTACCATTGGAAAGGCTTACGATATGTGCCCGTCTCCATTGTATAGCAGAGGGAGGAGTGTAAAGCTGTCAATAAAAACTTGAAAAAAAGAAAGATTTTAAGAAACCAAGGAACAGAAAGAATGTGTTAACTAAGAGTTGGGCAGAGTGCTTCCATCCTAGTGGTGGTGGAAGAGCCAAAGGTTTCCCAGTGATGCACTTTTTTCATTTGAAACCCTTGGTTGTTCCACCCAGCGTGCAGTTTGACATTGGGAGTTTTTTATGTGGCATGTTAGGAGGTCCTCAAGCATGAACTAATTGATTCATGAGTGGATGAATCCGATGCATCTTTTAAATGGAAAACCGACATCATTCTCCATCAGAGATCCGCTAATAAAGCACATTTACTTGGTTAATCCATTTTTTTTTTTCTGTGCTAAGTGCACTGTATAAGGTATAAAAATATCAAATCAATAGGCAAAGAGTATATAAAAACAAGTGAGCAGTGTGAGCCACCCTTGGGTGGGCTCCTTGCAGGACCTGAGTTGGATCCCACTCCCAACACTGCACAGAGCAGCGGGGCTGCAGTGCACAGCTGTCCCTATGAGCCCCAGGGGACAGCGGGTGCAGAGCCACCTGCTTTGGGGCCTCGTGGCACCACACTGCTCCCTATTTTAAGCAGTAACTGGGTTAAAGGTGTCGGGTTAATCTCCTTCTCTCATTTGCTAGGATTATGATATTTATTATAGCAGAAGGAGCAGAGAAGCAGGAATGCGTATGGAAGACAGAGGCATCTTCCAGCTCAGCCTGCACAAATTCCCATTTTTTTTTAATTTTTCCAGGGGAATACAGCAGTATTATTTCAGAGCAAATGCCTGCACAGCCCCGTCTCTGCAAACACCACTCGATCAGTGCAACTCTCTGGTGTGAGCTCATTTAACAAGCGGTTGCCTTGCAGGCTGTGGAGAATTGCCTCTTACCTAATAATTCTGCTAATTTGCTTAACTTTCCCAGATTGCAAATGGCCCTGCCCTGAACAAGCAGCTTTCTAAATGAACCCCCAGACAATTTCTTGACAAGAAGGGATCGGAGAGGTGCCTGCTCGGGGAGCTGAAGCTCTCAGCCTTTTTATTTCTGACCTTTGGGCTAGCATTCAGATTTGCTTGTTGGGAAAACTGCATTCCAAGTGTATTTTCTTCAGGGATTTACAATACCCTTCTGCTTGTAATTATTCTCACCTGATGTCTTCCATAAATTAGTTAAAGATGCTTCTATTAGTGAGCTCCCGTCCTGTTAATTATCGTGCTGCAGTTCCTTGCTGGTGGCCGCTCTGCAGCACCGGGGCTGCATCCGTGCAAAGCTCCCGGCCGAGAGATCAGGGATGTAGTGTGTGGGTAATACAAACGTCTGAGCAATCTGGGAAAGAAATGAAAACTGCTGTAAAGGTAAATGTCAGACTATTTAAAGACAATGTTGACTATTGATTTTTCGGACGAGACTACCTCTTCAAAGGATGGCAAGCGTTCCTTCGGATCCAGACGAGGTAACTTAGGTGGAGGGGAAAGAGGGGGAGGTGAGGGAGTGGGGAGGGCAGAGATTTTCCCAGCGAGCAAAACGAATGCTTTACAAAACCGCTGGGATCAAAGATGTGGGTTGGGCTTTCCACAAAATCCACCTTTCAGCCCCTTTAAGCACCATGCCTTTCCCAAGAAACAAAGGGCTGAGAGGTGCTTGGAAGCACTGATGAATAATAACAAGATGAGTAGCAAAATACTCGTTTCACTGCAGCTTTCCATTGAAAAATGAAACTTCAGGCACTCTCAGTGACTACTGATGTGGCAAACTCACCAAGCTCCCTGATCCCATCCACGCTTCCTGGCACATCAGCGTTGCATGGGATGATGAGCAGAAAGGGGGAAGCAAAGCCATCGTTCTCTATGTACCTACAACCCAAAATCTTTTGGGGGAAATTACAATCAAACTGGCAATTTTGGGGTCATCCTTTCGAACTTTGGCTTCATACGGTTTAAAGGAAAATGAAGCCTGGAATAAAAACTTTGTCTTTTTAAAAATGAAGTGCATGTGTACATCTATATAAAATACACACGTATGTATGCAAAGACAGGTTTGGTGGGGATCCTGAGTGACTCTGTGGAAACAGCACGGCCACCTCAGGAGACACTGGTGTGACTCCGAGCCCTGGCACATGGAAACCACTCGAATCTGTAGTTAAATCTAAATGAAAAGCCTATTACTCATAAATAAAGGGGGGCTGGGCTGCTGCAGTAGTTTAAAGCAGAATTCTTCATCGGTGTTGGAATTTAAAGATTGTAAAATGCCACTTTGAGGCATTATGCAGTTGTGCAGAAACACTTCTTCTGCAGTGAATTTAGTTCCAAGAACAGATCTGGACCTAAGAGCTATTACCTCTTTGTTTTAAGGTGCAATCTGTCATCCTGCAAGCTTCCTCGCATGAAAAGTTTCGGGATTGGGTATTGAAAGGGCATCAGCAAGAGCTGCAAATAGCCTTAAGGTGATCCAGGAGCAACTCCGCTCCCAGCAGCGGCTGCTTGGGTGATGCTGGGCAGGATCTGAGGTGGGGACACGGCAGGACAGATCCTCCCTGCTCCCTGCCTTCCCCTCTATGGTGTTTTTTGGGTGCTTGAGTTTTAAGATCGCAAGAGAACTTCTTTGGCACTCAACCCAACTTGCAGAAAGCCCTGAGTCCGTGCAGGTCCTAAGGACTGCTGCCTGGGGTAACTTCTGGTTTCCACGCCTTATTTCAACGTGGAGGTCTTCAGACAGCGTTAAATGACAGATGATAGAATTTCTGCAAGTGATGTTCATCTGAATTTTATTTTCTGATGTTTTGACTCATTGACTTGATGTCTCTCTATTATGCACACACCTCTGGAGATGTTACTGGCTATGATTATGCGTGGCATCGAGTTAGTGAATAAAACCACTGCAGGAACTGCTTTACAGATCACAGTATCATTTTCTCTATAATTGTCCCACAAACGGTGGAAGTTATATGGAGAGAGCAGCGTTCCCTGACAGACTGCATATTTTTGCAGCGTGCATCAGATCTCACTTTGGCTTCTGAGACTTATTTCTGATGGTTCTTGGGGATTTAACTTTAAGACCAACGTTTTTTAGTATCCATATACACTCCACTCTTCATGTCATCCAGCAGCACCAGAGGATGAGCTGTCTCCTTAATATGGATGAGATACCAATTTATCTAAGTTATCACCTCACTATCTCTCATTCATCTCTGCTGTTAACTGCTGTGTTTCTGACATCCATACCTAAACAATCAGCAACTTCTTCTCCTTTAATTGAAACCATAAGTAATTTTTGGCTGGAAGTTCTTGTTGTGTGTGTATAACGGCTTCTTCATCTCCCAGCTGGAATTCAGTGATCCTGTGACTGAATCAGGCTCTGGACACCTCATTTTAAACCCACAACATCACACAGACCCACTCAGCACAGTAAATCAAAAGTCAGGGCATCTTGCCACCATCTGAAGATATATGACCAAATTAACATGTCCCAAGCTCACTGCGAACAACACTTGCGGATGGCCCAGGCGTTTGGCTGCAAAGTCAGCAAAGCTTTCCCCCTTCCTGATACATTCCCAGAACTGTGAAACTTAGCCCTACTCTTGGTATTCTCTTTATAGAGGGCCCCGGCTGTATTATGTATCAAATAAAGGTCTCATTACTTAGTTCCTGGCTCCTTCGTGCCATTGCTCTCATTAATCATCCTGTTCTTCCAGCCCATGCTGCAAGCCATTGGGACTGCCTCAGTGTCCACCCCTGAATTAAAGGCTTCATTCCCAGACCCTCCAAGCTGGTGGTCTCCATCCTTTCGTGACCCACTGGCATACAGCCCCACATTGCTGGGGGCACTTGGCCATGATGTCTGGAGTGCCAGTGCAAAGAAGTGGTCTTCCAAGTCTCATCTAGGGGTCACCAGGGTGTTGCAAAGAGCACTGTGTTGTGCCTGCACTGAGAGACTCAACAAGGACACAAAATGGAGAACAGATTTGGTCGTGCCCCAAATCTGTTAATTTCACCCCCAATCTCCTTCCAAAAATCGTTGCCAATTATTGAGTACAGCAAATGTACACCACCCACTTCTGTCCTGCTTGGTTTCACCCCCTGCACAGGGAGCACCCAAATGAGCCCCACACTCTGTACTCCCCCCAGCAGAGCAGCACAGCTGCTTTCCTCTCTTCCTTGTGGTTCTCAGCATAGATCCCACGGGGTTTGCCACTTTCTGTGGGTAATATTTTTTTGCAGAAGCACAAACGACTCGCTCAGAGCCTTGGAATCTAGCTCCCTTTGTGCTGAGGATGAAATGCAAAGAGGCAGAAATGCAGTGGAGAGCAAACTTCTCTCAGCTGCATGATTTTACCAAATCTGATGGTTTATTCATTTTAATTACCCTTGGAATTCGTATTTGTGTATACATATACATGAATTCATGTAATAACATGTAATTAGTTTAGAGTTTGACATTTCAGAACAGGTAATTAAAAGAGTTTGTTGTTGATTAATCGCTTGCAAAATAAATTATTAGCAGTATCACCGTTAACGTTATGTTTATTACTACAATTTGGAGAAATTAAGGCAGTTCACTTACATTAAATTAAACACGAAGGCACAGATGTAATGTACCCTAGACAATATCTATTTACCCAGAGAACGAATGTGATGTGTGCGTTACAATACATTTGCTAGGTCATACATCTCGGATGGCCTCTGCGTGTCACCACCAGAAACTTAACACCGACGCACGGACACTTCCCATTTCTTTCCATACATAGAAAATTCGGGTATGCCGGACCTCAACCCCTGCTCTGCACTGCAGCTCTGCGGGATCTGCGGATGCTGCAGGGTGCTCAGAGCTGCCTGGGGAGGAGGGAGCAGGCTGAGCATAGGAGCTAGCAGGGGCATGAGGGGCCATGCCAAATGCAAGCCCACAAAGCCTGCATGTGGCAAAGAAAATCAATTTTTTACATCCTCAGCAGACCCCCAGGCCATTGTCATGAACCAGATTATAGCCAAAGTGTGCAGAAACGGAATAAATCTCAGCACGACTCAATGAGGTGCTAAAGGCTTAAGCAGATTGGTTAAGTATAAGTTGAATTTGATCTTTAAGCAACTGTGCACGGTCTCTACTGGGATGCCGAGAGGTTTTGTCCTGTGAGGAGATAAGGAGCCCTTGCTTTTGACAACTGTTTTGTCTGGAGGCCCTTCTGATCCGAGTCTGAGAGAGCAAAGGCAAAAGTCAGTGGAGATGAAAAGGATGCTCTCTGGATCTGTCCCTCTGTGGTTTTATAGCTATGGGAAATAATCTATAATTAGGTGTATAAAACAGCTCTCTGATCTCTTTGCTTCTGGCCCAAAAGAGCACAGAATTGATAACTCAATTATCTCTGCTGGAAATACAAATAAATTACAAGCACGTGGTGGGAGGAACTCCAATAAAGGGGCACCCGCACAGCACAACGGGCGCTGCTCTGCAGCTGTGGGACCTCAACGCTGCTGCTGGGGTGAGGCTGGAAGGCAGTGGGTGCTCTTTGCTGGGGACTCCTTGAGGCTGAATATCTCTCTGGATGGTGGCAGCCACTGGCAAAAGCACTGGGGCAAAGATGGAACCCTCCCAAATGGACCCAGGAGAAAAGCCAGGGCAAAAGCTCACTGGAAGAGGAGACACTGTCCTGGAAGAGCGTGGCTTCTCAGAAAGGTGATGAGCTCAGCTTGGGAATGGGGTGAGAAAAGCAGGGCTGGGTTTAAACAGCTTTCCACAAATGAGAATAATGAGTGATTATCCTTTTCCTGGCAAATTCCTGGGAGTTTCCATTTGGAATTTACAACCGGAGCAGTGTAGGATCTCAGGGGTCTCCTTCATGTTCTGCCAAGCCAGCAGAGCCACCATCCAGCATCTACACCAACACCAACCCCTCTCCCCGCTGAGGCTCGTTTCTAATGACTCCTGGGCTGAATTAACAGTCTGTGCTTGTGTGACAATGACAATCAGCGCTAATGACCACTCTGTTTGTCTAATCCACATGCTGAGCACTGATTTCGGTCCCTGCCTCAGACTCCCTTTGCAAAAGAGTCTTTTTAAGCAATTTAAAATGTGCAGGATGCACTGGGCTGTCCATCCCTGCTCCTTTGATATTCTGCCGCCTGGAAGTGTCCTTGAGCCAACAGGCAGCACCTGTAGCGAGGTGTGCCCTAGGATGATGCAAAGAGCAAGATGAGAAAAGCCTTTGCATTTCATATCCTGTTCGGTCGACCTATTCAGTAATCAGGAAAATTATATTTAAACAATTTGCCCTTTGATGCAATCCAAGCGGCTCTGAAGGGCAAGTGCACTATCACAGAAAGCTCCGTTTTTATTCTGCAGCACACTTCGTGACCCCACGGGGAGTGTGTGGCAGTGCAGATCCGTGGTTTATTTAGAAAAGGAAAACAAAAGCACTCAACTGCCCCCGAAACCTTTGTGCCCCTTCCAAAATGTCCCCCAATTCACGAGGAGCGGGAAAACCAACCCAACTATTTCCTCCTATTCGCTCTGCCCATTGGCATGCATTGCTTCACTGCTGGGGAGAAACAAGGTAGCACAATAATATTCACTTTATGGACTTGACTTTTTTATTTAGGCAGCAGCATCTCCCGTAAAGAAGCCTGGTGCACGTCATCCTTCCTCCCTGCCCATGGCATGGGGCAGACGGTAGAGCAATTCCAGCTGAAAGCTTTTAGCTCCTGTAACCGATGATTTATATTTGTGCTGTAATAGCCAGATACAGCAATAATAGTAAGGATTTAATTGTTTTAATGAAAGTAGCTTTTTTTTTTCCTGCATTCGAATCAATTTGCTAAGTTTGGATGATGGAACGTAAGAATGGATTTAGCTGCGCTTTCCGCACGCTCTGAACAAAAAGGCACAAGGCATTTCAAAAGAACCAGCCTGACATATTAAAACTCTTAATAAGTAATATCTGCATAACTAAAGGCAATAGGAGCAGTCCAACCTGAAGAAAAAAGGGCTTTACAGGAATTAGCGTCTCATTGTCACATTTGTAAAAGGGACACATGCATTTTTCAGATCTTTGCACATTAATGGCTGTATTTGATTCAAAATACAGTCAGTGAACCCTCAGTAAATGGAATTAAATGGTATGTGTCTGATTTGAGGGTGACAATCCGCCAATTGTTTCTTGTTTGAATTACTACCTGCGTGGCTGGGCACAGCAGTAATTGAAACTATAATGTTTCATTCCTCTTTAGCTATAATTTATCTGCAAAGTTCACTCTCTGCTGTTCTGTTCCCCTTCCTGAAATCTCTCCTTTAACCGTTATGGTGCTGTTGGGGACTGTATCCCTCCTGCACACCCCATGGAGCTCTGGGGAGCCCACCCTCACATGGCACCGTGGATTTCCCATCGAAACTCAGAGCACACAGCGGCTTTGAGACCATCTTATGGAAAAACCAGTACATGGCATCACCAAACGTTAAACACTGTGTAGTCAGAATTATTGGCTGAACGGAGGAGAACCCGACGTTGCTCTTTCTTCTATCCATGCCTCGCTTTTCTATTTTAGTCATTTATTGTATTCTATGCAGAGGTGATGGGGCTGGACTCAGTGATCCTCATGGGTCCCTTCTGACTCAGGATATTCTGTGATTCTTTGATTCTATGACCTGTGGCTGCCACAGTAGGATCAGTGCTCAGCTTCTGCTATAGATAACAAATAGATGGCCTCTCTCCTGATGCTATCCATTTATAAGCAATTTCTAGTCTGTTCTCACCCGATATTGATAAACAGAAGAAAATGGAATGTATTTTATTCATCCATAAAGTCTGACATTTCCAAAGATGGAATTACATTACCCTCCTCATCTATCTGCAGCTCGTGGGGCTGTGGGTTGGACATGCCCATGTACTGCAGAGCAATGGCACCCAACCTCTGAGCCTTTACAGTGAGCCTCTCTGAGACAGGCAAGGACATCATCCATACAAAAAACTGCAATCACAAAACCCTATCTCCCTGCCCAAGGGTAACTTGCTCTTGGCAGGGACGTTTCTACAAAAGCATTCTCATCTTACTGAGTCGGTACCACTACCCGTGTTCTGGGTGGGATTTGAATAATGAAGGTTAATTCAGGCAGAAATCCTGTGTGGCTCGTGGCTGTCCAGGGATGGGGTGGTGATGCTGCCCACTGCCATGGGGAGGTCCTGAGAGGAGACACAAAGAGAGGATGGTAGAGAAGAGCACAGTGAGATTTCAGATTCTCAAATAGCACAGCACTCAGAGCTGAGGAAGGGTCCTCAGCACACTGGGGCTGCCCTCCAGACACAAGATGTGTGGATATGCTCCTGAAAGGCATCCCTCGTATCCACTCTCAAGCCCATCACCAATCCATCCACCAACCTGCACCTGCTGGCACCCTGACAGGGCTCTGTGGTTGAGGTGGCTGATCCAAGGAGATGGGTGGAGAATAGAGGTGGGCTGGCATCTAAATGCGGAGGAAGCTTGGCAGCACACAGAGAAGGCCAGGCAGGGATGGAGCGATGTGAAGCACGAGGAGGGCAGCTGCTGAGAGGAACATCACCTGAAGCTATTCCTTCCCTGGGCAATTCCCTGTGTCATGCCCCACCAGGAGGTCCCCTGGGCCCTGCAGGAAACGAAGAGCAAGAGGAGGAAGCCTTCTCTCCTCCACCCTCCTCCTGTCCCAAACTGCATTTCCCCTTTGGAAACTGAGGGTGCCACTTCACCATCCCTCCTGCATCCCTTGATGGGCTCCGAGGCTGCCCCTGACCCAAGGGTCATGGCAAGGTTTTCTACAGGCAAATCCTCAGCAACAGAAGTAATCCCTCAGATGGAGATTTCACACAAACTGAGGCCTCCAGGGTTGTTTTGAAGCAACGTCCCACTCCTCCAGCTAACCTTCCGTACACATAGGCTGTGTGTGAGGGGCTGTATTTCATGCCTTGGGTCACAGCCATACTGATTTAAGCCAGCCCTTTCTGGATGTACCTGCTGAACACTCTTTTTTTATGCTCACCTCAGAGTGCAGGCTGAATAATTGGAGCAAGTGGCTGCATTTCTCCGAATAAAAGTGGGATTTGTATGTGGCAGAGGTCAGCGGTGCTGGGAGGGAAAGGTAATTGACATTCCCTTTGGGAATACTGTAAAAATTTGGACAGTGATTGCTTTGGATTTATTGTCTGATGACAACATGGAAACAAACAAACAGCACAATTAAGTGCAACTAAAGCAGTTCGGTTATGCTGTGAGACTGGTGGCAGAGAGGGACTGGTCAGAACCTGTCTGTTTTTCAGCTCTTTCCCACCAACAATGACGTTAGGGCATCACAACATGAAAAAGAATAAAAATAAAGAAGCCAATGAAGTGGCTCTGAGTGATGCTGGGAAGTGTCCCTGCTCCCATGGGGCTCCCTGTGATGCTGCAATGCTGATGGGCTGCAGGTCGCCCTGATGGAATTTGTGTGGCATCCCACACCCCACCGTGGTGAGAGGAGAGCCCATCTGCTGTCCAGCCCACATGCCTCTGATAAAGAAATACCTGTGTATGTGATAGAAATGCATGTATATACCCACACTGCTGCAAATCTGGTGTGGATGTGCTAGGTGCACAGCTCGGATTAACCCTTTCCTGGGTCACCCCTGTTCTTGGAACAAAACGTGCATTAAATTAAAATGTTAAGAGATTAATTTGTAGCAGCTTTTCGTCAGCTTCTGCTTAAAGGTCAGCTTCGATATCCTTGCTGTTGGGATATTTCCAACAGGGAGCAAATTGCTGACCCTCATTCCACTCCCCCTCCTCCAGTCTTTCTGAGCAAGGCACTGGTTGTGTGCATGCGGGAGGGCTGTCAGCACCTGGCAAGGCAGTCCTGTGTGCTGGGACACTTTGCTCTGAGCTGAGCTGAAGCAAAGGCTCGGATATTGCTCGTTCATGTGGGTTTGCACGAGCAGCCACAAACCCCATGCAAAACTATGGAGCATCTCTGCTGCCTCATTGTCACGTGTATCAAACTGATGTGTCATTAATAATTAAAACTATATATACTTTTCAAATCTAAAGTACAGGACAGCAGTTCTTCAGCTGCTCCCTTGCCAGAGACAGCATCTCTTCCTTTGCTTGCTCTCATAGGTGCTGCTGCAGCACTGAGCTGTGCAAGCCTTGGACATCGCCATTCCTTTATCACTCACTTCTGCCCAGGCTCTGTCTTTTCCCATTAGGTGACTGTGCAGAAGTGTGTCCCACACCTCCTCTCGCTGTACCTCTATCTCCAAACTGCAATTGGGTTTCTTGGGGTTTAATGGGAGCGCAGCAACTCCGGTGCATTTAAATAGCTGATTTCTCCGCGTCTGATTCAGGTCTTGCCTCCGGTGATATCAGCCTGGCTGCTGCTGGGGGACAATGGCATTCAGTGAAGGAGAAAAGCACTCAGGCACATCTGTGGGGCAGGGCAGGTTTGGATCCCACCATCCCCATGGTGATGTCCCAGGGCCCTGCTGCTTCCCTTCTCATTCTGATGCACACCCCAAGCTCTGGGCAGTGCCAGCACCGCCAATCAATGCTCGGGCAGTTATGGATAGCCCACCTCGCCTCTCAGCTCAGATTCCAAGGGGCTGCCTCCACACTGTGCCCATGTCCCCTGCATATTTTGCTTCCCCTGAGACCCCTGTGCCACCCCATGCACAGCCCTCCCAACCTGAGGCCGTGTCCCGCAGTGGCCGTGCTCTGCCCACCACCCGCACACATCGCTCCTGACCCCGCATCGCAGGGATAATTCCTGCTGTCACGTCTGACATTTAGCCGTCCAGCGAGCCTTGCCAGGAAATTGCCATCATTTCAGTTCGGCTCCCAGTTCCCATTCTGATTTATATTTTTGTTTTTATCCAATTTTTCTGACTTGTTTTGGTAGGGTGGACAAAATGTTCTCTCCCAAGACAGATGACAGTTTGCCGATAAGAGGAGCAACTTATCACAAGCAGCTCCAATTCTTTCTCAAATGCTTAGTCTGTTGGAACGGCTTTAAAGCCTAATGCGATATTGTAGGTTAGCCCCAAATCTGCTTCCCCCCCTGTATTTCATATTTTATGGCCCCGAGCATCGCTCCTTTTAAAACAAAACACTTCAATCTTCTCCCCACCATCAACAGTTTTCTTCCTTCTTTCCCTTCGCTGTTAATTTCACTTTTTAAAACTTATTTTAGGATGGCAAGTAAAATAAACAGTGTGGATGGGTGACCTCTTGGAAGCTCGGTGTCCTTGAGGCTAACTTTAGAAATCATTTGTCACAGGCACAGAAATGTGCACTGCAATCAGAATTAGCTGCCAGAACTTTTTTTTTTTCCCCAGACAATTATATTGTAATTTGAGTGGCATTCTTGACAATAGTTCAGGTTCTCCATCCATACCCAGCAAACTGTGCACTGCAAAGAAAGAGTCCTGTCCTATTCTGGTTTAAAAATCCTTTTATTTCAGTATTTTTTGGGAAATAAATTAAATAAGTGGTAGAAGAGAGGCAAGGAAACGGAAGAGCTTTGAGCTCTGGAGATGAGCCCAGTAGGCTAAGAGGTTATTATATGATGGGGTTTAGTCCAGCAAAACGGACACCCTACCAGAACTGGGTGAATAATGTGCAATTAGTCGTCTGGGCCAGAAAAACTCAGGTTATTTCACGCCCTCAAATAGTCCTCCATTTCTGTGCATATAATTTTGGGGCAAAGCCTCTGTATTTATGACATTCGCTAAGAGAAGCAGAAGGAGCCATGACCTGAAATGAGGGATCTCAAGCTGCAAGTCTCAGTCCCATGGGGGTCAGCCCTCCAGGAGTTTTGTTCCAAGACCTTTCAAGGTCTGGAGACACCTGCAGCCAGCACAGTGCCTCTCTTACACGCAGTTTTTACTTGGAAATAGGGATGCGGTGTCTCACAAGGGCACAATCCACCTAATTATTATCTTTCCTCCACCTTTTTTCATCCTTAAATTATGCTTTAATGCATCCTGTGAATTCAGATCCCAGTTCAGCAAGGTGCTAAGTCTTTGAACACCGAGAGCCCTCCTGAAGAGTCTCAACATTAAGCCCCATCCCACAGGACAGATACTAATTACCTCTCACAGCTTCCATGAAAGATGCAGCATTTTACCTCCGATCCAGAGCATGTCCATAAATATCAGCCCAGCTCGCAGACAAGCGATGGGAAATCTAAATCACAGAGCTGGCCGGGGCTCACCCATGGTTCATCTTTGTACAGGAGAGAGCTGGGCCGAAATCTCTGCAGGGCAGGAGGTCCAGAGGACATTATCGCGTGGTGCAAACAGCAGGGAAAAATATCCCATCAAGATGCTCAGGATAATCCCATCTCCTCTGGATTCCCAGGGAAGCTCATAGAGAGCTCCTGAGTGCATCGGTAAATTTAACTGCAAAACCTAGGAGGATTTCCAACCCTTCAATGTTTTTCCAGCGTTTTGTTTGCCTTTTATTATCTCAAACAGATATTTTTTTTATGGCACTGCTCCTTTAGAGAGAGCCATCCTGTACAACACCCAGAAAAGCCCTTTGTGAGCCAGGTGGGCTCTGTGCTGGAAGAGAAGACATCTCCCTACCTCTACAACCCCACGGCAGGCGCTCACCTGAGGGCTCCTTAGTGAAAAGCGGCGAAGTTATCAAACACCAACCAAGTGTGGTGGCTTCAGTGCATGTCTACAGATCCCAAAGGTCCCAGCTCCCAGCCGTGCTGCCTTACCACTTAGTGTGATGGGCTCTTGGTCAAACCTCGGAGAGATGACACCTGGAGGGAAGGGAAAGGTGCTGGGAGTGGGCATACATGGGTGTCCCCGAGGAAGAGTGGGATGATACGGAGTGGCAAAGCTTCAGCGCCTCTTCCAGCACAACAATCCATCTCCAAGGCAGCCCCATCCCATAAAGTGCTGGCGGATCGTAGGGGCGAAATGGCGATTTCACCCGCTAATTATAAAAATGCCAGGCAAAAACCCTGCACGGGATGATTTCTTGCATTAAACAAATTTTATAGCGGAGAAGACTTTTAGCGGCGCTATTTGCAGCCCTGGCCTTTCGCCAGCTCGCTGTCATTAAATCCGCCGATCTTAAGTATCAGCTGCACTTATTCGAAGGGGCTATAAATAAAATGCTGGAGCCCATTAAAGGAGCCTGCTTCCCCGGGCTGTTTGTCATGGCTGCGGACAGACGGACACCGGGAGTATTTGGGGGAACTTCCCAGCACTGCGGGGCTGAGCACAGGACTGAGCTTTCTCATGCACACGGATCTCTCTCACACCCTTGGCTTTGCAAAACCCAGCTCCTTTCTGCTGGTGCAGCCCCTGTGAAAAATGCCCAGCAGCACTAATGTGTGCCTAATGACCCATGGCCCAGAAATGACTAAGATACAGGAATTAAATTTACAATCAACCTCTCTCTCTCTCTCTCTTTTTTTTTTTTTTTTTTTTTTTTTCTTTTTTTCCCCCTTGAAACCTTGGAAGCAAAAAGTTCCTCATCACAGAACTCCATGAAAATGCCTCTCAGCCTCCAGGCAGAGCGGGTGCCTCTGTTCAGCATGGAGGGACGCGGCTGTCACCGTGCCAGGTGTGACGCGGGGCTGCATCAGATCGATGGCACGGCCGCAGGAGAGCTCACTAGTGATGCCAGGTTTATTTTGGTAAGTGCAAACTAATGAAATTTAAAGGTTTTAATAAAAAGAATAGCAGCTATCCTTTAGAAACAGAACGCAAAACCAAGCCATGTGCCAATCACATTACAGAAATGAGAGGGTTGGGCCGTTTCCCAGAAGAGTCCGTGTGTTTTTGGCCACGGTTTGCCCCACTGATGCTCCCAGCTCTGCACCAGGGACTGGGGCTGTGAGCATCGCTCCACTCCTGCGCCCGTCTGTCCTGCATGTGCGCAGGGAAAAAGCACCGCACGGGGCTGCAGTGATGCTCACCGTGCACTGAGCTGCTACCAGGGACCGTTTATCCCTTTCCCATCATCTGAGTGCTGAGCTGAGGTGGGAATTCATTTGTCGTGTTCTGAATTATAAAAGGCGGCAAAGAAATGGTTGTAAAGGCAGCGAAAGGGAAGGAGACGTAACTGCAAGCCCAGAGCAGAGGCATCCCAGCAAATGAAGGTGAGGACCCAGGAGGAGCGCTGTTCACAGGAAAAGACAACCTTGAACATCTCCTAACAGGAAGGATGCATAATTTAGAGCAACCTGGAGGCATTTTGTAGAGTGTTTATTTTACAGCCTTATGCTTCCTTCTCTTGTACTCCTTCACTCACAGATATGCACCTAAATGTTTTGTTGGATGAAAAGAGACGTGGGGGGTTATTTTGAAGAGGGGGTGATGAGCACATCCCACCACTGAGCCCAGCGAGGGCCGGACCTGCAGAACTGCTCTGCTTTGACTTTGCTCTGAAGCATCTCATTTCTGCCCATTCTGCATTAAAATGCATCAGATATAAATAAAACCACCCAGACAGGAGACTTCTCAAAACCATCCAAAGTCTGTGTTCTGCCCTCAGAGGCAAACAGTTCAGGACCTGCAAGAGCAAAGACGGTTGGATTTTCTGAGGGATATTTTTGCGTGTTTTGTTATTGTTGTTACATAAAGGCAGGAGATGAGCAGGTGATAGGAAACCTTCAAACCTCAAACCACAGTGAAGCTGTAAGCCTGCAGGCTAGCTTGTGCAGGTGCCCTAAGCACAGGTCTGCTTCTCTGTTGGCTTTGCCCTCAATCCCTGGGGCTTGCAAAATCCCAGGAAATCCCCCATGGACATGAAAGCAAGAGAGCACAATCCAAATGGCTTTTCCTTGTGGTTCAGTGTGTCTGGGGAGCAGTTGCAGTAGGGCTGAGCTGGGGAATTGGCTGCCAGGAGAATTTGGGAGATCAGATACTGTTGCACAATGGAGTTTGAATCATTCTACATCCATGATGACCCCAAAATCATAGAATTGTAGAATTTGGAAGTGGCCACTGAGATCATCTAGTCCAACCATCAGCTCATTGCCACCAAAACCTGTCAGTGCTGAGATCAGCAAAGGTTTTCCCTTCTGCTGTGGTGCTCCCAATGGCTCTTTGGGCTCTAGCTTTTCTGCTGGGAGGGATGCTTGGACTGGGTTGGAGATACAGGCACTGGAAAGCAATGAGGAAACAGAATTCATTCCGCACCCGTCCCTGTCTCTGGCTCAAGGAAGAAAATGATGAGGAGAGAGCTAATGAACACACGAAAGGATGCGAGGAGAAGAACTTTAATTGCCTCTACGGTAGCGCAGGAAGGCTGAGCCATAAAAAAGAGTGGGAACGACTAATTTATGAGTACAAATTCTATCTGGAGAGCATGACTTAAACTTGGGGAGAAAATCCATGTGCCTGGAATATTAAAATCAATAGCTGGAACCTATTTGCAAAAAAAAGAAACTGAGTGGGCAAAGAAGGTGTAGGAGGGACAATCAATACCAGAAGTGACATTGCTGCCATCCAAGTCACTGGGAGCTCAAGAGAAAGTGACCTCAAGTACAAGTAAAAGCCAATGGATGACACTGCTCAAATCTCACCAGAAACCAGAAACATTTAAGGAAAATTCCTATAGAGTGTCTTGGAAAACCTGAACTTGAATGCTGTGAGCTGGAGGGCTTGTGTTGCCAATTTTGGGAATTTATAAATGCCGTTGTTAACCAAAATCAGGAGGATTCTCTGCAGGATGGTCTTGACAGCTGAAGAGCTGATCGCAGCTCTAAAAACCACTTACAGCCAACACAGAGGGGATGCCATTTCCATCTTATGTGCAGGGCTCAGACAGAACGAAGCCTGAGCAGATAGCAGACACTTTTTCTTTTCAACACTGTAAGCCAGGTCACTTGGAGGATTTTGAAGAGAAAATGTGTGTGATATTTGGCAACTCGTTGTTTAAAAGCACTCTGGCTTTTAGGGCATCTAGTGAAATCTCAGCGCTCAGAGAGAGAAGGTTATTCTGGTTAAAGCAGAGACTCGGGGGGGAGGAAGGGGAGGTCTACCTTCACACAAAGGGAAAATGTGTTAACCAACAGCAAGCAGAAGGCCAGCAGGTGAGACCTCTGCTTGCAGAGCCAAGAGCAGTAGGGATGTGGTTTTTAGATATCAGTGGCTGAGTGTGGTTGTCTAGACAGAATAGCAGATGATAAATAGAAAATACATAGAAGGCAGACACTAAATATTTAATTCCTCTAATTTCGGGGGAAAAGCTAAGTAAATTAGCAATGTCATAGGACTGTGTGAAATACCTCCAGCTCCAACTCGTGCCCCGGACTCCAAGAACACAGCACACCCGAGTGCTGCTGACTTTGTGCCAGCGTAGGAATGTCGCTCGTAATTATAAATCTGATTATCTGATGTTGATTTTGTGAGAAATAATGGAAGAGCTGATAGGGGACTTGATTAATAACAATTTAAGGAGAATAATTAATTACAATCAACATGAGTTAATGGAAAATAGATCTTATTAAATGAAATTGATATAATTTTTCAAGAATGTGATTATAGATTTGATTGATTTAGTACATTTCATCAACACTGTTACGTTTGACTTCTGCAAGGCATTTGACTTAATGTTGTCTCATTTATTAGGAAGCTAAAACAATGTAAAATCAACACGGCACGCACTAAACGGATGAAAACCCCACTGATATGTTTAAATGTACGGCTGCGTGCAGACACTCATCACAAGTGGCTGTGTTTCAGTTCATCACTTTTAGCAAAATGGTAGAAAATCAAAACTAATTACAATCAAAGTTCGCTGATGAGTTCGATTTGGATCATGGTGGGGCTGAGGATCAGCCTTCTCCTGAGTCAGATTGAAGAAAAAACCACCCAGTTCAACACAGGCACATACAAAGCCACACTTGGGAACTGGAATTTCATGGCATTCAGGGGGAGGAGGGATCCTATAGCACAGCGCTGGAAGCTCAAACAAATAGCAGAGTGGAATACCTCTGGTGTAGCATCTGCTGGGACCCTGCAGCTATTTCTGGTGTCTGCAGCTCAAGAAGGATGTTGATGAATGGGAGAGGGCTCCGAGGAGGCACACAAGAATGACGGAAGCATTGCAAGACATGCCTTATAGTGACAGATTCAAGGACCCCAGTGCGCTTAGCTTAACAAAGAGGAGGTTAAGGGATGGCTTAATGACAATCCAGATGTGCTCAGACAGACAGAAATGGAAAGCTCTTCAATCGAGCAGACAGAGCAATAAAAAGAGCCGGTAACTGCAAGCTGACACTGCAAAATTCATGCTGGGACAGGTGAACTTCTTAAACGGACAGAACCAACACCAGAACCACTTCCTAAGAAGCAGTTTCACCATCTTTCACCATTTCAAATTCATATGGATTTGTTTTTGTTTTGTTTTTATGTATATCTCAGATCCACCAAAGATCACTCTTTAAATGAACACTCAGAGACCCACACGGCATGAACAGGATTCGCCTCCCCTGATTTCTTGATGGCCTTAATTATGAGTATTTAAGACATCATCCCTGAGCACTGAGTGGGACGACCCCCTCCTTTTGGATCGTGGTCAGCCTCAGTGGTGACTCTCATGGGCACCTCAGCTCTGCCAGAGGAATGGCTCTGTGGTTCAGAAGCTGCTGGAATTTCTCCTTTCATGGAAGTTCCTCACAAAAGCCTTTGGTGCAGACGACTCTTGGGCATCTCCAGAACTACCCTTTGGCTTCTCCTGGGGGCTGTCTTGTAAGCCCCAGTGACATCTTTCAGTGCAGCTGGGGACAAACAGGTATATTTTATTAATACTATTATTATTAATGTAAAATTAATTTGGGCACTAAGATGTTATTTCTGGGTTATCAGGCTCTGAAAATAGCATGAGGGGAGAATTTTCCTTCCAAAGAAATACTGTGATGAGTGAAAGAGGTCAAATAAGAACTGATATCCAAAAGCAAGAAAATAAAAATTGTTTTATAACCAATTTATATAAAAGGGACTTTATCTTCTCGTAATGTCTTTACCTTTAAAAGCAGGCCTTTACCTTATATAAAGGATATAAAAGAGATATAATTTGTTATCTTAACCTGCAATGAGATCAGCAAAGATTTTAAGCCCCTCCACAGCCTACTCACTGTTCCACTGTAGTTCATTAATACCCAAACTCGTCCCAATGTACGTGTAGGGCCTCACCCCTGCAGCTTGGAGGCTCTGCCTCATCCCCCTGCTGACATCACAGAGCAAATGTGCAAGAGTCCTCTGCTCTTGAATCCATTGAATCCAGCTCTGTGTTGGCCAGCCAGCACGACTGCCATCGATTTCAGGTTTGGGTCCAGGAACTGTGCAGATGCTTTTGAAACTGGACAACAGCTCAGCGTTTATATTTTATCTGAAGAAGCCTGAACCAGCAGAAATGGTTTTAAAGCTAGGGCAACATCATTACCATAGAGATAAACATTACTTTAATGTGGTTCACCATAACAACAGACCATTTATTAAAACACTTCACCATTTAATTTATCCAGCGTTTTATACTGAAGAGTATTTTCATTAGGATTCCACTGCAAAACTGGAGAAGGCATTAAATCATTTAATATACTGACAGCTCACTTAATTTATTTAAGCAGGGGACTCTAATTTAAAAAAGCAGACCTTACACAGTGCCCTATCTTTTCAGTCCTGGCATGCAAGGTCCTATTAATTTCAGGGTACGGTGTTACATTAAATCAACTTGAGATCCCACCATGTGCTTTCCTTTGGTCAGCAGCCCCCTACATTGCTGCACTTGCCAGAGCTGCCTGCAGGAACCTCTCTTGATGCACACCAGCCTTGCTCCATGCCTCTTGCTGCTGCTAATGCCCGCGAGCATCTCACCTTTTGCATCCCATGGTTGAAGGATCAGCAGGGAACCAGGAAGCCCTGAGGTTCTTGGTGAAGTCTTCCGTTTAACTCCTGTTAACTGGGATTTAGAAATGCCTCTTGGCTTTGGAGCACTTGGTGAAGGCTGGGAGAATCACTGTGACTTACTCCTATCTCAGTTTGCACTGAATTAGCAAGAAACGTGCAATTATCATAGAGTCATGGAACATTTTGAGTTGGAAGGGATCAGTCCTTGTGGCACACTACTTTTGTTCCCACATTTGTCATAATAAATGGAGCAGAATATTATTACCTGTGCCAAAGCCCTGGGTGAGTCTGGGCTCTCTGATGGCCGCTGGTTTCACTGCTGCCCAAGACTGGTATTGAAGCAGACCCTCGGAAACAACAGCACATTGTCAATAGCATGTGGGACATTATTAATAAACACTAGGGAGCTTGATATGATCTGGCAAAAGCAGCACAATGAAAACAGGTACCAAAAGAAGGATGGAGAGAAAGGGAAGTGATCTGAACAGGGTGTTTAATGACTCACCGGGCTGCGAAGCGCAGTGGAGAGCAAGGGTGGAATAGAAAACATTTTAATGAATTCAGCATGCGCACCCTCTGAAGGCTCAGCTCCCCATTCCCCAGCAATATTTGACCCACCCGAAGATACTGATCACACCGAAATAATAACCAGTAAGTAATAATAATAGTAATAATAGGAAGAGCAAGACCCTCATCTCCAATTCATATTTATAATCCAGCAAATATCTCACCTAAATCCGGAAGATTTATGGGTTTGCATCTATAATTAATATCCCTCCTTAAGCAAGAAAGGGTATATTTTCATAAAAATAAATCTGGTGCTCTAGACTGGATTTGGAAAACTAATATTTAAATCCCCAGCAAGAGATGGTTATTGATCGCATATATGTGTCTACAACAGAGACACGCCGTGCACATATAGACAGCAAGAAAATTGCATATTTATGTTTAGAATAAATAGATAAAGTTTCTATTTTAAATGCAATAGATGAAACTTAAGCAGGAAAGAGGAGGAAGATGGGCAGCTCCAAACTGCCCGTTTCCCAAAGATTCAATTTGCATTAGGCCTGCTGCTAACGGCAGGGCTGCAGTGGGCACCAAGACACATAAAGGGCCTCGGGACAAAGCAATCGATCTTGTTTTAGTTTTATGAGGAAAATAAACAGTCAGGCTGATATAACAGCAGGAGGGTCAAGCAGAGGCAGGGCTAATGAAGTGACTCACAGGAGCTCAAAATTAAAACAGTCTTCCTGTTCTCCATCCTCCCTTGTAGGGGACACCTGCATCTCCCCTAAATCCCATGGGTGAGCAACAGCAGAGAACCTGCTGAGCTCGGAGCTTGTTCAATGCCTCAGCATCCCCTGAGCAATGGGAAAGGCCTGGCCAAGGCAAGCTCTGCCTCAGCTCAACAGGACCATGCAGGCAGCTGTCTAAGTTGTACCAGGGAAGGATAAGATTGGATATTAGGAAAAATTTCTTTCCAGAAAGAACAGTGATGCAGAGGCACAGCTGCCCAGGGAGGTGGTGGAGTCACTGTCCCTGGAGGTGTTCTGGAAGTGTGGAGATGTGGCACTGAGGGACGTGGGCAGTGGGCACCGTGGGATGGGGTGGGGTTGGACTTGGGGATCTCAGAGGTCTCTTCCAATGTTAATGGTGCTATGACTCCATAATTCTATGATTTAGGGGTCACCTCACTTCCTGCACAGTATCTACATCCAAATTTCATTTTTTTTTTTCATTCTTTTTACCTCCTCAGGTTTCTTTTCACTTCCCAGAACTGCAGCTAGCAGAGCGGGAATGTGCCAGGTGAGCAGTTGAAGCACAGCTAGAAAAGGATTGCTCCTCTGGTGCAAGCAGGGATTTAGCTGAAAAATACTGAGTTACTGGAAGTCTAAAAGTAGGCACTGTTCCAAGGTCAGGAGACTGAGCGTCACCTCACTCAGTGGTGCACTTTCCATCAGAGGTAAAGCACTTCTGCTGTCCTGGATCCAAAGTAAAGCCCAGACACTTGTATTTATGTTGTTCTAAGCTGTATAACAACCCTATTTAACAGAGATTTTAAATATTCATGGTTAAATACTATGAATCAAAAAAAAAAAAAAATCCCTTATGCAGGCAGTTGTTGAAGGAGTTGGTGAGGGACTGTGTGCCAACATGAGCACGCTGCTCAGAGCTCATGGCATCAGAGTGAACACAGAGGGAGCTTCTTTCCCCCAAATGATAGGCTATGAGAAGTGCTATGGCACTGGTAGAAGGAAGGAGAGAAATGCCATGGAGGATGTGGGTGCCTTGCCCCTGCTCTAACCTGCAGCCATGAGATATGGAATATATCTAGGATCACATCTCTGGAAGGTTAAATGCAGACAACGCAAGGGCTCCAAAAGCTGCAGGCAGCATGGGGCATTAGCCAAGGCACAGCTTTGCTGCAACCTCGTTTTCATGATTTAACATTACTGCTGTAAATAATTGATACTAATGTGAGATAAGAGACAGACTGTCTGTGGGCCAGGAGGAAGTGGATCCTGGTGACATCCACCCAAAAATGTGCTTGCAGATTTGGCTTGAGTGAAAGCGCTGAAAAGCCAAACACCCGATCTGAGAGGCAGGGAAGGGAAGAGGGATAGGAAAGGCAAGCTAGATCAACTCATAGGACTCCCATTTTTCAAAAGAAAACTCCCTGTATTAGTTCCTTCAACAAGAGAACATCAGCATCACCTATCGTTGGTTAGCTTGCCAAGGTTTGCTCTTGCACTAGTCCTTAGGACATGCTCATGCATTGTCAGAGGGTGGGAACCAGGGCGGGTATGGGCATGGTTTAAGGAACCAGTTTTGTAAGAAGGTACAAGAGCATCCCTCCTCATCAAGGACACGAGAACCCCAGAGTGCTCAATATACTTTATGCCTTTGGCTGTGGTTATCTACAAATCAGCTGAGCACCAGGAAGGAGCTATCCAGAATCTCAGTCTTTGGAACCAGAGATGGAGAACTACCCATTTGGTCCAGTGAGGACAGACGTGAGCCAGGTGATGGATTCAGTGCTCTGGAAACCCACCTGAGCTTGAGATGAATGGGCCACAACGAGGCTGGAGATGGGGATATCCCTGCTGGGAACCTCCCAGGGCCATTGGACTGCATAAGGCTCTAAATCCCAGAGTTGATGCTGCCTTCGGCATTTCCCATCCCCTGAGCAGCCAGCATGATGTCAAGCCGGCTTTGATCCTGCCTAGGACATAGAAAAAGAGATAACGCCAGCTGAAAAAAAAATAATGGAAAATGGTGTTGAGCCACCCTTAAAGCTCTCTGCTAAACTTTCTGCTGCATCACCACCTTCACGCAACCCCTGTGTTGCTCCCCAGCCCAAGGACCTTCCTTTACCCTCACTGTAAGGTAAGCGTGCCTAATGGCTTTAAATTGCAGGAGGATGCCACATAGGATTGAAAGAAATCTGCAGAGCTGATTCCTTCATTGTGAATGATTTCCTTGTAGAGGCAGCGGGTCACTCTTAGGGCAGGTAGGTTTGTCCTACGCGCATCCCAAAGGCCGTGGCTACACATTACTCTGGTGCACAGTTATGCAGAGCTCTGACGTTGTGTTTCTTTTTCTAAATGCTTCTTAGCCAAGTGATTTGAGCCAGAAAGCTGGAGGAAAATTGCCATTTGGAAAATGCTTTGAAAGAGCAGCATTCACTCATGAGTGACAGAGCTGGAGACAGCCAGCGAGACTTTCTCATCTCTAACATGATTTTATGATTCAGTGAATAATGCATATTAGCATAATGCTAACTAAAAAAATCCATACTCATCATTTACTATTAATTAGTTATCAACATTATCCTATTATTAATTATTAACATTTACACTATCCATCAGCCCCCAGCTGACTGATAGCTTAAAATCTTGCATAGAGATTGTTACAACAATGCTACACCGCATCCCATAACATACTGTGCAGTCAGCTTGTCATATCCCCATCTATAAAGCTTTTTACTAATGCACTTTACAACAGATCTTATAGTACATGGATGAGGAATGTGGCTGCACCCAGCAATAATTCCATTAATTATGAATAAAGCATTTACAAATGACATCCTTATTTAAAAACGGTGATGAACTCATTTTGTTTTAATGTGGAAGTGCTGCGTAATTTGTAATTCTGTAAAAAGCAGTGCTGGCAGCATGGGACAGGGAGAGGGGCCCAGAGCTCATCTTTACATCATAAAGGGAAAAAAAAAAAAAAAACACCATAAAAAGAACAGAAGGAAATTATTGACCAACAACAAAACGCTGGGATAAAGCTGACCAAACCCCAACCTGATGGTTGGAAGGGATTTGTTAAGGTGCCACGAAGAGCTGGAAGGCATTATGCAGTGACCTTGCATTGTGACTGTGTCAATAAAACTCTCCCCGCGTTACCAGCAAGGCTGTTTCCATGCTTTCACTTGCGATGTTTTCAGCTGGCTGGCAGCTCCCCAACACTCGTTAGCTGCATAGGGTTTGTCTTTGCAGCATCTCGGTACTGTTTGGTCCTAAAGGCTTCCTGAGATGGCAGAATATTTATTGCATCCCATATTTCACAGGGGATACTTACGTCAAGAGGCTATAAATACGTTACTCTTCCGAGTTTACATAAGGGATACAAAGTCAGTAGCCAAGTTTACAGATCAGGCTCTGTTAGCGTGGGGTCTGTTCTTCCTCATATCCATCTCCATTGTTTGAAATCATTTGCCAGATTAATGCTGGGAGAGATTTTTGACTCACTGGTCGCTCCTGAACGCAGCAGTCGTGTTCAGGTTATTCCGTGTACTACACAAGCCTGCTTCATTTAGCCTTGCATCCTTTTTGGTATTAAAGCCATGAATATTGATGCTGGCTGTAGTTTTAAAGTGAGAGCCGTGATCCAAGAGCTCCTTATCCCAAGGTTCACACATCTAAATGCGTGCCCACTGGGGATGCCAAAACCCTGCAAACCCCTTCCACGCTCTCTTTCAGCGCCTCATTCTGATGCTCACGAGTGACCCTCACACAGTACAACATATCACTCCCGCAGAGACCTTTCCCCAGATTCCCAAGCCAATAAATGGTAAAAACAGAATATACGGTGGTTATAGTCAGCACTGCTAAGGGGCCCTTCTGCAGCACCCCTCCCAGCCCAAGGAAGGGCAGGAAACCTCAATCACAGCTCCCCTAATAACACATCTGGATGTTGGTGGCCCTGCCTGTGGCGGGGGGTTGGAACTTGATGATCCTTGGGGTCCCTTCCAACCCAAGCCGTTCTATGATTCTATGATTCCCAGCACTTCTCCAGACCATGAGCACGTTGGTGTTCAACGGTAGGAGTTATTTATTGAGGCTTTGGCTGTTTGCAGCAGCGGCTGGGGAGAAGTTCTGCAGTTATCAAAAACCTATTTCCTGCAGCGTCACAAATAAACCAGCAGCCCCCCTCCGAAAAGCCGAGCGCAACATTTACATTTTAATCTCCCGACACACTTTGCTTTCTGACAAACAGGGTTTTTCAGTGCATGTGTTACAGTGGAGATGCAGGAGAAAGCCTCACAGCCTGGGAGGGATCGTGGGTGGCTTTGTGAGCAAAGGCTGTGACCTTCCAGGCCAGAAAGCATTTTTACCACAAAAACCAGTGGTGCACCGGCATCCGGCACTGCATGATGCCATGCATGTGTAAAACAGGGCTGGGCAGGACAAGCAGGCAGCCCTGTGCTGCTACCCATCCTGCAGTCACCCCTGGCACTCTCATCTCACTGTCTGCTTGCATCCCTGCCTGCAGGACAGTTGGTGCAGAGCAGAGATGCTCTTTGCACCCCAGCTGCCCGGTTTGCTGTCTGGTGATGAGAGCATCTCCTTCCCTGCTTAATGCTGGAGCTGAGATCCTGTGCTGCCTCCATAGAACTGCTGCAGCAGGATATGAATTATGGATGCAATGAAAAATCCCAGCGCATTGCACAGAGGGAATATGCAAAGTGCAAAGCAATCACCTCTGCACGATGCACGAGCATTGCCACACACTGCCATTGGATGCCCAAAAACTGTACCCCACCATGACCTGCACCTCCCTCATCCCGGAAAGGCACCGGGATCCCCTCCTCCTGAGCACTCCAGGGCTGGAAATGAGGACACCCATCATGTGAAAAACACCTCTTTACATACTGCGGAGGCACTCAGGGCACAGGAGGGGGCCTCACTGCATTCACAGGCATTCAGGGGATGGGTGTCTGCTCTCTATGGGTAAGGGCTTACCCTTGGGAGCTCTGGCAGAGCTTTGCCTGGAGCCAAAGAGCCCACATATGTTGTTTGCATCCTCCTCCTGTCAGAGCCCACTGCCGCTGGAGCAGAGAAGTGTAGGACAGTTCTCCACAGACTAATTTGGGGGGGCTGTAGTGTGCGGAAGCTCTCCTCATAACTTCTCTTTCAGAAGGCTTTTCCTTTTTATTTCTTTTAATTTTCAAATGCTCCGATTCCTCCCCTTGAAGCACAGCTCGTTGCCTCCGTGCACCATCTCATAGCACACTGCAAAAGCGTTGCCACTTTCCAGAGCCATTTCTGAGCATGCAATATCAACATCTGTGCTAAAAGCAAGCCAAAATTTTTCCCCGAAGCGATATTTTGCTTGGCATTATTGTTCCTTTTTCTTTTTAATGGTTTGCTTGTCACGGGGACTCCTCAGCCTTTTATACTCAGGAAATGCAGAATGCTGCTTCCCTCCCTGCTGCAAGCAGGAGCCAGCGGTGAGCACAGCATGCAGCTCCCATCCATCCCACGGTGCCAGAAGGTTGGGGAAATGCCTTGGGTCACATAGGGCCCCAATTAATTACAACAGCCCCCCATGAATGGCACTGTAAATTCTTGTTCCTTGTGTTAAAAAAGTTACGAGTGTTACTTAGCGGCCACTAAAATTATACAGCACTGCAGCACTGCGTTTGCTGCTGTGTGCTCACTGCCTTTAAATGCCACAGCCAGGCATGGGATAGATGGGAGGCACATGGGCATCCCTGGAACCTGGCTGCTGGCTCTGCCCAGGCTGCAGCTGACAGTCACAGAGAAGCAAGTGCAGTGCAGAGTTCTTTCTGCCTGGGGGTAAGCACTGAGATGCTGCTATCTCTGGCTCAGTGTCAGCTGCAGGTATCACTGTTCCCAGGGCAGGCTGCAGGATGCTATGGAGCTGGAGACTGTTTTCACTGAATCATTAAGGTTGGAAAAGACCTCTAATGCCATCACGTCCAACCCCAATCCATCCCACCATGCCCACTAATGTCCCTCTGGGTCACATCTACCCTTTTCTTGAACACCTCCAGGGATGGTGACCCCACCACCTCCCTGGGCAGCTCTACCAATGCATGACTGCTCCTTCTGAGTAGGAATTTCTCCTGATATCCAGCCTGACCAGGATCAGGTGGAGGATGGTTGAAAAGGAAGAAGAACGACCAGTAATAGGGCTCTATAGCACCTCCGTCCGTAAAGAGTATGACCAATTTTCAGCTCTCAGAAGCTAAAGCAGGACTGATGTATAAAGTCTACTTTGGTTTCTCCCTGGTTTATGTCTCTGACACCTTGCAAAGTCTTCGGGATGTCAGGACATAGCTCTGCCCTTCTGTACAGGTTTCCTTGGAGGATTTCACACGGTGTTGGTGCAGGCAGCAGTAGCAATGTCTGACAGCACTCCCACGGCAGCTGCAGGGCAGTGAGCAGCAGTACAGTTCTGCCTTCTCTGCTGGCAATCTTCAGCTTTCTGGGCAATTATCTTCTCCCCCATCATCCTGCCCAGCACACAGCTGGTTGGCAGAGCTAATTGATTGGTGTTTGTACAGGCTTTTGGGTTTCTCCTGTTAAGTAGGTGTTAAATCTCATTATTATTATTATTATCTTCTGTCATAACCACAGTGATGAACGTCCCCCTGTGCACGTACTTAAACTACCCAATGTGGGCTGCCTTGTTCTTAATTTTGATTATTTTAAGAAGTCTTTTAGCACATCAAATTGCCTTGGTGGATAAAGATTTATAGCAAAGCCTTGGGAGCTGTCAGAGTAATGTTTTTCCAGCAGCAAAAACTTAACCTCCTCTTAGATCTCTTTCCTGCTTTGTCCCACACTTCTCCATGTGATGAAGGGATGCTGAGGCGTTGCTGGGTGCAGCTCTTGGGATGAAGGAAATGTGCTGTCAGTCCTTTTATTTCTGATCCCATTTGAGTGTGTCACTCAGCTGTCTCAAATCAAAGAGGGTGAGAAGGTGCCTTAAACTGCTGTGATTGGAAACTTCAAACTCACCGTGTCTTCCAGACGCTAAGTAAATGGCTGGTGGGCTCTTGTAAATCACAGCATTTCTAAATATACCAGAGAGTCTCTCTGCCAAGATGCTGATGAACACTGCGTCTGTTCCTATTGACTTCTTTTCCCCCTTCAGATTCCTTTTGCTTTGAATAATTTCAAATCATAACGCAAAAAAAAAATCCTGGACTCTTAGCGAGACTCAGTGATGCTGTGATTAATGAAAACGTAATGAGAGCTACCATGCAGCCATTACAAACCAGTTAGCTAATTAGTCTAATCACAGAGGTGGAAATAATTAAAAGACCATAAAGTAGAGGTAGCCTAATAACAGCGTTTTCCTCTGACCCAGAAGTGAAGAGAGAAGGATGCTCTGTTCTATCTGGTTTACTGGGTCAGCGCCAGGAGGAGTGGGGAGTGAAGGGCCCAGAAGAACTGCAGTGCCTGGGCTGGATCAGACAGGGAAAACAGAGCAGCCTTACACCACTCTGCCCTTACACCACTCTGCCCTTACACCAGACTGCAGCTGAGTCCTCAACTGCTTCAGATGTGTACTTGTAAGGTAGGACCGGTCTGCACTGGAGAAGCACACCCTGAAACCCTGCCCTACTTCTGCAAGGGTCTTCCAGCCCGGGCTGCTAATGAGAGGCACAGGGCAATGTGCAGAGCTGGATTTCACCCCGTAATTAGCAGTGACCTACCTCTCACTGCTGGATGGAATGGCTCCGTTTGATGGGCTGTAAAAAATCCTAACTGGTAATTTTCCAGTTGGGATGGGTCATGGTTATGGCCATCTCCATTGGCTCTTATCATTTCCGCCAGGGGTTTGTGTGCATCCCATTTGACCCGATTATAATGAGCAAAGAAGAACAAAGGAGCTGCAGACACACAATCAACGATCATGTGCTGAAGCTGATGAATACGCCAAGTCTGCTAAGTGGCTCCTCATCAGCTATTCACGTGCTGGGAGCCATCTTTATTTGCTCTTCGTCTGTAGGTGAATCTATTTTTGTAGCTCTGTTTTGGGGGTGGGAGGGTGGATGGAGGCAACCACCGCTGTCAGGTAAAGACTACGCTTTCCTGAAAAATCAAACGGTGACACCAAGTTGGCAGTGACCTGAAAAGAAGAAACGATGCCATGTCATTTAGAGAAGGAAGAAATAATATTCCCCAGTGACACCCCTGGTGGGAGGCAGAATTTTACCTCCCTGCATCTCAAATGAAGCATCACAGCAGCAGCACTGACTGTGCTTCCGTGTTTCCAGAGTGACTTTTCATTAACCTTATTTTATTTGCTGTAGCTGCAAACATGCTTTCAAGGGTAGGAGCAGGGGCTGTCCCGCTGGGAGGATTTGCAGGATGAAATGCAAGCCCAGGACATCCCACCTGGATCCTCTAGCTGTGACATTGCTGCAGAAGGAGGGATGTGTCCAGGGGTCTGTGCTGCTGCATGCCAATGACTGCCCAATTTCTGCCCTTCCAGCACCTCTTCTTATTCAATCTGAACGTGTGGGTGAGCAGCACACCCATCCCAGGGCTCTGTTCCAGCTGAAGCTGTTTCCTGCTGCAGGCTGTGTGGGTTCAGCAGCACGCTGCTCCAGGAAAGCAGTTCTGTACAAGCAGCAACACACAGGCTTGCACCGCCGGCGTTTGCAAACAGCTGATCTAGAGAGATTGCTTTTTTTTATTTATTTCTTTGTGCTTTTGACCTTATTTGTTGAAAATGAAACATCATGTAACCTTCCAGGAAATGCCACGAATCTTCGATCTGACATGAGAACATAAATCTCCAGTGCGTGTGCATCAGTTCCGGTCAGGTTTTCAGGTCTTAGCTAGATCAGAGTGCAGTGGGAGCATCCCATATTGGGGCCAGCAGGACCCAAGTTCCTCACCTGTCCTGTCCTTGTAACAGCAGTCCCATGGCATTGGTTGTTGCCTGTGGACCAGGCTGGTTTTCCACCCGTTCTTTGTAGAAAGAATGGGATTTCTTGCACCTGAATTGAAGTGTGAAATTTTAAGGGGACGGGTGCAGCTCCTCCCTCCCAGCTCCGGCTGAAAGCAAGCACTGCCTCACAGCTCTGAGCAGCCCCCACTCCAACAGCCATCTCGGGGAGCAGAAGGTTCTTGTGCTGTTGGGAACTGAGGCTCTGCAGCCCCGACCACACAGAGAGGTGGGGGGAGGACACAGAGGAAACCGCAATGCCTGCGGTTTCCCGTCCGGTCCATGCAAGCTGTTCAGTGCACGGGGCCTGAATGGCAGTGAGGGTTATTTGAAGGTCAGAAGTTGCTCGTGTGAAGATGCAGCCCCGCTGCACGGCTTTTTGGCACCTTCTCAGTGACAGTACTGTTTTGCTGGAGCCGTGCATGCCTCCATCCCAAGCTGCCAGTGTTCTGTGGGGACACATCCAGAGGTGTGCAGGGCTTTCCTTTGTGCCTTATACCCAGAGCAGGGAAGCCCTACACCCCACCAGGCCCAGGGAACAACTCAGAGGTCTCTTTGCATTTTAATGCCTTTTCCTCTCTATTGAGGTCTGTGACATTCCTACAGGTTAACAGAACCCACAGTGAGAACAGTACCATGTGCCCACCCCCCACATACCTCTCCCTGCTAAAAGCAACAGAAACCTGCATTTTTATTCGCTTATTTTAATAGGACGACCTTTCCTTGTTTCTCCACTAGATGGGAGAGTGAGACTGGTCTAACAATGTGCCCGTCTTTATCCTGACAGGAATACAGGGGGGAGACGAGGAATGGGGAATGCACTCAAGTCAGTTCTCGGGTGTGAGGACACCTCCTGCACTTTCTCTGCCCTTGGAAATGGTGTGGATAACCCCAAAAATGCATGCTGAGCCGTGTTATGAGCTAACCCCAAAAGTGCACGGCTGTGGAGACCGGTGCTTGCTGGGGGATTCCCTCACTGCCAACTCCTCTGCCCTCATGCGAGGAGGAATCAGGTACACAAAGATTAGATCACAGAATGACAGGGTCATTTTGGTTGGAAAAGAGCTCCAAGATCCCCGAATCCAACCTCAGCCCACCCCACTGTGCCCACTGCTCACATCCCTCAGTGCCACATCTCCACAGCTCTGGGACACCTGCAGGGACAGTGACCCCACCTCCCCCTGTGCAGCTGTGCCACTGCATCTTTCAGAGAACATATTTTTCCTAATATCCAACCTGAATCTCCCTGGTGCAACTGAAGATGTATTCTTGGGGTGAGACACTTCGTGGCCATCCACATCCTGGAGAATCAGTTGACTCCCCCGTCCCCAGCATTGCTTTGGGAGAAAAAGAATCACACCCCATTTTCACCTCCTTTTCTCCAATGCCTTTCTCGTGCAGGATCATTGCATCATAATGCTCACGGCTGTAACGCTTCTTTCCGCAAAGATTAAAAATGTGCTGATGCAACAGCTGCACTTGCAGGAGGGGAATTTGTGGCCCCGTCTGACACCGGCAGCTGCACACAGAGGATGCCCCGTGGCACTCATGCTTTGCTGAATTTACTTTCACTGCAGCGCTTCCCATCCCCTGAGGCATTGCCTGAGCTTTCACTGGAACTGAGTGCGTTGGGGAATTAAACAGCAGCAGAAACACTGTCTCAACCAAACCAAAAAGTTGCCCCATTTGCCTATATTTTGTTATTGAGAGGTTTGGGGTTTTTAAGACTAAGCATGACTTCTTCCTTTTGGGATGTCACGGGTCCTGGAAGAAAACTTCTCACAGCCAATTTTTCTGACTGCGACAGAATAGGCAAATACTGCAGCTCTGGGGGGTTTTGCTGTCTGCCCAACCTCCTTAATTTGCAATCTTTGTAAAGAAGTGACTCAACTGATTTGTTTGACGCTGGGTACACTTGTGCCCTTCAATGAAGTAATCCTGACATCCCTTTGTAACTGTGCCCTCCTTGCCTTCTTTGGGGTTTCCCAACTGCCATTACTCAGCCAGAGAGAGGTAACAGCCTCTTTGGAAGAGGAAGTTGGGTTTCACTAGATGTAATTCTTCTGTTTTCCATAAGCAAGTCACCCCACCCTATGTGGGCAACAACACTGTATCACTCAGCACAGAGCCGTGTCCCACCCAGGCACCACCATGAGAGCGATCGGTTTTCCCAAGAAGGGAGGAGACTTCTTTCATTGGCTGTAATTAGGTGAAAAAATGCTGCCTAGAAGCAACACAGTGGTAGAAAATGCAGCTCTGGCAGAGCCAGGGCATGCTCAGTGGGGCAGCATCTGGCTGCCAGGTAGGGGCAGTGCAGGGACACAGGGATGGGGATGGATGTACCATGGGATGTCTCAAAGGGATGGGGATTTGTATGTTTGCTTCTGCCCTTGGGCAGCAGTCTGCTTCTTCCCGTGCCCCTCATTCACAAAGTTTTGGGTGAGCAAATGGGAAAATGAAAGCCCAAGGGCACAGAGCCACTGCCGTGACTCTGTTCTGCTTTTCTGTGCTCCAGCACTGCCATCCCCTTCCTATCATCTCCCTTTACCACCCTGGAAGGGAATTAAAACCAGAAAAGGCACTAACTGGGGAGATGAGCTGTGAAGAGCCTGGTGGAGTGGTGCAGCCTTGTGATGGGCACATGGGACCTGCAGGACAAGGACACTGCTGGGACCCACATCTTCCTCTGCTGACTGCAGGAGGTGCTGCAGCTTGCCGCCTTCTGACAGCACGCCAAGTGCAAATGAGCATCTCGTTCTTCAGGGATGAGATGTTGAGCTGATTAAGTTTCTCTTTAATTATAAGGAGGAAATGGCACGTGCAAGGACGGCTTCTGCTGCCAAGTTAGAGATGCTCCTGGGTGTATCGTGCTTTCCTTCCTGGTGCATGGGGCTCAGCTGTAGGGTTGGGAAGGGAGAGAAAACGGCTTGGGACATATTCAGAGCTATGGCTGATGGGGCATTCTGTGGAATGCTCAGCAACCTGTGATAAGTAGGGTATAGTCCAGGGCAGGGAACTGGCATGCTTGGCATTTACTACACTCATAAATGACTCCAGCAGCAGCAGAAAGGGTACAAACTTCACCCTTGCAAAGCATCAGCACTGAGGCCATGGTGGGGAGCAGACGAGCAAAGTGCCAGGAAACGTGTTGCTGCAGGTTGCACCCTGAGAGCTTTGGTAGCTGGCTGTTAGCACTGCAGCATCTGCATCGTGATGGTGACTAAGGGTAGTTCTGTGGACTGGAAAAAGGGGCGGAGGGGTTTCCATTCCCCAGCGGTGCACAGAGCTCCCAGCCAAGTGCTGCCTATGTTGGGATGCATGTAGGATGTAGGATGCTTCGTGGATCTGGGACCTCTCCACAGGGGCACTGGGCAAAGGGTGACAGGGAGCACAGGGCACAGATTAATGACAAATAGTCAAAGATGAGCACCTGTCCCAGCACAACAGGGTCCCTGCACAGCAGAACTGTACCATCATATGATGCTTGCTTGGATCCTGACCCACTCAGCCTCACAGGTGCTCTCAGTTACAAGATAAGAGGCAGTCTCTCCTTTGGACCTTAATCCTGCAAGATCTATAAGGATGAACTTTGAAATTCAAATAGCTGGCAGGATTTCACTTAATCTGAGATGGCAAAATCACCAGCCATGTGATTTCTCCTTGGGGTTTACTGTGGCAGCATTTCTCCAAAGTTCAAAGTCTGCAGACAACATGTGACGTGCTTCGCAGCCATACTATAGTTTTGGTGCAACGAACAACTACAGAAATCAATTTCTAGAGCAATATTTTCTATGCTAGTAATCTCTGAACTAATTACAGGATGGGAAAATCGATAGCTATCTGGAAATCTTTCCAGTGCAGCCAACCAAGCACACTGCACATCACGCTGGAATATATTCTTCATATACACGTGAGGCTGATGGCTCCTGGATCTTATGTGCAGACGATGTCACTGTCACTGAGAGTCTGTACTGTGTCACACTATAACGTTTAGCAAAACCTGCAGGGGGAATTGGGCAGAGCAAATAGCGCTGAGCAGCATTCAGCGCCAGCTCTTTAAGCCAGCAACAAAAAGAGCTGGAAGTCTCGGTTAGTTTAACAGGGATCTTTCTTTGAAAAGATTATGAAATGGAGTCGTTAAAAGTTCATGCCTGAGGTAGAATGTTTTTTCACCAGACTTTATTATTTTAAAGCATGTAAAACCTTTAGTGACTGAAAATAACCTTTCTCTGGTCTCCCACCTGGAGAGAAGCAGGGTCAGTGGGAGGTTCAGTGGGGCAATCTCCGTTCAAAAATAAATGAACAAAGAGGAGGGGTGTTGCTCTGATGAGAAGATCTTGCCTGGCTGTACAAACACACTGTGCTGATCGTGGCACACGACTGCCAGCCAGAGCCCAAACCTCACAAAGGCTGTGATGGGATGGAATGCGATGGGATGGGATGCGAGATGCTGCAGCCCCACTCCTAACCTGTGGGGGCTCAATGGGCTCTTCCTTGGAACGATGGCATTCACGCTGTCACCACACGGAGAGCAAATATTCCCATCAGACACAGTGCCAAAAACCCAGCAGGTGGGTAGGAAGCAAAGCCCGCAGTGCAGTTGACTTTCCTATGCTCCTGTTTGCACTGCAGTGCTCCGCAACACAGCAATGAATTCTGAGCTGTCACACAACCATGAAATATTAGCTATCATGTTATATGTTTTTCTTTGATTATTCTCCATAACTTTTTCCCTCCGTGAATGGAGTTGTGGAAAAGCAGGACCAGATGGACCCTTGCCTTGCTGGGGCATTCCTGCAGCTCCACTGCAGTGGGACCTTCATTTGGAGCAGAGCTCCAGATCCAGCGTCTGCAGGAGGTAAGGTGCAGTGAGCCTCAGCACACCTCCAGAGACCAGGATTTGTTTCCCCCCTAAATAAAAATACAGCAGGTTAGTTATGCTCACAAAGCTTGGAGCTCGGATTGACCCATGCAATGACCTGGATTGTAATTCTTGCTCTTAATTAATATTTACATTTCTGTAGGACACCCCCGGCCAGCTCAGAAGCTACACCTCTGGCACCAAGAAAGGAGAGCTGTGAGATGCTGATGACCCCAGTGGGGCATCTTTCCTTTCTCCTTCCTTTCTCCTTCCCTTCCCCTTTTCTTCTCCTTATTTTCTCCTTCCCTTCTCCTTTCCTCCTCCTTGTTTTCTCCTTCCCATCTCCTTCCCATCTCCTTTCCTCCTCCTTGTTTTCTCCTACCTTTCTCCATACCATCTCCTCCCTGTCCAGAACATACATGTTAACTGTTGGGTGCTCTATGGGATGTGTCTATGGCTTCTGCAGTGAGCTTCAGGGATTTTTCTCTTTCAGTGATGCAGCTTTTGCATTTTCCCATGACTCTTTCCCCAGTAATGAATGCCGCCTTTCATTCAAATACAACTCAATAGGAGTGCAAGAAATCACTTCTCTTTCTTTCCATGTTAGGTGGACAAGGCAGCGGTGTCTGCACATCACCTGACGGAAGCGACCCGGCAAGAGGGAGCTCAGCTCCTCCAGAAATGTTTCAAGAAATAGCGAGGGAGAAGTCACAGCTTTCCCTCTCTTGCTGTTAACACGGCACACTTTGTGCGTGCACAGCAGTGGGGCTCCTGCTGCCATTTCCTGGCAATGCAGAGCTGCAGCCAGCACTGCAGGGCTGGCAGGGCCAGCAGAGGCTGTGGCACAACGCGGTGAGGGCAGGACGTGCAGCACAGCAGTCACTCCACCCTCAGTGTTCCCTTGTCCCTGGCAAACTGTGGATCAGGGCCATCCTCAACAGGAGGTTTGCACTGAGATTATCGGGTTTAACAGCCGCCCAGGCAAATGCCATTCAGGAATTTGTCTAATCCCTCTTTGAACACGGTTATGCTTTCGGGCTCCACAATGCCCTCTGGCAACGGTTGCCGCTATTAATAAGGAGCTGGGAAGAGATTGCTTCCAGCCTCCTACCTGATCCTTTCATTTAGGGGATCCATTACTCTCACGAGGATAAATAAAGCTGGAAAAGCCCCATGGGACGGAGACCAATGGAGACTGCTGCTTTCTGGTGTGACACCAGCAGTGTCTCACAGAAGTACAGCAACACAAAGACCGGCAAACATCCCAGGGGAGGATTTCAGAGGTGCATTTTCCACTGCCAGCACTTGAAAAATAAAGCCATCTTTATTGGCTATTTTTTATACGTTTCCTGTGAACGACTTTCTGGCACAAATTATATGGAGTTATAATAGAACTCCAAGGAGTACCTTTCAGAAAAAAAAGATCCAGTTCTGTACTTCCTTCCTGGAGATTCGTTGCCTGTTCCGCAGCAGGAGACGTGAATCATGGAAGTATTTATAGCAGCAATATTAGGAAGTGATCATTAAGGCACCAGAAAGCTGTGTTAGGCAGTATGTCTTTAAATAAACTGCTCATGGCTGTGTTAACTCAATCGTGTAAGTGCATGCACACTTAACCTTATTAAAAACGAACCCGTTCCCAGAACTGGACTTTTCCTGATGAATGTACCACAATTCCCCATCTTCCCCAGGCAGTTTTGTGGGTCTCTGAAATATGAGGACGGTTTCATTTGATTGGCATTAATAAGGTTTATGTCTGCACAGATTTAGGCCAAAGATTGTCGTGATCACCCCAAGTCCCACCTGACTCACAGGACTGAATCTGAAGAGACATCTCCCGGCAGTTTCAGTCAATGGAGCGATTCCAGCTCAGAGTGCGCCCTGGTGAACCAACTTCCCTCCTGCAGCACCGCATTTGCATTCATTAAGCCCAGAGTTTTAATGATTTCAGTAGATTGATCGAGGAGAGCAGCCCAAGAATATGTGTCTGAACGCCTCCCGCAGAGGTACAAGGCAGCGTAAATCCATCCTGGTGTGAAATGCAAAGTGAGCAGACAGCTCACACACACAGTCATTGCATGGATATCTGCAAGTGTCAGCATGACCCATAAAGCCAGGGCTTTCAATGAGCCAAAATGATCAGAGCTTCTCAAACACAAGGAATAGTAACCCGTATGGTAGTAAGGATATAACGATGATGGTGTTAGTTAATGCCATTGTCACCTGGAGGTGAGAGGATCAGCAGGGCTGGCAGACTGGCTTGCTGTGCCACTGCTGGGCACCTCCCAAAGATTTCTGTAGGACAAAGATTTCTTTGAGGTTACCACTGTCCTTCCTTGCCAGACCCTGTTCCTCAGACACGTTATCAAAGCCACTATTGGCGCAAGCAAATCCATAGCTTTGCATCTCCATCACCTGAAAGGTAAAACGTATGGAGCTGCTGTATGAAAAATAGCCTGGAGTTGAGCTCTGCACCTCTGAGGACAGCCTTAGCAGTGGTGGAAGGACAGGGACACACGGCCGGCCAAGCACAGCTTGGTGACGGGGCAGAGCAGGAAGTGTGGGGGGAGGTTCTCCAGCTGTGGTGCTTTTGATGCACCGCTTCACCTTCACACATCTGCTGTCCTTTCCATTCTGTTTAATTAAAATATTAACGGTTTGCAGCAGGGCCAGGTTTGTCAGTGATGTGCAGCACCAGCCAAAGCAGTGCCCCAGTTTCAATGCACAGCTTATGAAACTATTCATGTTTAATAAATACTAACAGAGTGTGGCCACGGAGGAAACACTTCCTGTTTTTCTTGACCACAGCACATCACAAGCAGCAGTTCTCCTACCTTTAATGTTGCATTAAAAGCTTATTCAGCAGCTCCCAACTTAGCCCATTCAGTGAAAGCAAAACCTGCCAGAAGCCCCAGCACCTGCAATCCACTGAGCACAGTGAGGGGAGGGTGTAAAGGCAGCAGCTTCCAGCTCCATGCAGAGCTGCTGCTTCAGAGGGTGATGGGAGGCAGCCCCTACCTCCTGGCCTTGCCTTTCCCTTGCTCTCCTTGCTGTGTGCAGCACCAGATGAGGCTTTCCATTACCCAGCCTGTCCCATGCACTTCGGATGATGGAGAACTGATTGTGCTTTGGAGAACTAAACACACAGTGCCTGAATTATTTATCTTTAACATGAAGAAACAGGCCAAATTCCCAAGTGATATGGAATGACCCTGATAATGAACATGGAGATGGCTGTGAAAGCTGCACAGGAGCTGCACGGGGAGAGCCCCCCATGTGTATCTCTGTCATGATTGCTGAGATTCTTCTTGCCCTGGGGATTTGTGTCCTGGAGTGCATGGGGAGCTCCCATGTGGGTCTGCTCTGTGCCTGTAACACTGAGATCTGTGACAGCAGAGTGGGAACAGGCCCAGGAAAATGGGTTTGCCTGGTGTCTCAGCACAGCTTCGCCTCTCCCAGCAGAATGGGCTCTGGAGCAGAGCTTCCCCTGCAATCATTAACCTGACCACCCCTGCCCCAGTAACAGCATTTGGCACTATACTGCACAAATAAAGATAACGCTGCAATAGCTGTGTTTGTGTCCAAAACCAATACTCATGTACCAGTTCCCATTCCATTTTCTTCTCCTTTTACGTGAGGTAGGTTTGTTGCAGCAGCAAGAGGACAGGGTTAGGGTCCTGCTCTGCTCTGACACTGCAGATGCATCCCTTGGCAGCACAGCTTCCTCTGGGGTCTCCCCTGGCCATACCCCACAGCTCCCCCAGCACACCCTGCAGGCAGGAAGGCCCTCCAGCAACAGGACAATAGTTCATTTTTCCTACGAAGCACCTGCTCTCTCTCACACCTGCCCTCTCCGAAGCCAGGGTCTCTCTTCCATCCTTTTCCTTCCTTTTCCATCCTCCTTCCGTCAACACTCTTTTGCTCCCTCTTTCCCTCCCACCCTTCCTCCTTTCCCCTTCAGTCTCTCCTTATCCCTGTCCCCTCAATGCCCCCAACCATCCCTCTCCTCTCCCCCCGACAGTCTCCCCCACTTTCACTTTGCCCTCCGCGTCCCCTCCCAGCGTTGGCCGGACCACTTCCGCGCTCTGCCTCCGATTGGAGGAAGCTGACGTCCATCAGGACTCAACGCCTGTCTCCTCGATGCGGGCAGCAGAGCGCGGGGTGGCGACGAGAGGGCAGCGGCGGCAGCGGCGGCAGGTACCGGCCGGGGGGATCTGGACCGCGATCGGAACTGGGACCGGGAGCGCAGGGATACGGGAGGGATGGAGGGCGGTAGAAAGGATGGAGGAGCACGGGGTGGGTACCGAGAGCTGCTGGCTGCTCCGTGATACCGGGAGGCTTCTGGGTGCACCGGCGAACCGGGGACAATGTGGGGTTTGGGGGCGGCGGGACCCGCGATGAGATCCCCTTCCCCACAGCTCTGCACCGCTCGGGGAGCCCCGAGGCGACGGGGATGGGCGCGGGAGGAGCCGCAGCGTGAGAAAAGCCCCGCGATGTAGATGGGGATGTAGAACGGGGATGGGGATGGGGACGGGAGAGAGGGGTTGGGGATGGGGGAGCGGGGTTGGGGATGGGGGAGCGGGAATGGGCTTCTTCGACCGGGGTCGGGGGAGCGGATGGTACCATATTGCGTGGTCATCGTGTGCGAAAATGCGTGTCTCGCTTCAAGGGGAAAAAAAAAAAACATCACCGAAATAGCCACACGAGAGTAGAGACTTTCCATTTGGTCTTTCAGCGCGATGCTTTCAGAACAGTATTTTTTACCACCGGGTGACTGAAATTCGTCAGGACTGAATCATTTCTTCTTTTTCTCCCCCTCCCCCACCCCTCCCGTTACCACATTTCTACGGGAAATTAGAAAGGTGCAGAGAAGGAGTGGAAAGTAGGAAGAGCTGGCGAGGAGTCACGGCACAGCGATGCTTACAGCAAGTGAAAGGGATGTGAATAATGCCGGCATCCTTATTTCAAGGGAATAGTAACTAAGTTAGAGAAGGAAGGCACAGGCGTGCTGGGCTGAAATCGGAGCGCTCTCATTGTTTGACCTATATTACTCTTGCTAACCTATTTGCTCAGCTGATATGAATCTGAAGCGTCACTGTAATAAAAACGTGTTTCTCGGCTCTGAGAGCTCAGAAGGCTCTCGTGGACATTCATCACAGGAGTTTGTTGCATGCCCCTTTTATAACCATCCTATAGGCTGTTTGAGTCTACCGAGCAACACACTACAAACGTGAAGTTATCGCAGTCTGCCACCTCCATCCCTCCCCCCTATTTCTGGGCTCCTATATGGAGTCGCTTGGTTGTAAGAGCGCACATTGAGACCTCATCTCATGGCGAACTAACACAAAGGAGATCTTTAGAGACATACGCCTTGAGCTGTTGTAAATGTGAGAAAGAGGATGAAACAGGGCGGGCGGGGCGAGGGGCTTAGTCAAATAACGAAAAGATAAAAAAAAAAAAGTGAAGCTATTTTTATGCAAAGAGGTCCAGCCTGCAGGCTACCGCAAACGATGCGAAGCGCTGCTCGCAGCGCTCTGCCTTGGGGCTGACCGCAAACACCTGCCCCATGCTTGGCACGGCGCGGCGTGGGTGTGCTCAGGTGTGCCGAGGTGTGCCAGGAGCTGTGCGGGACAGCGCTACACGGATCCTGCCCTGGGTTACCCCCGTGGAGATCCTACCCTGGGATGGCAAAGGACGCTGGAAACAGAGATTGATGCCAGTGGTAATTATTCCTGGCTCTGGGAACTTGGAGCTACCTGAGCAAGTGCTTACTAGAAATCTTTACAGGGATTAGAGATTCACAGACGAGGGGGAAGATAGGATCAGCCATTAACAAAAGAAATAACCCCTGTTTTGGGAAGATCAGCATCCAGCTGCTCTCCCCCTCATGGTTTCCAATTGCAACCCCCTTGAGGCTGCCTTAGTCTCTTTCTTGTGCCTGAAGCATGCTGTGTTCCTGCTCCTGCTTTGGGTCTTAACACCCTGCAACAGCCTAAAATGTGACTCATGGCTCTGCTTTGTGCGGATCATTCAGCTCTATCCCTGCTAAGCCCTTGTTCTGCTCCCCTTTACTTCACAGTGCACCAAGCCTTGCTACCTGCCTTTTCCTGAGGGCTTGCTCACAACCCATAGGCGAAGGTGTCAGATACTCTGTTTTGCCATTTGGGTTTGTGGGCTTCTTGGTTCTGTTCTCTGAGCTGCTGCTCATGCATTGATTACTCAGACCCTGGGACGTTTAAGTCTTGCATAGTCCCATTAATGCAATGATGAGCAGTGGAAATGCTTCCTAAGATGAATGGTAGCACTTAGCAGAGCTGATAGCTTGCTGCTGGCCTCTCAGGATAGTGAGGTGCTGGGCATGGTTTCAAGGGGAAAGTTCCCTTTCCTCTTTGGGTTCTGTTCTTGATAACAGAATGCTGGTGTTACAGCAGAGTGCAGGGGCTGTTACCCACATGCAGGGTGGGTAATGCTCTGAAGTGCATTGATATTCCAGTCGTTGTTTCAGTGCCTGATACAAAACGAGTTCTGCTTTCCCAGTACTCAAAAACTGTTATCTGGGCCCACTTCTGGGCTGATCTCTGTGCCAATGAGCAGTACTGGGACAACAGCAGCTCTGACCACATCTCTTCCTGCCCCATGCTTCACACACAAACACAGCATGTCAGCAGCTCCCCCAACTGCCTTAGGAGCTGCTACTGGAGCTGCTACTCTCCTTTCCCTTTTCAGAATGGATTTAGTGCTAGACCTCCCCATGACATAATTAGTTCTGTGCCACGTGGGCCTTGAGCAACATCCCGGTGATGCTAAATGTGGCGATCCAAGAGCAAAGAGATTCTGCAAACACTTTCTATGGAAAGTGCTCTGAGGAAGCGCTCATCTGTTTGATGAATCCCAGGCAGAACTGCCATCCCACCCCAGAAGTTGGGATGAGTAATTGTAGATGAGTGCTCAGAAAGGGCCACTAACCAATGGATGTTACATCAGACCTTTTGTTTGCACTGACGAGAGCTTGAGATGAGTAAGTGTAGTATTTAATATTGGCAGAATGATGCAATTCTAACTTTAAGTCTCTCTTCAGGCAGAAGTACTGCTAAATCTGGGCAAGTACCATATTGCTGGTACCAAAAATAATGCCATTCCTCATCCAGGTTTACCAGCAATGGGTGTATGTCAGGGGTGGGAAATCTCTGCTTTATTCCTGTTATCCCTGTTGGGTGTTCAGCAAGGTGGAAATTCCTGGCATTCTTGGTGCAACAAAGATGTTAGGCTGATCTCCCATTGTAGTGGTGCTGGGGAGCTGGATAAGATGACCTTTAAAGGTCCCTTCTGACTCACACGATTCTATGATTCTATGTGTAGTTACACTAAAACGAAATATGATTCCTCTTCTCTTTATATGTATAACATATTGCTGCATGATATCAACAGTCTTCAGCCACCTGAGTTCTGCTAAGTGATCCTAACCCACCATACAGAAATAGACAGTTCCCCATCCGAAGGTCACGGGCACTGCTCGATTTCCTTTTCCCTTGCAAACTCTTCTATAAAACTGCATCAATATTTTTGGCCTACCATCCTCCAAATAAAACAGGTTTGAACTTTTAATTCAAGCTTGTTCTCACCCCATGAGCTCCACACGAGACAGAAGCCTGGCTCCTTGTGGGACTGACCGGCTCCTGCTCTGCTTTGGTATAATGGGCCAAGGCAGATGCCACGGGGCTTCATGTTAGCATAAGAATTCTTCCAAAAAGGGATTGCCTGTCAGTGCTTTCAAAGCAGCTTTACGCTTTGTATTGCTGGAGTGGATTCAGTGCTGAGGAGGATTCTGACCCTTCAGGCCAGATGTGGGGCTTGGTTAAAGCGTTGCCCCACAGAGATTATGAGCCCCTTAGCGTGTGTTCCTCTTATTTGGTGGGAAACCTTAAAGGGACTACTTTAAGATGCTGAAGAAATTGAATTAAAACGAGTGCAAAGTAAGTAACCAGGCTGTGTCATGCTTCACAAGACTCTGCAGGGGCTATGGGAGGCAGGCAGGTCCTCAGCAAGGCAAACCAAAAAGTTCCTGAGTTAGAAACAAGAACCACATCGTGCTGCTGCATGGGAGCAGGAATCCCTTGAAGGCAGCTTTCAGATATCTGCGTAAATCCGTCCCCTCACAGCTGCTCTCTGAGGCTGTGCTTCTCATCCATGAGAGCACAGAGGGTACAAAGCAGAGGCCATGCCCACAGCACGCAGGGACACCAAACCCCTCTGAATTCCAGCAGATGTTTTGGGTTGACAATGGGAACATTATATGCCTGTTTATTCCTTTATCTCAGGAAGAAATACCATTTGGCAGCAATTTGTTCCCTGGCAGTGGGAGTGAATTGCTGGCCTGACTGAGCCTTGTGAGAGGAGAGGAGTGCCATCCTGCAAGAGCTTTGCAAAGCCAGCAGTGTATGTGCTGGCAGAGCACACGCACACCTGTGCATGCACCGTCCTATAAGCCCACCTCACTACATCATCTGTGCTGGTGCTGATCTGTGCTGATGGTTTCAAGCATTTTTCCACCAGCATCCCCCACAGTGATCTCATGTCCTCTGGTCAACAGTGATTTTCATTCCTTGAGCTCAGCAACATGGAAGCATCAGGCCATAACACAACAGCCTGTGTGCACCCCGCTGTGCTTCATGGTCATCCCTGTACCTTCTGCTGCAACTGTGATGGGGGATTGCAGCAAAGACATTGGTGAGGACTCAGCAGTGAACATTTTGGAGGAAGCAATGACTTCAGGCTGGCTTCTCAAAGCCTCCTGCAATTCTCAGGCCATATTATTCACCACATAGTTTCTGCCTGTCCTCATTTGCAATGATCAGCAGTCCCACACCACTGATGTGCTGCCTTCAATCTCTGACCCATCCTCCTTGGGTCTGTGTTCCTGCCCAAATCTCATCACTGCTGTAGTTTGTGGTTACATTTCCACTTTGGGATTTTGAGTCAGAGAGGGAGGGTTCCCTTGATGGTGATCATCATTTCTTCTTGATTACACACTGAGGATGTGTTTTTTCTTAATGAAATCTCCAAACCATGATGTGTTGAGTGATCAAATGCAAACTAACCCCAATCTGACATGATGTTTATTTTAAGTGGATGAAATACGACAGTTTTGTTTAGCTCATTGTTGAAGGGCAAATAGTGAGTGCTTGGTGCCAGGGGACTTTGAGCTACAGCTACATGACCTTGTGCACTGGTCTGGTCTATGCCCAAGGGGTCATTTTGCACCATCTGGCTTTGTGCTAGATCAAATACAGTTTCTGTTGTTGTAGCTAACAGGAGACCAGAGTATACTCAAAATAATATGCTTGGCTAATCCAACAGAAATATGATTATGTGCCCATTCCTGCTCCAGATCATATCTGCACTAATGGGTGATTTAGAAACACAAAAAATAGTGATGGTGGAGACATGTTTAGAGAGCCATGAACAAGCTGGACCTGATGATCTTTCCGCAGTGGGCAGGGGAGACAATAGGAATGTTCAACTCCAATTAGATACTTAACTTTCAAACTAGTGATTGAGAGAGGAATCCCACTCTTAATGCAGAATGACATTGCAGGGAGTCATCTGAGACAGAGAAATCAGGGTTATTTAACTGTATGTTTTGCATGCTGTAGTGCCTTCCTAGGTGCTCATCTGAGGTTAACAACAAAAAAAAAGGAACAGCTGGAGTTCTATGGTAGCGTGCCAAATGGCCCATTTCAAGCAGCAAGTTCATTTAAGTGCTGTCTGGGAGTGCTGTGCTGTTCCTGTGCTTGGCAGAAATCTCAAGACTAATACCTCGGAGGATTAGAGAGCAT
Source organism: Gallus gallus (assembly GCF_016699485.2). Taxonomy (NCBI): domain Eukaryota; kingdom Metazoa; phylum Chordata; class Aves; order Galliformes; family Phasianidae; genus Gallus; species Gallus gallus. Next base: position 8,528,723 of record NC_052551.1, read on the forward strand.
CACTGAATGTTAAACAAGATCCAGGCTAAGCGGTGTGCACCAGTGAGCTTGTGCTCTGGAGGATGTTTGGGGAAGCTATTACTTGCTGATCTGGAAAGAAAAGTGAGCTTGTGTGGGAAATACTCTTCCTTCGGCTGAATCCTTCCTGTATTGGCTGTCTCTCCACCCTTCTCACTGTTCACCTCAGAGACTCATGTGCTCTCTGAGGATGGCGAATGTTGGGGGATGCACCTTGTGGGTTGATTTGTGGGTTTTGTTTTGGTGTGCTGTGGTGTCTCTTCATCCCTATATTATCCGGGTTAGGACAGGAGTTGGGTAGGAATCCAGCCCACCAACACAGCATAGAGCTGGAGAATGTGTCTTAGAAGGCTGTGAGCTGCAGACATCCTGCAGCCTGTGCTCTTTTGGTAGAGCCAATGGCTCACGGTGCGTGGTTGGCCCTAGAAAGCCCACCTGCTGTAGAAAAGAGCTGCTGGAAAGCAGTCTCTTCCCAAGAAGCATCAAAACATGAGTTAATCTGGATGCTGACATCCTACCCCGGTGCCCACAGCATGTAAAAGTGGCATAGAGGCTTTGTCCCATGGCAGATCTTCTTCCTTTGTGCAGGAATTCACAATGCCTGGGGTTTCATGTAGTTTTCTTCCCATGCTGCAGCAGTAAAGAAAAGTACGGAAATATATGTGTTTCTCTGGATTGCTTTGGGTTGGCTTTTTTGCATGGGTGACAGCGGTAAGAGGGGCAGTGGTCTGAGCTAAGGTCTGGGTAGTTATGGCTGCAAGAACAGCATTTCTGCACTTGCTATGTTATAATAAAGCCAAAACAGATTCCCGGTACTCTGCGAGAGAACAGCTTGATATAGTGCATGAATTGATTGTTCAGGGGAAAAAAAGCCAGATGGTGGTATCTCAATGAAAAGCCTGTTCCAGCAGCGATGCAACAGGGAAGCATGTGGAAAACCATGCAGAGGCTTCGCTACTCCAGCAATGACTGTTGCCCTCTGTTCATGAAGAGGATGCACTACTGATATATAATGCTAGTACACCATCTACACCTCATCTTACTGATGCAAAATCCACCTGTTTGTGGCAGGGCTTCCCCAGAGTTTCATGGTATCGTTTCCTCTTTGTGTTCTTACCTTTGCACTCATCGAACCAGGAAGATTAAGAAAATGTTCCTATAAATGGTGGTGGTGTCCACATAATGGTACGATATTTATCCTACACTCAGCATCTTTGTATTGCATAGCATGGGATGTTGGTTTTTTTAATATAATTGCTCTTATCTTTAGACACAGCAAAGAATGGTGTTTCATTTCCATAATTTGGCTCATTCCGTTTGGTCATCTCACCCAGGATTTGTCTGAATCATCATTTCTTGGAAGCAAGAAGGGATATATATAGGAACTAAGTGACAGTCATGGAGAAAAGCTGACTCATGGTTCATGCAGAAACATTGTCCTGAATATTGAGCTTCCTTAAATGTCCTTAAGAATCCAAATGCTGGAAAATAAGGTGCATAGACCTAAATTGTGGGAAAATACTGGTGCTGCATCCGTGGTGCTAGCATGGAAACTTTCTCATCACTGATCAAACTTAGGGGAAGGAAAAAGACATTAAAGCAAGAGTGACATTAGGGAGAGGGAGTTAGGCATTATAGCATAAAGGAACCCTTTGTCTGGCTAATCTTTGCTGCAGCAGAATATTGTTGCCTGGTTAAATCTGCTCTGTGTATTGGCACGGCAAGTTTTTGAAGATGGGCTGAGGCAGCTGCAGCCAATTGCGTTTGCACAGATAAGCTGGAACAAATAAGTAAGCTCCGAAAATCTGGCCAGATTTATCTTCAAAGCATTTTCAAGCAGCTAATTGAAAATTATCCAAGCCACCTTCCTGATTTCTTGCATATTATTGCATTAATTTGCCAGCGAGTGGAAGAGCGCTTGGAAAACATACAAAGGATTCTGTGAGTGCTAAGCTTTGCTAGTTGGATGTTATTTAATTATAAATGTGTCCTTGTTCCGGTGGTAATTTAAAGCCAGCTTCTGCTGCTGGGTTCTGTTCTTCAGACCCTGGTGGGACTGATCATTGGACAACACACCTCTGGTGCACCTGCAGCACTGCCGCCGGTAGGGAGCACAGCATTAGGCATCCGTGAGCCCTTTGGGTGTGTTTCTCATTCCTCTGAAATGTGTACGTGCAGAATGGTGCTGTTCCTATTGGAACTGCTGATGAAAGGCTGCTCCTGGCAACAGCAGCCTCCCCCGTATTGCTGAGCCGAAGGGAGGCTTTGTAATAGCGTGCTGTAAAAGGAGGTCCTCACATCCCCGGGAGCTGAGTAAAGTTCCCCAGCTGCCTGGACAGCAGTTCGCAGTGTTGCACATGCAGAGAACAGCCCGGTCACCGCGTGCCTTCCTTTATCTCCCTCTCAGCTGAAGCAGCCCTTGAGGACAGCCGTGTTCTCAGGACTGCAGCGTGGATTTGTCTCACTTTTGGGAGGCTTTCCCCTGGTAAACCAGTGAGTGGATTACACTGGATCCATATGGTGTGTATCAGCTGCAGCAGAGTAATACTGATAATCCTCCAAGCCCAGTGCAAGACAAATTCACTATTTGTTACTAAGAGAAATTAAGCATCCAAACCTTGATGAATTTATCCCTGTGTGGAGCGATAGCAGAGCCTGGTGCATGGATGGGGGCTTTCCAAGGGCAGGTTGGCCATACATTCCTGTAGGTCAGGAAGGAGAGCGGCTGCTCCCCACTGGTTTGCAGCACATTTTCAGATCACTTTTATTCTCCTAACAGATGTGCTGCCATGGGATTGAAGGAATTATTAAATCTGCCCTGCGCTTGATTATGGAAAGCAGAGATGATGAGTAGATGCTATTTGCCACAATAATACCTCATGAAAGTCAAAAATCATAGAGTGAAGGGGAAGATTAACTACCATAGGGCATGCTTCAGCAAATAGGATTATTTCGCATGCCAGTTAGGAGTTAATTAGTGACATTAACCACAGGCCTCAGCAGAGACAAAACATGTTTTTAATGGGTCCTGTGACTTGTTAAGTGATCACCTGATGAAAAGCTTCTAAGTTTTGCAGTTTTGGTTTAATGCTAAATATTGGGAAGAGGGTAATCTTTACAAATCTCATTATAAGATACAGATCATGCTTTCATTGTCTTGCTACTGCTTTTGTGTTGATTTGGTATTGTTGGCAGCCTGGAATCAGCTGTATGTCTTCAAAAACAATAACAATAACGAGTTAAAGTCTTGCAGCAAAATGAGGACATCTATAGCTTTGACATAATGTTATTGGGACTGGTTCAAAGTAAGCAAGAACTCACCAGCTGAGTCATTAAAAACAGAGATGAATGAGAAGCAATAAGTGGATGAATAACAATGGCTAGGAAATGCATGAAGTAAAGTTTTATTGTGTGTGTGCATCTTTTTTTTTTTCCCCTAAGGATTATATTTTGTCCTAAAGTGGCACATGGCTCACATGGAAGCTGATCTTCCCAGTGAATGTGTCAGTTCCAGTTTGGAAACACTTGGCGAGATAGCAGGCAGCGTGGTGGGCACAGCGTGCAGCCTCGGGCTGCCTGCCCAGTGCACTGGGTGCAACCCATCTGTGCTGTTGCAGTGCGAGGGGCCGGGACAGGGATTGGGGCAGAGGGTGAGGCTTCTGGGCACAGGGGAGGCATCTGCTGCTCCTGGGAGAGATACGTTGAAAATGCTTCATCCCGTGTTTACTGATAAATCAATAGGATTAAGAGTAACAAAAGTCAGAAGGGAGGATGCTGTGGCCACTTGGAGCTGGTGGCCAGACTCCTCCTACTTCTACTTTAAAGACGGGAAAACTTTAATGCTAATCTCTAATCTCTTCCTGCCTCAGGAAATACGTACCGATGGAGGCATCCTGCAGCTGATAGAGGCAGTATAGGCGCTTCCCCCTGGGTGCCTCTTCGGGAGCTCTTGGCTCTCCATTGTGCAAATTAACAACATGAAATGGGCTATTTACCTGCTGAAATTGGTGCTAGCAAAATCAGTTCCCAGCTAAGCAGCCTTCTTCGTGAATGTAGTCAAATGTAATGGCAACTGTGTGCGAAGTGGGGACGCATGCAGCTGCAGTCTGTGGATTTACACTTTGGTACATGACCCATTCTGCTCTTTAGTGCCTGATCCAACAGCCAGTCATCCCTGCTGAGTTTAATAAAGTTAGAGTGCAAAAGCACTCTTATTTATTGTTTGCAATATTGCAAAGATGAGAAAAATAGATTTAGAGCCACAGTGACATTGGAGGGACAAAAAAGTGAAAAATTATGGTCTTACATCCAAGCTATTATCCTTTTATGCCAACACATTACAAAAGTCTGTCCCTGCAGCTCAGCTTAGAAGCCTGCAGATAGTATTTGTATTTCCCTATGTTAGCAGTAGCCTGCAGGTTTCTGTGCTGTCAGCACCCACAGACACAGCTCTGGGTGCAGCAGTGGCCCTTTGGCTGTGACGCTTATCCTGCCTCTGTACTATCATCAAATTCCTCCAGAATCCTCCTGGATCCCAGATCTTCCTGGATCCCAGTGTAGTTGGTGCCCTCTGGTCCCCAGTATGGGCTGTGAAGATTACAGTTATTTGCAAATGAAAGGCCTTGTGCACTGATGGGTGCATCTCATCTGCTAAACCAGTGCTGTTACAGCACTACTGACATGCGTTTATATGGGGTGTATCCTCTGGCCTTCTGGGGTGGAAGTACAACCTTAATAATCTTCTAAGCATGAAATTCTTCAAGCCTACCTGCCCTGGTGCCTTTAAGAACCAATGGTAGAGGTCAAAGAATTCTATTGTTTTCAGGAATATCCCTGCAACATTCCCAGGTTACAGTAATCTGAACGTGGCTCATTTTATTGGGTCAACAACCTCCTCTTTTCTCCCATTCCCTTTGATCAATCCAAAGAAGAACATTTTTATAGGAGGTTCTTGAATAAATATTGGCAACAAATGTTGGGAAATGCTCAATGCTTTGAAAATCCTCTGCAATAAAGCAGTTCTTGTCCAGTATTTGTTGCGTATTTAAGATCTGCACTCAAAGAAGTTTATTGTTTACATCATTTATAGTGCAGCCAATGCATTTAACTAAAAATGCTTTTTTTGTAAAAAAAATTCTATTCTGTTTTTCTGCAATGTTGAGGTGCTGGGATGCTAGGATAGCACAGGGACTGTTTGAAAGAAGGCAGTCTGCACTGGTAATCAGGTTAGCATCAGCTGCCTGTACCCTCCAGCTTGCTCTGCAGCAGCACATAGTCTAATTAGTTATAGAAAGGATTTTACTGAATAGTTGTAAACAGATCTCAGGGCCTGGGATAAAATCAATCCAACTGTGGAAACTTCTCAGGATAATTATAAACTCTTATTAGCATCATGTGAAAGAGAGACCAAGGGACTTTTAGCAGTGGGAAACCTGTAGCTTTCCACAAATTTCTCTGCAGGAAAAAGGGAAGGGAAAGAGGCTGTGCCTAAGAGGGGAAAGGTCCAGCATCAAGCTGGGATCACTTTTAGGGAGAAGTGATGAAGGACTTCAGCAGGCGGGGAGATGGTCTTTAGGTTTTTAATGCTTCTCTTTTAGAATAAGAGGTGATGGCTGTAAGTTGTGCCAGGAGAGGTTCAGGTTGTATATAAGGAACCATTTACTCCCCAAAGAGCAGTGATGCACTGACACAAGCTGCCCAGAGAGGTGGGGGGGTCACTGTCCCTGGAGGCATTCGGGAACCATGGAGATGTGGCACTGAGGGAAATTTTAGCGGGATGGTGAGGTGGGCTGGGGTTGGACTTGGTGGTCTGGAGGTCTTTTCCAACCTTCATGATATTATGATTCTATAAATACAATTTTCTTTTCTGTACCATTAGTGGAACCCCACTACCTGAGGTACTAGCACACTGTGGTGGGGAGGCACACACACAGCCAAACTGCCACAACAGAACACTGGTACTTACTGAGAAAAAGCATCCTACAAAAGGAAAAACATAATTCTAGGTTTTAGTCTAGTAAAAGTATATGCAAAACTTCTCTATTCACAGATCGCAATGGTCCTGGCTCAGCCCTCCGCCATCTAATGTGTGTGCCAGAACTCGCAGCCCCTCAGTAGGCACACGCTGACCGCCCCGCAGAGCAGCCCCAGCCGCAGCCACCAACACTGGACCCGCTCTGCTGCGCCGTTCATGGCAAAGCCCCATCACTTAACGGGAGAGAATGGCTTCCACTTCTCCCAGCCACTCGTCTTCCCCAGCCCATCCCCTGTGGGGGAGGACAGCTCGGCCTTCGATTCGGCAGGCGGCACGCCACTGAGCAACGGCACTCCCAGCAGCGCCGAGTCCTGCGGGCTGCCCCTCTGTGAGGCCAAAGGCATTAAATACATCTCAGCCGAGCAGGAAGAGCTGGCGTGTGGCTGGGGAGGGTTCACCCCCGGCTGCTTGCAGCTCTTCAACACTTCCAAGGGCGTTTTGTTCTTCCTCTGCGTGGCTTCCTTCCTGCAAGGCATGACGGTGAACGGCTTCATCAACACGGTCATCACCTCCATCGAGCGCCGCTTCGACCTGCGCAGCTACCAGAGCGGGCTGATCGCCAGCTCCTACGACATCGCGGCCTGCCTCTGCCTCACCTTCGTCAGCTATTTCGGGGGGAACGGCCACAAGCCACGGTGGCTGGGCTGGGGCGTGCTGGTGATGGGCCTGGGCTCCCTGCTCTTCGCTTTGCCCCACTTCACCACGGGCCGCTATGAGGTGCGCTCCTCAGCTGAGGTGGGCGTCTGTGCCGCCAACCACAGCCTGCCCTGTGCTGCGGCCGCCTCCAGCCTCTCCAGCTACAGATTTGTCTTCATGCTGGGGCAGTTCCTGCACGGGATGGGAGCCACGCCGCTCTACACGCTGGGCGTCACCTATTTAGATGAAAACGTCAAGACTAACTACTCCCCTGTGTACATTGGTGAGTGGCTGCCAAAGGGGCTGGGGGGAGGTCTGCTCCATCTGCCTTGGCAGCCCCGGGCGCTTTCACAAGAGGTGCTCCAAGTCTTTTGTTCCCGATGACAGGCACGATGATAAGTAGAGAGAAGCAGCTGTTTGGGAGGTTTTCATTATTTTTTCCCCCTTCCACTTATTGGCAGGCACTGTGAGTGCAGCTGGGCATTTTCACTCCTGCAGTCCTGCAGAGCAGGAGGTGCCAGTGTTCCTGGCACAGCCGTCAGCTGGGGACAGTCTCTCCTGTGTGCATGGCATTACCTTGTCTGGACAACAACCATGTCCATGCAAGGCATTGCCCCTTCAGTGCCAGAGCACGGGAGGAATGTTTGTTCAGATGCTGCTGGTGCAACATACAGAGCAGCTGCACTGAGAAAGGATGCTTCGATCATAGATTTGTAGAATCATTTATAGATTTGTAGAATCATTTATAGATTTGTAGAATCATTTGAGTTGGAAGGGACCTTCAAAGGCCATCTGGTCCAACCCTCCTGCAATGACCAGGGACATCTACAGCAGGGTGCTCAGAACCTGCTCTAGCATGACCTTAAATGTCTCCAGGGACAGAGCAACCACCACCTCTCTGGGCAACCTGTTCCTCAACAGACCCAACTAAAGAGTCTCTCCTTTCTTATTACCCCTCTTTAGATACTGAAGGGTCACTATGAGGTCTCCCCAGAGCCTTCTCTTCTCCAAGCTGTTCATTCCTCAGCGCTGCTGGTTGTGTTGTGGGTGTCAGCACTCCCCATCAGCAGCGCATCCACTATAGCTCTGCAGGTTCTCTAACACCATTTGTTTTCCCTTTCAGCTGTTTTCTACACTGCTGCAATCCTTGGGCCTGCAGCGGGTTATCTGGTAGGAGGAATGTTTCTAAATATTTATACTGAAATTGGCAGAGAGTAAGTGGCTAAAAAATAATCTTGTTCCTTTTCCTTTATGCTGTATGTTTCCTTTGGGGTACAAAAAAATCCAGGAAAATAACTCAGGGGCTGTGGGGAAAACGCCCGCTGTGTTCAGCAGCATTTCCATGGGGGGGCTGAGGCTGGAATGGTTGCTTGTATTAATGCTGTCACTGGAAGAGAATTGCTCATGAACCTGTCAGCCTAAATCCTTCCTCATGCTGCACTGCCTGCTGTAACGAGGCTGAGAGCAGCAGGTGAATTTTTTGAATGAGTTCCCCCATCAGGCCAGGCTGCCAGCAGTGCAGCTTTTCCTCCTGGCTATCTGGCCACGATGCCTGGTCTCTCTTTGCTGTTTATGGTTTCTAATTTATTTTATCACCTCTTAGCCTATAGGCTCTTTGACAGATGAATGGGCTACAATGCTCGAGTGGGTTTTGGGGGAAGGGATGGGTTATTTCCACCAGCTGTATTTCTGAGAGGATGGCTCTGGGATGGAACAAGGCTCACTGCAACCCCCAAAGCAGAAATGATATGGGATGAGGTGAAACATGCAAGGAAGATATGAAAAGAGAAATAAATGATGTGATTTCTCAGGCTCACTAAGTGCTGTGCATCTGTCAGGGAGTAACAGATGGTGGACATGGCAGAACTCTCCAGGAGGGGCAGTTTCCTTCACTGATGTCCCCATCATTCCCCCAACCTCGGCCAGCCTTAGTGAGGGCAGTGCTCAGCTTTCCCCCTCCGTTTCGAACCACCGCCTCTCTCCCTTGTGTCCTTTTGGGTTTGTCTCTTGCAGGACTGACATCTCCCCAGAGAACACGCTGTGGGTGGGGGCATGGTGGATCGGCTTCCTGGGGGCTGGAGCAGCCTCACTCCTCATCTCCATCCCCATCCTGGGCTACCCCCAGCGCCTCCCAGGTAGGCAGCCCGTGGGGTGGGGCTGTGTCTGCACTTTCCTATAGCTGGCAAGACAGGGGTGGACGTGGCGGACAAACTTCTCATGTTCAAATTGTAATTAATACATTAATTTCACCGCTCAGCTCTACAGCTGCCTGTTTTCCTGCTTCAAATCCACCTCTTTGATAACATCCATGTCTCATGTCTCACCTGTTCCTCGTTCCCATTTGCCTCTCCTTTGCAGGGTCCCAGAGGTATATTGTTATGAGGGTGTCCGAGGCTCATCAGCTGAAGGATGGGAGCCACAAAAAAGCATCAGATCCAGACTTTGGGAAAACAGTTAAAGACCTACCTCGGTGAGAAAGCTGCCCCAGAGGGTGATGCGCAGAGAGCTGGCTCATTTTGGTAGAGGCAGTCACCTCCTTCACTTTCTCTTTCAGGCTTCTTTGTTTGTTTGTTTTGCCTTTGTGTCTTCTGATGCCATTTACATGTTACTACCTCTTAGCTCTCCTGCAAAGCAGTGATCCAGCAACATGTGAAATCCCAGGGCATGTTGTGTGGGCAAGCACACTTACACAGGTTTGGTAGGAAATGGTTTAAAGGAATCCGGGAACGCTGGGTAAAAACAAATAAGAGGCCAAAATGAAATCAAGCCTTGGATCTTTGAAATCATTTATGATTTTCTGTTGTTGCTGTTTGGAGTTTTATTTAAATGGAGATGCTTCTGTGTTTACTTAGTTTGGCTTCAACCGAGCATGGAGCTGTGGGTGTTGCAGAGACATCTGGGCATCGCTTCATTTCGGATGGCGAGCTTGCCATCCATAGAGGGGTTTTTCATTTTTGCATTTCTCCCAGGACCGTTCTTAGGGAGGAGTTTGCATCTGCATGTGATGGCTGACATGTTGCCAGAGCCCATGCTGCTGCCAGTGGTTATTTCGGAACTTTGTGCAGGCAGAGGAGGGCTGAAACAGGTGCTCAGTGCAGGAGCTGTCAGCAGCACTCCATCCGTGTTGAGTAACGCAGGTACTCACATAGTGAGGGGTAGTTAAAAATCCTGGGGACCTCATGGGAAGTTTACCAGGGGTTAAGGCAGTTTCATGAAGAATATTACATGGAATAGATTTCAGTGCTGTTATTAAATGGCATACTTGACTTGGTGCCATTTTCCAAGGTCATGACTTGCTCTCCACACGGAAATTAAATTCAAAACCTGCATTTAAATGATGATAAGGTTATGACTGAAACCAACACAAACTGGGCAGCAGGGAGGGATGAATTCAGGGTTTTATGTTTTGCTTGCTTACCTTGAACAAAGCTCCTACTATTCCCAATGAGGACTGTCCTAGCAGTGGTTAGAGGTGTCCTGGGAGCATTTTCCTTCACACCTCATGCCCTAAGAATGAGCACTGAAGGCAACGTGGCTCATCTCACACCATTCAGATCAGTCCAGCTCTTAACGTGCTTTTTTCTTGTCTTTAAACCTCACAAGTTTCTTCTCTTTTGAATGCAAAAACCCAGCAGACATTTGTGTTCCCTGGTTTTGATTAATAAAAGGGAAGTGCCTTAAAGGCTTGCTGTTCTGGAAACTTCCATTAAGGAGGAGACCACATCTGCGTGCAGCTCTTGGGTACGTGTGGCCCCAGGCACAGAGCAAGGCCAAAGGACACTGTTGCTTTTGTTTAGATGACAGATTGGCTGCTACATATTTTCTCACAGTACAGACAGTAAGAGTCTCACAAAGATAAGCAGAAACACAGATGAAATAGAATACTATTCCACGCCTTCAGGTCTTTTCTAAGGGAACTTAATGCATTGCTGTATTCATGGTGCTCCCTAAAAACAGGAGTGTGCAGGAACAAAGCCCAGGCAGCTTCTGCCCTCTGTCTTAGTTTTTGGGCTGAAAAGGCATGATAAAAGAGCACTATTCTTCTGCTTCCCTATGATTGCTCACATGGAACATCCCCTGATGTCTGTGCAGGGGAGTTCAAAGAGAAGACGCATAGAGCGACACTAAGGCAGGATAGAAGACTTGCTCCTTACTAGCAAGTAAGGCAGAGCTAGAAAATTACTCATTTGTATGCCAGTCTTCAGGGCAGAAAGCTACAGCCAGTATTTCACTTGTCTCCCTTGGGCTACTAGGCAGGATTGGGCTTTGGCATGTGTCATGGCCTTACTTCAGCATCAGTATGGTAAGGAGAGGATGTTTTTCATTCCTCTGGGACATAAAGGCTCCCCTCGATCCACTTGGTGGTGGTGGTGACAGCAGATGTCATTGCTGTGTGCTGGAAAAATCCCTGTTCACATGCTGTAAGATTGCACAAATACTCATCTATCACTATTGACTGCTAGCACGTGGTTGTGTGGTGTTACAGTCTGGCAGTTTGCTGTCCTGGGCATGCACTGCTCCTCAGATGCGTTCCCCATTCACTTAACAGGACCATTACAAGAGGAAAAAGTGCCCACGTGTTTGTATGAGTAAAAACTTGTAGGATGAGGCTTTTATACATGGTAGGGTACTTCTGGTAGTGCTGAACTCCCTGAAGGCACTTTGGCTGCAAAAATTAAGGGCCGCCAAGACTTCTTGAACATTATGTGTTTTCTGGGTGTGACAAAAATCCTGCTGCTAACGATGAAAAGATGTATTGACTTTTTTGAGGTTTTATATGCAGTATTTCATCACAAATACATCTTCTGTCTGCAAGCAGGAAATGACAGAGGTCATTCATCGTGCAGAAAGTTGTTCCTCTTAATTTTCCTGCCTGCAACCTTCGTCCAACAGGCACAAAGTAATCCTTTTGCCAGGGAACCACTCTCCTCTTTTCTCTTGAACTGTAAATGGTGAAGGCACTGTATGTTTTCTACAGCAGTCATGAGGCCCACAAGGAGTGTTTTCTAAAGACCATTCCTGTTAAATAGTTCGGTAAATTAAGATAATCCCAACGGCTAGACAGTGATTATTATAGAGCCCTCTGAAATCAAGGTGTAAGAAAGTGTCATATATATGTCTTTCAGCTTCTTTGTTCTATTGACATAATGGAATTGTCCACTTCATTTGGGTTAAACCAGGTAAATCCCTAAATTCCTAGCATGTCTGATGCTGAGTACCACACACACTTGGTGGTTCTGCAGTAGGTTTTCTATCATTTCACATTTTTTCCCAAGAAGTAGCTGTTAACTGACAGTGCCTTTCAATTCAGTGAGCATCTCCCTGGGTCCCAGTATGCTGCAGTATGATGAGGCTGTGCCATACCCCAAAACAAGGCAATTTGGTGTACTGGTCTGGGCTAAACTTGGGGCAAGTTATGTGGCAGAACTTCAAGCTTGTTACAAAATGCTCCCTCCAAAGCAGCTCTCTTAGTCCAATATCCAAGATAGTGGGAAATAATTGAGACCATTTCATGTGCCCGAGGGTGTTTCTGTGTCTCAGAGATGGAATTATTGCTGGATCATCTTTCTGCATATAAATGACATATGGCAATTTTTCATGAATATCTCTGGCTCTCTACTAAATCCCAGTAGGTCAAAAATAAAATGTATTGTTTCAACTTAGATGTTAATCTTCACATAAAGCTATGCTTAGATTGTGGAAGAAAGATTGCTTTCTGTTTGCCTGTGAGATATAAGGTGTTTTAGAGGTGCTTCCTCCATACAGAAAGACTTGCTTGGTATTTTCCACGAGCTGCAAAAAAAAAAAAAACTAACCATATTTGTAAGTGATTGTTATTCTCATGAGGACATGTGTGCACTTGAGAAACACACGTACATAGGTACATCACACAACTTTTTTCCCAGCTCGTAAATGTTTCACACATGAGTCCCAGGACAACTGCCATTAGGGACTGCTACAGCCTTGCAATGATTGAGATTTGGTGTCAAATAGAGTCCCTCCACAGTTATCCCCTTTAGAAGTGGAAGTTATTACACGCTTTGCATCCCGGACCCAAATGTTGGAAAATTACCACTGAAAAGACCCAAATAGAAGTGCTGGTCACTGGGCATCCTTACACATTACACACAGTCCTTTTATTTGCTCATCCACACTCCGTGCGTGTAGACCCATCTGGTGCCTTCATGAAGTCCACGGAGAAAAATCCCATATTGTTCCCTCCAGTTGTAGGCATTTGGCTGTCATTGCTCTGATTCCCTGGGATCCATCTGCTAGTGGGGCTATAAAAGCTGGCCAAGGTAAGCTTGTGCCTGAGGGCAATTGAGACCACACGGAATCTGGCTGCCCTATAGTAACAACAGCAGTAGGCACACAAGAGGTGTTCTATAATAAGGCAGAGTTCAAGGGCAAACTTGATTCTCACCATGCAGTTGAATGGGGAGAAGTCAGAGTATCATCACCATCCTTCCTTGGCTGGTAGGACTCAGTAAGTTGAAGTGGAGAAGGTCACTGCTCTTTTAAAAGCTCGTACTGGGATTCCTCTTTCCAAGGGATGCAGTGTGGTGTGATGCTGCCCTGTCTTACATGTGGAGGGAACGCATCTGAAATCAAAATGTGCCACAGCGGTTCAATTCCAGTATATTTGTCCTTTCCAGATCAGTATTGCTGCTCCTGAAGAATCCCACTTTCATCTTCCTCTGCTTAGCAGGAGCGACAGAAGCCACTCTCATTGCTGGGATGTCCACATTTGGACCCAAGTTCTTGGAATCTCAGTTCAGTTTAAGTGCCTCTGAAGCTGCTACCCTTTTTGGTAAGGAAACCTGGTTTTGCTATGTTTTTTAGTTTTCATGTAGAATGAGATAAACACACTTTGCCATTCATTTACAGAAAGGTAATCATCTTTCACTATTAGGCGGTGAGGATCATTTCCTATCAGCTTGTCTGTACCAAGTGTGTTTTCAGAGCTCTATCTACTGTCATCAGTAAGAAATGCATCACTTCTGTAGCCATCTGTCACTACCTGGAGAAAGATCAAACAGTGGTATTCAGTTCCTTCTTGGACATAACCAGGCAACATTAACAACTGCCTCTAACAAGAATACTTCATCAGAAAATGGAAGATCTTCAATTAACCCTTGCATTCCAGACCAAGAAAGTTTGCTCTGAGTTCCATGGGTTCCAACAAGCATCAGTATTCATGATGTGCTCCTTAAACTGTCTCTTTTAAGATCTAGAGGGAAAAGAAATTGCCTTACCAAGTTCAAGCCACATTACCCTAGGAACTATGGAGGTCCACTTTCCTAAACTCCCACCAAAAAGCAACACAGCAGCCAAAGGGTTATTCTCATGCAGACACACTGCATGTATGATATCTGAGAAACTCTTCACTGATATGTCTAAGACTGTTTGTGGTTTTCTTGTCTCCCTTTTTCAGGCTATCTGGTTGTGCCGGCTGGAGGTGGAGGCACATTCCTGGGAGGATTCCTTGTGAATAAATTCAAACTCCGCTGCTCAGGAATCATCAAATTGTGTTTACTTTGCACAGTGTCAAGTCTGCTAGCTATTTTCATTTTTTTCATTCACTGCCCTAACATGCCAATGGCAGGAGTAACTCAGATGTACAACGGAAGGTAATAACCATGTCTTGTACTGGTTGGAATCTACTGCCAAACACATGGTGTTGATTTTGCCCATTGCTTAGGGTTGGAGATGGAAGATAATGTCCAGTCAGTCTTAGAAGCAGATACTGAGGATGAGAACCATATCCCCAGAATACATCTATCCAAACTTTTGCATTTAACTGGGAGTGTAAGCCAGCAAGAGGGCCAGCAGCAGCAACATCTCAGTCTCTCTACTCTTCAGTTGTCTTCACAAGATCTCCCTCTGTACAAATAATGTGGGTTACTGCTATAGACTAAAAGTGGGATTTCCTGTTCAAAAGGTGATATCTCCTTTTGATCTGGTCTTTGTAGCTACAGGGCACAGTTCCTGTTTTGTGGTTACAAGTAGGTGAGATGAAACCCCTCCCAGGTCTGATGTTACGTTCTTCAGAGCTCTTTTGCATCTCCTATCTTCCCCTCTTCTCCTTCTCATTCTTTACCCTTTTTTCTCCTGGAGAACTATTCTGGGTCTCCCCACTGACTGTTCCCATGTTTCCTTTAGCACTTTGCCTGGCAGCCAGCTGAACCTGACGGCAGTGTGCAACGCAGACTGCGGCTGCCTGCAGGAAACCTACAGCCCCGTCTGTGGAAGCAATGATGTTATGTATTACTCTCCTTGTCATGCTGGGTGCAGGAAAGTGTCTGAAAACCTCCGGAATGGCAAGAAGGTATGTCCCACAGCACCGTGTATTGACAAGGCAGCAGCACATTATCTTTGGAATGTTTTGGCTGGCTCTGCAAAAGCATGATCGGGTTTGGGCTTTGTTGCAAGTCAGTGTAAAAGGCAGAGACGGCACAGAGCAGATGGAGGATGTGTTCAGGAACCACATGGAAGGCAGATAAAAGGTTCCTGGAGGTCACCCTGATTTGCTTCCCTCAATGTACCCGACTTCAATTTTGCCCCACTCTGGGTCAAACTGCGCTAAGATCTATGGGATGTCACCCAGGGAAGAAGGAGAGGAGCTTGGTGAGCACCAAATTTCTGTGCCAGTGGTTATGAGTCTTGTTTTGCATGTTCAGTGCACCTCCACATACTTTCAGCATGCAGCTTACAGACACGGGCAAGGCTCAAGATAGGTAATGATGACATTCGGTGTTGAAGTGCTGTCTGGCAAAGTTGATTTCTGTTATTTAATAATCTGTTTTGAAGTAGGTGTGTCAAGAATGCAGCCTGATTTCTTTTTCAATCCACACCAGGAGCAAAAACAGCTGCTTTCTGCCCTCTTCGAATTCATTTCTTTTTGAAACCCGGTCCTTACTATCACCATGCTTTCCCCAGCAATCTGCTCACCAGCCCTTCTTTCCCAGGTCTACCATGAGTGTAGCTGCATTGAGAAAACTCTCCTGCATGGCCCTGGTGAGGCAGAAGCAGGGAAATGCACCTCCCCTTGTGCAAAAAAAACCCTGCTGCTCTTCTTCATGTTCGTGGTGATCCTCTTCACCTTCCTGAGCAGTATTCCTGCCCTGACCGCAACGCTACGGTAAGCCCAGGATCCTCTGCAAGAAACCTCAGTTATCCCACCTCTATTTTACCCCATTGGCACAAGCCCCAGGGAAGGTGTGGTGGGGACTACCAGATTGGAAAGAGAAGGGCTAATTCCTTTCATTGCCTAGCTGGGAAAGAAAATTTTAGCACCGGCAGCTCTTCCCTCTGACATTGGTCACCCAGTTTGCAGTGGCATGGGGGTTATGCTGCTCTGGGACAGACCTCAGTGTGCAGGTCATGGGAGCTGGGTGCAAGACGAGTTGGCACCATGCAGCCTGGCAGAGCTGCTGAACTACCCTCTTCTTCCCCAGGTGCGTCTCCGACAGGCAAAAGTCATTTGCACTTGGGATCCAGTGGATCGTGGTCCGAACGCTAGGTACAGTACAGAGCAAAGTGCATGCCCCACACTGTTATGTGTTCAAAAGAGGTTGGATTGGAAGCGGAGGGGGTAGGACATGAGGTGTTGAATGGAAGATGTTTTCCCTTGTTTGCCATTCTTCGGAAAATAAACTTAATTCTATTTGCATAGAGTTTGCAAAACGAATGAGGGATACCATAACGCAGCACAGATGGGGCAAAGGAGAAATGTCCAGGCAGTGTGTCATTATTTTAAGAAAAAATGGAGCAGAGGCATTGAAGGCCTTCATTGGCACTTGTACAAGTAGTAGGACAGGGTCAAAGGTCCACTGACTGGACTCTCCGTTCTTGAAATTCAGCATGCTTTGGGTGCAGCTCTGGATGTCTGCAGGATGAGTTTGCTGCATCATAGTAGACACAGTGCCTGGTGCATTTCTGCTAGCACCTTGTGTCTTACAAGGCTGGTGCACAGGTCCTGCCCAGTCTGAGGATTGGTTCTATCTTCCCACAGGAGGTATCCCTGGCCCCATTGCCTTCGGGTCGATGATCGACAAATCCTGCCTGCTCTGGCAGGACCAGTGTGGTGAGCAAGGCTCCTGCTATGTGTACCAGAACTCAGCCATGAGTCGCTACACCCTGATCACAGGGCTGGTCTACAAGGTGAGGTTGGTGTTTCACTCTCTGATCAAGCATGTGTTTAGGAGGCAGCATCTCATGCTGGGGGGCAGTCTTACAGAACTGTGCTATGCCCGTCTGCCCCCTTCCAAAGCCAAATTACACCCTAAGACAAGAAATATCCTCAGGAAATGCAAGAGCTTCTCTTCCTTCTCAGCAGGTAATGGTGCTCCGGGCACTGTTGCTCCTTTAAATTCCCATTACATTCCACGCTTACAGCATCTGTTGCACCATAAGAAAAATCTCCTCTTCTCCAAACAGTTACTGAATGATTTTTGCTAAAAAATTGAGTAAAATATGTAACTGCAGTGTTAGTGAGTGAATGATGCCATTGTGGGCACACTGTAAATAACCATTTCCTGATCGCTGGTAGAAAATACGAGAGCATAGCTGTATGATTCCTATTTATTAGCTGAAAGCCATCGTTTCAACTGCTCCCAAGTAGGCACTTGATGTAGAGAGCAGTGTTTAGCAGTTATTGTGACAAAGTGGCTTTCAAAATCCTTTGCACACTAAAGCGCTGCTTTGCTGGTTTGTACCCACTGAGGGCTGGGCATCTGTTTTAGGGGAGAACAGGGAGTAACGGGATATTAGGAAAGATTTCATCTCAGAAAGAGCAGTCGAGCATTGGCACAGGCTTCCCAGGGAGGTGGAGGTGTCACCATCCCTGGAGGCGTTCCAGATATGGCAGACGTTGCATTGAGTGACATGGCTTAGTGGGCACGGTGGGCATGGGCTGATGGGTAGATTTGATGATCTCAGAGGTCTTTTCTGACCTTAATGATTCCATGATTCTGTGATCTTGGTGGCTGCAGGTGCTGGGGACAACCTTCTTCACCATCGCCTGTGTGCTGTACAAACCACCGCCGACAGAATCAGCCCCCGGCAGCTCAGACACATCAGAAAATGGCAATGGGGACCTCCAGGAAACCAAACCTTCGCTCCCAGCTGAGGAGGATATATGAGGCTGTGCGCATGCCAGTGACTTTCTCGGTCTCAAAAATACAACAGAAAGACATTATGCAGCCCCAAAGTTTTTAATTATTAGTAATATTATCACTTGTTTTTTACTTCAGGAGAAATAATTTAATTAATCACTGGTGTGCTTGCTATTTTCTTAACAGCAGAAGCACATTTCAAGTTGTCTGCTGATGCAATATGCAGTTATTTAATTTTATTTAAAGAAAGGGCTACCGTAGCTGTATTCTCTGTCTGTGACAAGGAAGGACCATGATCTCCATGAGTGGAAACAGACACCAGTAACTCCAATGGAGTGAGTGGGGTTGAAGTCACTAGAGGATCCAGTCCCTAATATCTCAATTGTAAAGCCAACTGTAGCAAAACTTCCCATGAGACTTCCTTGCCTGAAAAGACACCTGCTGTCCTGCAGTCTGCATTGCAAAGGCAACCGGCCCTTAAACTCCTGGATGCAAAGCGGACAGCCCAGCCAGAACTGTCTTCCTGCAACACACAGCTTCATGCCACTTCATGCTGGCATCCTCCAACCTTTTTGTTTAGAAGCAGAGCATCTAGTTATGCAAGCTGGTATTCCTGTGCAATGGGAGGTGATAGGTTTGGGATGAGGTTTGTCCAACAAATCCATCAGTACACTACAGGCAGAGATCCCTGGGAGCTGCTGAGCACTGTACTTCGCTGCCTCGTTTACTGCAGGGTTTACACCATGGTGACACTTCATTTTTTTGTTGTGTTGTTGAGAGGTGATGCCTTTCACAATGTCCTGTGCAGAACTTGGTCGTGTTTCTTGCTGTTTGTTGGATGCAGGAGGATGTGAGATGTGGATCTATGCGATGCTTCTCTTCGGTTGCTCTGTACAATGTTGGTATGGGGTACATGCAAAAAGTCAGAATGGATTTATTTGTCTCTCGACTGCTAGCTTAAGGGAGAGCTCACCATAAAGACAGGCTGCTTTGTGGAAAGGGGATGCTGACCTATACCCAGTGTGGTGCTTCAGCCAGAGAAGGCAGTGTTCCCAAAATGGCCTTTGAGTGT
Organism: Gallus gallus; assembly: GCF_016699485.2. Classification (NCBI taxonomy): domain Eukaryota; kingdom Metazoa; phylum Chordata; class Aves; order Galliformes; family Phasianidae; genus Gallus; species Gallus gallus. The sequence continues at coordinate 8,547,600 of NC_052551.1, forward strand.
GCACCTGCAATACTGACCAGGGGTAAAGAGGGGAGAATTTCAGCATCCAGCAGGAGTTTCCCTGGCTTCCCCCACAGCCCCCATCGGGTCAGAGGCTCCATCTGCCTGCAATTGCACAGCCTGAAGGTTCAGGTACAGCTGTGGAGAAGTGGAGGCTGGGAAGAGCTGTGGGCAGCCCTGGAGGTGCTGCACCGAATCATCTGTTGAGCAGGACATACGTTACTGAGCTGCAGTGCTGGCCCTGCTCTGTGCCAGGTGCTGCTTGGAATTGCTTTGTGGTTGTTTTGTATATTTTGTATATTTATGACTTTGTAAGCATTTTTTTTTTCCTTTGGCTGCTTAAACATTGTCAGCTGGTGCAGCATGATGATGTGATGAAGGGCACAATGAGTACAGAATGCAGGAGAGCCCTTCTGTCCCAGAGGGTCAGGGTTGGACACGTGGATGCAGGAATTGACCTCAGCATCACCCAGACACCAAAGGCTTCTTCACAACCTGGCCTGGTTTTGGAGGCACCTGCAGACAAGAGTCTCCCCTCTTTGCCCTTCTCAACGTACAGATGTTTTGGGTACAAGCAGGGATCTCAAATGGGGAAAACGCATGAATGTATTTTGGGAACATGTTTTACGTATGATGTATTTATGAAAGGTGGAAATTTTTTTTAATATAGAAATATATATACAGATATCACAGTACAATCCTTGTGCTTATTAAATGAGCCTTATCTGAACCTCTTGTTTCCAGAGCAAAGTCAAACACTGGGGGAGGAGGGGGAGGGGGGTTTATCCTGATGCCATGGCACTGATGAGGGATGGATTTCAGGAAGTACTAACAGGACACTCCCATCCCATTAACAGGTTATGTAGGTGTACAGGTAACTTAGAACAAAATATTGGAGAGTATGTTTCCTGGTCCCATATGAAGTATTGTATTACTATAAAAGGACTAGAAATGTGATGGGTATTTCAGTGGTGATTGTGTGTTTCCAACGGCCTAACAGGGTCCATCCAACTGCTGGGACAGCAGGTGACAACGAGACCCTGAGGGTGTCCTGTGGTGATGTACCCCTCCTTCTAGGGAGGATAATGGCTTCTGAAGGCAAAATAAGTTAATTGGTTGCTGAGGAAGGGCCAGGAGGGGAAAGCCTCTGCTGCCACATTCATATCCGCAGTGTCCCTTTACAGCCACACGACGTCTCCCAGACCAACGCTACGTAAATGAGGGCAAAGTCCTGTGTCAGCTGAAGGGATGATTCACTGTCCAACAATACAAACAAACAGCAGTTGGTATTGAGGAAATGTCACAGGGAGGTAAAACAAATGGGAGCACGCAAGGGACTCGTGAGCAGGAAGAGCCGCACGCTATTTGTTGTAGGCAACAACCCGCGCAGTCAATGAGCCGTTCTTCTCCAGCAAAGAGTTTGCAAACTTCCTGGAGGCTTTAAAACAGCAGCAAATAAAGCTGTACGTGTGGTTCAGATATGGATTTGAAGGGCTTCCTGCCCTGCTCTGTCCCATCCCAGAGTGCACAGAAGGGCCAGGCAAATCCTATGCCTCATGGTACCGTGCAGGGCTCTGTCAGTGGGAGCAGCGAATAGTTGGAATGCACTTTTTAATGGGGTGATAGTGGAGAACCCACCTGACTGACGTTTTTTTCTGTTTCAGCAGAAGAAAGCAAGCTCTGGGTGCCGCTAGATGGCAATGGAGACAGCAGCACTGTGCAGTTGGCTTCAGCGTCGCCGGTGCTGCCCGCATCCCTGTGCTGTAACAGCAAACACTGGCTGCTCCAAGGAACAGATCAGTGCACTGGATTCCAGGTTGGCACCGCCAAAATTGTAAATATATTTTAAGAGATCCGAATAAGGTCCAAATTGAACTTTTTGGCACCTAGAAGAGGAAATCGGCGGTAATCAGGGAAAAATTGTTTGTAATCAGGAAGTGATGCAACACATGGGGGTCCAAACTGAGCTGCATTATCTTTGTGGAAGCTGATTAATTTGTATTCGAAGCCTTTCCTTCCTTCCCAGGCAGGGATGGAGAGCGCTGAAGCATCAATCAAAAGGCCGTTTCTTTCTTGATATTTTCCACGTGATTTTCTCCTTCCCCCAGATGTGATCATTATCGGTGCGAGCCTTTCAGCTCACTTTACGATGAAGACAGGCAGAAATTGCCTGTAAAAATCCCAAGCCTCACTGTTGGGTCCTGTGCTACGTCCCGAGTCCGAGAGGATCCAAAGGAGAAAAATGTGCTGACATTTCCTTCAGCCAAAATCATTTCATTTGGAGCAGAATAAATGCCAATAAATAAATAATAGATAGATAGATAAATAAATAAATAAAAGCATCTCTTACTCAGCTGTACACCTGGCCTGGGAGTACAAAATCTGTACTGAGCAGAGTGAAGTTTTGAAAACCTGTGTGTGAAAGCACAGATAAAGCCTTCCACCTCAGAAGAATTAAATACCATGAGCTGTCTCAGACCTTGAGGTATTATAGATAAAATCTTCCAGCCATATAAGCAACAGCTATGAAAAACACGTTCAGCAGGAGGACTAACCTGCCTGCATCACTGTATGCCTTCATTCCTAAGGATGGAAGCAAATCTGTGACATTTTGCTGCTGGTGAGTACTGAACGGATCCTCAGCTGATGTAGATTGCTGCAATTGTTCATTACTGTCGAGAGCAGACATGATGCAGCAATGGGAACTTGGAGTGTTCCCATGATCTGACCATGTAAGAGAAGTTGGAGTTGGCCAGCTCTGCATGCAACTGAGAGCTCTGCAATATGGCTCAGGGTGCTCTGGGGATGTGGTGGATCTGCCCAGGAAGATGGAAAATTCAGGGTAATATTTGTGTTTGCTTGGGGGAAAAAAAAAAAAGAACAAGAAAAAAGTCAATAAGGCAGATCTTGATGCATGCACTGAAAAGAGTGTATTTGTGCTGTCATCTTTGCTATAGAGTCCCTGACCTTCTGTGGTCTCACAGCTAATGGCAATTAACTTAGTTCACTGAGCAACGAGTCTGTGGCAACTGAAGTATGGGCTGTGGGTGCTCTGTGGTTGCACGACGTGCTGAAAGCAGCAGGCAGGCAGGCCAGCCTCTTTGCATGGCCAGCTGATAGCTGTCATTACCTGGAACAGCAGAGCATGACACCAAAGCACTCAGACACTTTGCAAAAGATCATTGGCGCAGTTAAGCTTGCACCTTTTTACATCGGTTGGGGTCAATTATGGGTTTCTGAATACCTCCAGCTCCCCCTGCAGCCATTCAGTAAAGAAAGCCAGCCTGGGGCTTGATGATGGATGATTAATCTTTATTTAACCGCATATTAAAACATTATTTCTTTCTTTCTTTCTTTCTTTTTTTTTTTTTTTTAATGATAATCCACAATTCCCTACCAGCAGCTGTTGAGGTCATTTGGTTTTGTGCAATCCTTTTAACGCTGTGCTTGGATCTGCTCTGAGACTTCTCCCTCGTTACAACGGTGCAGCAGACTTCCTTCATTTCTTCTCTCCACTGGGGAGCCAAGCACTGAGCGTGTGCTACCTGCCTTTGTGTGAATCAGATAACTGGGAGGAAAGCTGATGAGGGCTTAGGGCAGTTTATCAGTGTTTCTCAGGAATCCCATGCTTTGTAGGTCACTGTTATTCTGGACTTGTAAGTGTTTCTGGCTTCTTATCTGCTGCTTGTCTTGCTCTGTATCAAAAGATGCTCCCCTCTTAGAGATAAGCCTCCTCTTTTTCATAGCCCTTTTATTATCACTGTCTTGGAGTTCTCAGTAGCTCTGCTTGGAGATCCTACTAATGCCCAAATAGCAAGACGTCCTCCCTGAGATTTACCTAACTAATGGAACCCAGCCCCAGGGTGCTGGGGGTGTCCTCACTGCAGGAAGAACCTCAGCCAGCCCTAGGGGTGCCTGGGGAAACATCTCCCCATGGAGCATCCTGGGGCCAGATGGGTGGTGCTCCTTGGGATGGCTGCAAGGGGAAAAAAGCATCTGTGCTCATGTTTTGCTAATCTAATTAGGCAAGAAAACATCATTAATGCTCTGCGTGTCTAATTGATTAACATTCCCACTAAGCACAGGGTTGTTCTCATTAGCAGGGCTTCGTATCTGTGAATGCTTCTTTGCCTGAAGATACAAATATGCTGTGTTATCTAGAAGGCACATCTCATCACTTTCTTTATGAAATGCTTGGTATTTTTACATGGCTTTTAGTGGCACAGAGATATGAGGAGAGCCATGAGCAAGGAACAAGTAAAGATTCTTGGAAAGTGAGGGTTTGCTGCATTTGTGTATCGTTAATAGTAAAATGAAGCAAGATCCCCTACCCCATTGCAATGGTAAAGATTTTCCCTTCTCTGTGGCAAATTAATATGAATCTTTGAAGTGTGTTCCATGGAAATAAATAGGAGGCGTTACTTTTGGAGCAGCCTTGTTGAATTTTGTTTCTGTTTTATTGAAGGGGGAAAAAAAATCTTCCAAAAACTATTTTGAAGTAATTAGCTTTAGAAATTCTTTTGGCATCCATTGCCTCTAAGGGGAAGTGGTGTGAAAGGCACTGGGCCTCAGTCTTCCACTTGACCACCCCTAACCAAGCAAACCATGCTCTTCATTCAGACACACTATGTCCCCTTATATCACTTTTGAGGGATGTGGTTTAGTGGGCATGGTTGTGATGTATTGATGGTTGGACTTTTCCAACCTTGATGATTTTATGTCTCTGCAACAACGCACTGACCCCAGACCTGAAGGCCCAATTCTTCCCAAATACACTTTTCTTTTTCCATATATTTTCAGCCTAGAACAGAGTTTCCATGGATTTGGGTCTTCCTGCCTGCGTCTATGTCAGCTTCGGTTTCTAAAGCAACACTACCATAGCTTCTCCAACCCAGGTTCACAGCAGCTCCTCTACTTTTTCAGAGACTGGGTTACCAGGCTTTATGGACTAAATATAAAAACCCAATAGCTTGATTAAAAATGGATCTGAGCAGCTTCCAGCCCCCAGCACCAAGGGTGAGGAGCATTCCCACACACAGCAGGCCAATGAGAGCTCACCTCCACCTCCCCAAAGCCCCTTCAGGAAAACAGACAGACAGGAGGTCTGCATCACCCCTGGGTTTGCTCAGAAGCAATTGCCATGACGACAATGTGCAGTGTGCTCCATTAAGCCAGCCTTGGGGCCACGGTCTCACAGGGTTCCAGGTGTCCCATAGGTGTTCTGTCACGTCTTCCAGCCCTTTGGGGGATGTTTCAGATACCACAGATGGGGTCCAAAGCAACGCATGGTGTAGTTCAGGCACATGAATCCTTCCCCCAGTGTCAGCCTCTTCTGGCCTTTTCCTACCTCTGGCATTGGAGCTTTGCTTCTTGTCGTACGTTGCAAGAAACATGAGCGGGAATGTGCATGCACACACGTGGAAGAAGAATGAAAGTTGCAAATGGAAGATCAAGTCATGAATTAAAGCTAATGGAAATGTAATTACTGTAGAAACCAACTGAGAGCATGCAAATGCTAAAATGGATTAAGCAGGAAGCGCTCACGGAGCGTTACCACATTTGCTTCTGTAACATCCTGTTTATATAGACAAATCTGAACACAATATGTATTGTGAAATGAGCAAAACTTTGCATACATCCCCCACACTGAGTGATCTGGGTCAGGGTCTCTTAATGTGCCAGATGCAATTAAAACTCCTAAACAGCTGTAGAACAAGTGAAAATACATCCTCTCCTACCTGCAGCCAATCGAATGTTATAATTGAAAGCAAGCAATTAATAAGACACCAGAGAGCAATCACTCATGTTAACCTTTTCTCTGTGCTCTGGTCTGACAGCAATAGCATTACGAGCTCTCCTTGCCTTCCTCTGCACTCCAGAACTCCCCATCTCTGAAAGGTGGTTTTTCTCTACAGAGATAAAGGCCTGAAATTTGAGCGGTGCATTTGCTGGCATCTCTGTGGGTAAATGCATTTCACGACGCTGCCCTTAGCCCTGTCTTAACACAGCCATTGGCAATTGGAAGCCTAAAACCATCCAGTAGCTCTCCCCCTGGATAAATGGGTGTTTAAAAGCCAGGTGATGACAGCAAATGGGCTCATAGTGGGCATCACCCAAAGTCTGGAAAAGATCGAAGTGAGATCAAAGCTAAATTTTGTCATAATATAACATATTAAGCCAAGCATACTAAGTTAAAACTCTCAGCAGTCGCACCCATTTCTGATGCCACCTATACTGCAGCACCTGCAGAAATACCCCTGGGACTGACAAGTAGTACTTCTTACAAAGGCAGTGTGAGAGATGCAGCCAATGCAAGGCATTCCTCAAGGCCACTGACACATATTTGGAAAATGGGCTTCATTTTAGTGGCTCGGGTTTTTTAAGCACTATCCCAACAGAAGAAGCTGCCAGATAACATGGTGAATCCAGTTGCTGGGATAAGAAAGACACTGTCACATTTTTGCTCCTTCATACCCTTAAATTCCAATTGATCATCACTGTTCATCATCTGCTCTTCTCCTGTGTCAGTCCCCTTGGGTGGGTAAAGCTTCCTCCCACTGTGTCCTCTCTATTCAGAGAATCACAGAATCGTGGGATGGATCAGGTTGGAAGAGACCTTAAATATCATCCAGTTCCAACCCCCTGCCAATTATTCATTGGCTCTTCTAAGCCATGATCAGACTGTAGTCTAGAAAGAATAAAGAAGGGCAGAAAAATACATCTATTCAGAGGATCTCTTAACTGCAGAGAACTGAGCTGATTCCCCACATCCCATTCCCTTTGTCCTTCTGGTCCCTCCTGTCCCCCTGCTGCCATCACACCCTGCTCTGCCAAGGCTTCCCTGGAGGACTGTGTGCAGTGTTAGCTGTGTTCTCACCTGCTGAGTAATATCATCACTGCAATTAGAAGGGGGAAGGAACGCAAGAAAGAAAAGAAATCTCAGAGTGTGCAGGGATGATGATGGGGCTTTGTGATTTCTCGTTGCTTTCTTTTACCTGATCAGTGGGAAATAGAAACACACGTACACAGATTCTCATGGCCTCCTATTTTTCAAATTGTGCTCTCCACAGACAGAATACTAAAAGCATCATCATTTGATGCTATAAGCAGCAGAAAACTATTTGACATTTTTCATTGTGAATATCAAGATTGTTTTCTTGCCGCTGCAAATCCCCCAGGATATATTATGCTTGGTTATCTCTGCTCAACACATTTCACAGGGGAACGTATTATAAGAGAGGCAAGATTGACAAAAATAAAAATTCACTTGAATGCAGAAAGCAAATCCATGTCTTGTTTGGCAGGCACTGGCAAGTGATACTTAAACAGCTCCTCGTGCTTATCACACACATGGCACTTCAGTTGAGGAAAGGGCTGCCTGGCGGGCTGGAGGAGGAGCTGCACATCGCCCGACTGATCCCATCAGCTCTGAAGTTATGCTGGGTGAAAGGGAAGGAAAACCTGAGCTAAGAGGCCATGCACCCTGCTCACCCAGCACTGCAGGGCGCATTGCACTGAGTGAGCACAGCGTGCTTCGTTAGGAGGCCTCCTCGTAAGGTATTAATTATTATTTAGACTCAATACCAGACAGCAAGATTTAATCAGACGCCGTTGTGAAAGGGCAGTGAGGGAACACTCCAGCGAGGAGCAGCACATCACTGCAGGCATTATGAAGCTGTGCCGTGGTTTTAACTCCTCGTTTTGCCACATTTGTTGACACTCTGCTTTTGTTTCTGCTTTGCTTCCCCCTCTCCTTGCTGATCGCTGCGCCTCAGGCTGGGGCACTGCACTTGGGGTCTCGTGAGAGGTGGGAAGGAGAGGAGAAATTGAGGTCTTTTGCTGGAGGACACGTGGGCTGTGCTGTGTCCACCCACAGTGCAAAATGTAAGGACTGTTCCTGGTCCATACTCTTTCAGATTGTGCCAGTTAACACTGGCAGCAGAATTTGGCTGTCTGCTAACCTGTTTTCAAGGCTTCCTTGGCTTGTCAGTAACTCTGCTGTGTTTGAGATCATTGTCACATCTCCTCAGTCGTTTTCCTTTGCCTCGCTCCTGCTGTCATGAGTGAATGAGAGTCCTTTAAAGTGAAATGCCGATTAATTACCCTCGTTGCTTAGAGATGCTGAATTTCATGCATTCTGAAGGTGATCTTTTGATTAAAGTCTGAGGCACCCAAAGAGGATTATCCCATCCAAGATGTCAGCTCTGATGGGGGAGCACAGCAGATGTATGGGCATGGGATAAGCAGAAGATCACCACTAAGCTGGCAGTGGGGAGCCCAGAGGGTGTGCAGGGAGGGAGGAGTGGGACCTGCCCTGCAGCAGGAGAAATCACAAGCCAAAGGCAGCTTCTGGATCCCCTATGGAGCTCATGGAGGTTGCTATTGCTTGGGAAAAGTTTGTACTTTCTGTTGTGACCAGCAAAGACGATGCTCAGAGAACCGTGTTCGAACCTTGTTGCTATTAATGCAAATGGAAGCAATCACTTGTGCTGCAGGGACTCGTCTGAATCACCAGCAAGAAGAAAAGGGAAAATGTTCTAATAATTGCTTTTTACTGGCTTGTGGCTATTGACATTACTCTGAGAGGCAATATGCAGTGTCTGAGAGCTCTGTGATCCTCTACCTGAGCCCTCACTTTTGTTTGGTTAAAATTGGACATACTCCCTTCTCATTACCCCGATCACCTGGGCAGGCAGTAGAGCCATAGACTTTTTAATACCTGTTGGTGACTATTGTAATAGTCCCAAGCCCTTCTGAATTCTGCTGTTTTCATTTGTCTTTTAAAAATGGTTGGACACATTAATTCCCCCCAGGACTCTGGAGAAGCTCCTTGCACAAAGGCTGGTTCTCAGTATCCATGCCAAACTGCATCACATCTCTGTGTTATACGGAGGAGGAGAGGGGAAAATCCCCCTGACTCTGAAGGGAAATGCATTAGTTTATAGCCTCCCTATTCTCGCTAACACCATAATCTGATTGAATTAGGAGAGATGGCCCAAAAACCAGGAGAGCAGAATGTTTTCCCCAAAAGCCATAGGTCCCCTGAGCTCATACTGCCAGCTCCAGCTTCGCTGAGGATTGTGTGTGAGAACTGATGCTCCCACAGCCGAGCAGATGCGGAGGAGCGGTGCCATATGTTTTAATGGGTTACAGTTCCCGAGGGGTTACTGCAGCCAATCTCCTGTGGACAACAGCCCTCATTAGGAAAGACAACACAGAGGCTGAGGCAAAGCGTGTGTCCTGCCAAGGGATGAGTTAGCATTTGTAACCAGAGGTGTGTAAGGTCACTGTGACTGCCTGGAAGAGGCGCCAGGGTTTCCTCAGCACCTTGGCCCCTCTTTCTTTCTCTGATTTGCACTTGGAGGGGCTCCATCCCACAGCTTCATCTGCTTGGCTTCCTTCACCGAGCGCTGCGCTGCGCTCGCTCCTTCACACGCAGCCTTCTGCTCTGCTTGCTGCTAATTGGGCACTGCGGCTGCACTCCCAGCCACCTGGTGCCTTTGTGAAAAAAATCAGTAAACCTCCAACTACTCTCATTTCATTTCCAGGGATACAAACTGACAAGATTTTCACGTGTAAGATCTCGAATATGCAGAAAATACAGAGACCCTGTACCAAATAATGACCCCGGAAGAGAGGGAGAGGCATCAGGTGCCTGATCCTAAATCAAATCTGATCCCCAAGGAAAGAAATTCCTGCTTAACAGTCCCATGCCTTGTGCCGTTACTTTTGTGTGCTCTGTGTCCTCTCCCATGGTCTGTATCACGTCCTTAAGCTCTCACTTGGGTTTGCACCAAATGGATAAGTCATACCTACCAGTGCAAGATGGGTTCAGAACCAAACAGGGGAGATACTTTGTGAATATTTCGTCACTTTGTAACTGAGGTCAAACAGAGGAATCCTGAAAAGTCACAAAGTATGTACTGCATCAAGCAGGGGGTGATAGAAAGCATGAGTGCAAAGCTCTGCTGGTGGATGGGCTCGTGTTGCAGCTCTGGTACCACGATGTGCTTAAAAGCCTGCAGGAGCCGCCAACCCCTTTGAATCAGAAGAGCTGCCATTAACACAAGGAAGGAGTTCCAGCATTGTCATGGTCTTCCTCTTCTCCATTTCATGAGCATCTTCACAGTGTAAGATGATAGCTTATTGAAATCTGGAAACTAATGAATAGAGTATAATAAACCTAAATGATATTAGTTATTAACCACATTACACACGCACTTGATCCCTGCCTAGCCTTGTGCAAGCAATGTGGAGAAAGCTGATGTGTACAGTTTAATTAGACTTGATCTTCTGGTTGTCAAAGAAATAGAAATTTGCCATGCCATAAATCATCCAATTCTTTCTTCTTTATCTTCCTTTGTATTTTCATTTGCTATTAACCGAGTTTTAAATTCTGATTCCAATGTAATGTGCTTCCTAAGTAGCATTAGAGCTGAATCTAAACCAAACATTATCTGATTAAATCTTGACCCAAATGAGTTTGCCTACTTTCTGTGCTTCTAAATACATATTTACCATATGTTGCCTCATATGCTGCTTTTCTTTTTTACTGATGCTTTTGTCCAAATGTTATAGTAATCATATGTTGCTTTTAGTCACGGGTAAAACAAAGTTTCACGTTTGTAACCACTTCTGCAGAGCTGAAAAATAAATAGCAATAAACCTCTGAGCACACTGACCAAGAATGGTGCTGTCACAGCTCCCTATCTCCAGAAACGGAGGATGAAGCCATGGTGGATGTGCAGTGTTCCCCTAAGCTTTGTTGAACCCATCTGAGCACACGGCACAGTGTGACCCCCTTTTACGGAGCAATGTCACAGATGGGTTAAATTCATCTAAATCTTGCTTTGGATGAAAAACAGCCCGTGGCTCCAAACAGTCCCTGCTTTCCTACACCATCTCCAGCTGATGCACTCCTCCTGCACAGGGTGAGCGTTCAGATGGGCCGAGTCCATCAGAGACTGTTAGCAGCAGGGGCTGCTGGAGATGCAGAAATGCTGAAGACCAAGTGCAAACGTACCTTTGCTTTTGTGGAGTTGTTGTGCATGTGTGCCCCAGGCTGCCAGCTTCTGCTCCTGGACCTTCAGCTCTCTTCAGGACACCCTGGTGGGCAGCTCTCAACACCACAAGCCTTTTAGCAGCTGCTGTGCCTCCAGCCCTGCCTGGGTCACACTTGATTTCCTCAAATAAAACAACACAGAAATGTGTCAGGTTGAAGCTGAGGCTTTGGCTGGATAGAAACAGCCTGGCTGGTCCTGGGCTCCTCATCTCCCATCTTGAATAAGGAAGGTATGGCTCACCTGCTGGGAAAGGTGGAGTACTCTCATCACTGCTTCATCGCAGGTTGTACTCCTTGTCTTCTCCACGTAGCTTCTCATCATCACACAGCAAACTCAGCTCCTGCTTCAGAGCTGGCTGTCATCTTTTCTCTATGCACAGGAGCTGATTCCCAGTCCCGAGGGGCAGTTGAGATGGCAGCAGAGCCAGGAACACCAGACCGGATCCCAGAGCAGAGCTGGACAGGACCCACATGCCAGGCTGTGTTTCCAGCACTGCCTGACCCCACCACTTCCAGCCTGTGGGCTACCACATCCCAGAGGCTCCCTCAGCCACCTGCAGAAGCAAAAAGATGACACCATACGTTCCGGACTCCAGATTTGGCTCTACCTGTCTGTCAGGTCCCAGAAAGGGGAGGAATGAGGTGTTCTGCAGGTATTTGGCAAGCTGTTCCCTCTGCTCACACAGTCATTCTCTCTGTTCTCCCATTCAAGGCTGGTTACAAAATCTTCATGTTAGCTTCAAATGAGTGTCAGTCGGCAGCAAAGCAAAGGATTTTGTGAGCCTGGGGGTATTTCTACAGATATACAAATAGAAGAAGAGAGGCACCATCTGCTGTGCAGATTTCTTTTCCCTTCCTACCAATTGTTTCTGTCCTTGTAGCATGGACAGTCCAATGAATCTGCCATGCTATTGTTCATTGGTTATATAAAAAAGACCTAATAATATCAGCTGCATCTAAATTGGGGGGGGGGGGGGGATGGACATTGCATTATCCACATCTCCCTAAGTTGGTTGCAGTAAGTCTCAGTGACCTGTTGGTCTGGAGATGCTATTTTTCTTCCCAACTTTGTGGTTACACATCTGAGATGCACAAAGGGAGCGCTTATTGCAGCGAATCGATGGTTCAGACACTACTGGGAAGGCAATGGGAAGAAACCAACAGGCACAAACTACGCAGAATTGGTGGTGATATAGGGCATGTTGTCAAGTTAAAGAGAAGCATTTTGGATTCCCATCTCTGTTTTACTTTACACCAGATCTGTGCATTCGTAGCTGAAGATTGTACCTCCTCATTTCAAGGCTGTAAATCCTATCTGAAGACTTTCAGGTTTTCTTTATTCAAAAACAGCAATTCTTTACAAATCCATGGATTTGCTCCAGTCATCATTTCCTTCCTTGGACCTGAGGTTCTTCTTTTTTGTTCCAACTTCCAGAACAAATGTGAGAAGATTGTATGGATTCCATTTCCAGTCTGCTGCTTTGCTTTTTTAGGTCGGATGCAAAACTTACTAAGCTGTGCATGTATGCATAATAGCCAATATGTTCACCAATTTCAATCAAATTTGACAGTACATGCTCGAATTCTGAGTGGGAGGGAGGTGGTGGATAAGTCAGTCCCCAGCTAACACCTGCGAGGTGCCAAGCTGTGATCCAGGATGGGTTCTGCTCCACGAACACAGCACTGACCAAAGACTTGAGCAAAACGTTACACCTGTCAATGGCTCTGACATCACAGCCTTTTCCAGCAACTCCTTTTTCATCTTTATTTTAATTCTTTATTCTACCACAGGCACAAAATTTGCTATGGAAACTAAATAGGGCTCATGTTCCTAAGACGCAGATACCACCACTTTGATGCATCTGTGTACCATAGGGGCATCACTAAATCTTCCTTAATGTGTTTAAGTGTGAACATAAATTCAAGCTTAATATTTAGCCCAATAGGTTCATAGATTTCATTTCCAGATCCTCCCGTCTGCGAGGGTAACGTCAATAAAGGTAAATTATTGATGATAATTATTCACACTCAGTCCCTCTCTCCCAGCACTCCCTATGCTCATAATAGTTGCTCTTCCTTGAGCTCCTTTTTGTCCCCCCCACTTTCTAGCAAATTATTGTTTTAGGTGAAGTATTTTCTCGTTCAAACAATTTCTGGAATTATTCAAGCATTTCATTTGTAATTACAGCAATGTACTTCAGAAAAATTTAATTCCTAAACCATGAAGCTGCCTTGGAGATTCTGGGAACACACAGAGATCACCTCAGCACAGGCAGAGCTGGCTCCCCAAAACAAAGCCTATGTGTTACCATGTGTGGGGCTGCAGCTCCATGGTCATGCCCGGTGGACCCATCATTACTGTTGGCTGAACAGACCTGCAAAAGAGCATCTCAAGGGAGAGAGTTCCTGCCTGAAGAGCAGACATTGCTGTATTTAATTTAGATGTTTAGCGTTTAACATCCTGCTCAGAATAGATTATTAATGTAAGGAGTTCTATCTTCTTTCTGTAGAAAAAAAAAGTCCTCAGTGGGCAGAATTGAGGAGAGAAAGTTTAGGCTATGACTTCCCTCATGGACCAAAACTCATTTATGCTGCCCATATCATGATGTATAGTATTTACAGATCTTGTGCACATCGTATTTTCAGCCTGTTGAAATAAGGCTAACTTCGTGTACAACAGGACTTAATTATACCTTCAAAATAACGAGGCAGTGCAGTGCAGGCTGGGTGTGCTGCCTGGATCAGCTGCAGTTAGGAAGGCTGTGACCAGAGAATGGGCACAGAGACAGGTAATTATGCACCTTATTGCACTGCTGGGGCTGAGCCCGATTGTAACAGCAGCTCTGAGTGGTAGTAGCAAGTAACTTGGAGTTTTATTGCACACTGAGCTGCTACATCTGCTTTATTCCAACACAAGACCATTTCTTTGCATTTGATCACATAACATTTGCTTCACTCGTCTGTGCCAATGTAGCGATGATGTTCCAGGATGATGGTTGCTGTTTGAGCCTCATGTAAGTAATCATGAAATCACTTCACTCCATTCAAGCCGTATTTGACCAAACACTGCAGTGCTGCCAGCAGACCCAGGAGCTGCTGAAACCAGAAGACTGTGTAAGGCATGCTGTGCTTGAGGTGTTCTGGAGTGAGTCTTTGTGGTCAGGGAGGCAGGATGGGGCTCGTCCAGCCACCGGTCTGCGATATATCAAAGAAAAGATACCCAATAAAGCACAGTTTCTATCTACCTTCCACAAAAAGTCAATAAAGAAACTTAATCTGCTTTGTACTGGGTTTTATGTAACACCTTTCAAGAACAACAGCAAAACTTGTGATTTCCCACAGAGAAAATCAAATACGCTCAAAGGGGAGTTCTGATATTATTGGCTCATTTGGGGCTTTGTTTGTGCGATCCAATGAGAATGATGGTGATTATTGTCATCATTTGTAGGTCCTCTTCAGCACAATCTAATGATGATCAATACCGACTTGTTTGGACAATTGTAGCTGTGCTGGTGAGGCCAGATTGACCCTTCCATCAGGATGGAGGGACAAGGGGCTGCAGTAGGTCTGGATCTGCTGCTGCTTTCTCTTTGCGAAGTATCTCCCTGACAGGACAGCCATGGATGCAATGAGGAACCACCCAACCCTGCAGGGATGTCCTCACTTTGGAGGAAGGTCCTCCTGATCCATCCGGAGCTGCTTAAAGCAAGGGAGACTCACAGCTTGTGGGGAAACTTTGTCTTGCATGATCCAGAACCACTGGATCCAGACCTCCTCTGTGGGTCTGAGAAAGTGGCGCTCCAGGAATCCAGGAGCACATTTCTTTGTCTCCAACTTGTCCTTGTAGCCAGCAGGCACATCCAGCATGGCCACTGGTGGAACAGGCGAAGTCACGTCTGTGAGGATGTCAAAGGGCTGGAAGAGACATATCCACCAGTATGTTTGCTGTTTGCCATAGAGCGGAGCAGAGCAGCTCCCTGTCAGATAGGAGAGGAAGAACAGGGTTGGCTCTGCTAAATAAGGAGTCCCTGGAGGAGCTGTAATAGTAGGCTATCACACGGTGAGACTGGTGGGAGGGTGGGCAGGGCTCAACCGTGAAAAGTGATTCACTGCGTATCTGCTCTACAGGAGAATTTGCAGCACTAACCACAGCTTCTCAGTTGCTAATGCCTTTGAAGAGTTAAATAAAGACTGAAAACAACTTCTTGATTTTTGAGCCTTCTGTGAGCATAGTGTTTGCAAGGAAGTCAGCAACTAGCAAAAGCAGAATCTATAGAGAAGTTTTCCTTCCGTTTCTCTTATAGACTTTTAGCACCAGAAGAGACCCAGCCCTCCAATAAGAGAGCAAAAGATCATTGCACTTCTTCCACATTCGGACCACCACTTTCTCCCAAATCCTCTGTTATTAAATTCAGGAGCCACAGAGCAGGAAAAGGATTCATCCCCGAAGCAAAAAGTGACTGCTTGGATTCCTCATCTTCAGCTCTATTCTTTGAGCACTCCTTGAGGTTGGGAAAGCCAAGATAAAGCTGTGAGCTGCCATTGTAGAGGCTAAAGCAGAGTTATGTGCTGAATACCCTCTATTCATTCTCATCATGAGCAGCAGAAGTTCTGTGATGGAACTGCTGCAGTTGGATCAGTGAGGGTGGGATTCACACAGTTCCTGCCTTTATCTACCATAAAAATATCTGATCCAAACCAGTTCTTGTTGAATATACAAACATAATCCCTTTTAAATCTTGAAGTAAGAATGCTTTGGATAAAAACATTTCTTTCTATGCTACTTGGAGATCAGAGACATGCCATGTAGTTAACTCAATATCTACAAATATCTACAAATGCCCTTTTATTCCAGTACCTGCAATATATTGCAATAGGTTATGTATTTTATTTCTCATGTCTGCCCTTTATCAAGTACATTCTCCAATCGACCCATTTCTTATTCTATCTGGTATATGAGACTCATCATAAAAAGTGTTTGCATTCGTATCAAGGAAAGCAGATAACCTGAGGGCATTGATGTATTTCTAAGCTCCTTGAAGGGGATCCTGGAAAGTGAAGATCTCTATTATGATATGGATAGAAGTAAATGGGCCTTCTGGATTCTAAAACACATGCAGGCAAAACTGGGGACGGATTCTGCCTCACCGAATTCAGAGTGGCTTTTGGTTTTTAATTCTTGATTTGTGCAGATTCTGTTTCTCTTTGTTCCTGCCTGGCAGAGGAGCACTTATCCATGCCCTGAGCTTAAACCGTTCCTCTCGTCCATGTAGCTCCAGGAAAAGCAAAGCCTGTGACTGCCCCTCCACACCACTGCTCTGTACAGCATCTGTGCTGAGCTGACTGGTGGCTGCAAAATGCGTTGACGGATTAGCTGAAGAATCAGAGCAAATTCTGAAGAATCAAACCATTTCAAGAAACCTTTCTGTTAATTGGACTCTGTCCCACTGTCTGCCGGTTCATCTCACAGCTACTTTAGTGGCAGTTATCTTCATTATTACTCTATGTTTACCGCGTAGTGAAATATGACTTTCTTTCATGAAATGGTCATTACTGAGCGAGAAGGGCTCCATCTAATTTTTCTAACCTATTTCTCATCCCCTGTCATTAGTTTGGCTCTGCTGACGTTCAGCAATTTCTTGTATGAATGCACCCTTCCACCCAAATCATTTTCTAGACTTTTTCCTCCAGCACTCAGCCCTGGATTCAAAGCTGGGTGTGCAGCTTTTGCTATTTTGAGCACTGCCAGAGAGTCCTGTACTGCACTGAAAGAGAACCGATTTTGGTTTCAGCATCTTTAGATGCTGTGAAATCTGAGCTAGAAACAAGCTGTTATTTTAAACGTTCTTTGCACCAGAGAAGGTGCATTATTACTTCAACACGAGAGGAAGATTTCCTTCTTTAAATGTTATTCAAGAAGAACCTGAGAAAAAACCTCGTGCTGCATTTTCTTTGCAGTGTTACGGGGGTCTGCCAGGTGAGAAACCTTCCTTCACCTCTCAGCTCCAACAGCACTAAGAACGGTTCCAGGAAAGATGCCACAGAATCACCTGCTTGTCTTTGTCTTAGGATTTGACAAGATATCGGTGGTGTAGGCAGAGCAAACATCAGAAGAGGGAACCCTCAGGATACAAAAAGGAGAGCGCGCTGCCAGAGCAGACGTTGGTTTTTGTACGGTGCAAAAACAGTTTGGAAATGTTTGCCCTTGGAGTCAGAACAGTTTGTTTGTGATTTATGAGGAGGTTTAAAGAATAGCCGTAGTCCAGAGAGCCGCTGTGCTCAGGAAGCACCTCACCAAATCAACCAAAGGTTTATTTCATGTCGGTTGTTGTCTTTTTTTTCCAGACATCTCCCCTACCTGCAGTTCCCTGAACAGCTGTGATCAGACTTTCAAAAGCTCTCAGGCAGTGAATGCAGCCCCAGTTAAGCCCCAGTATCGCACTGAAAGGCGCTGAATGAGCTCCCTGTCTAACTCAGGCTGAGCTGATTGGCCTTCCTGGCCATTCGTTTGCTGTTTTTCTCTTTTCAGCTTCCTGCCTGCCTCCTCTGGCTGTTCACATTAGTTTCGAGCAGTCACAGGGCTGCTCTGTGTTACGGCTTGGGGTGAAATCCCCCCCAGGAAGTCTGCAGAGAATTGTTCCCAACAGTCTGCTGGCCTGCAGGTATGAGAATAAACCCTTCCATTCAGGCTCACATGCACCAGCAGAGCAGCAGGTCCTGCACCCGCAGCAGTGCTACAGGTGAAGCAGCAGGTCAGAAATGGGACTCTTCTGCACCGAGGTACTGCACAACGGCACTGCCTGTAATGGCAGGGATGGAGCTCGGGGACCAATGCCCTCTGCAGCCTCTCATTCCTGATAACAGCCAGAAGGGACCATTTCACCATTTGTGGAGGGTGCAGACCTCCTCTGCACGTCACAACCTCTCTGCATTCTCTTCTTGTGCAGTGAGAGGGATGCTGGCTCTGGCTCTATAAATGGGAGGATGTGGGGTCTTAGAGGGAAAAATAGCAGGAACAAGGCAGATTGCACAGTACAATCAAAACATATTCACAGCAGGTCACAGTGTGCTTTGAAAGGCAAAACCGCCAAATTTTCATGGCTGCTGAAGGAGCACAGAGTGACTCAAAGCCATTGTAGGCCATCCCAGCAAAATTTCTATTGGGAACAGCTCTGGGGACAGCCCCTCATAATGCACTGCTGAGAGAAAGCTTTTGGAAGCTCCAGGGCTGGGAAGGCAGATGGCATCCCTGCAAGGCATAGGGCTGCCTGCCTGCACTGCTCTAACCTAGCCCTAACCCTAACCCTAACCCAACCCAGAGCCAGGCCAAAGCCTCAGGGGCTGAAGCAAATGCAAACTCTCCCCTTGGATTCCTCTGTCTCATTTCATTGTATTTCTTCATGGGGTAAAACAGGATTTTCAAAGGGAAACTGCATGGCAATTCATCGTGTGTTGGACATTTATATTGTATATGAAAACAAAGTGTGCTTGTTGCCACAAGGAATCTGATTTGGGCTTGTTGCAATCACGACTCAGGGGATCCAAAACCTTCTTTTATCTCTGAACTGAAGCAGCTGGTATCTCCTGTGTGTGTCCAGTTAACACATCTGGCTCCGTCTGAGATAAATATTGCAACGCCTATCGGCCAAAAAATCTGCTAACTTTAAAGGAATGTTTGCTAAAGTGAAGGGATGAATGTGAACACCCAGCACACAGAAGATAAGACTTGTACGAGGAATCTGGACACCTCATTTCCCAGCTATCCATTCCCAGAGATTGGCCCTTCCTCAGGGAAATTCTCTTACCAACATCATCCTACATACCCCAGCGTGCTCTGTTTTCCACTTTCCTATTTTCTTTTAAATCAGGCCAGGGACACAACGCTGGGGTATGTGATCATTGCTCTGTGCTGGGTATGCCAACACACACACCAATGCGCTCACACTGAGCAGTCTCAGCAGTTTCCTCTGCTATGAAAATCAGAGGCAATAAATATCCCATGTATCAACAGTTTTGATTTAAAATACTCTCCTGAAATCACTTCAGCCAAATACAGTAAATAACGTGCAGCAGTTGGGAATCCTTTATTGCTTATCCCAACTAGCAATACTTTATTTTGCAATACGTTGAGTAATGCAGTGCTTGTAAGTAATGATGCAGTCGATATTACAGTCAACAGAGCTGATATATGCCCACTTTTCTATCACTCCTTTCTTTCTTTCTTGAACAAATCTTCCCTGTGCTCCCCAGGACAGTATCTTACTAACCCACTTTGGACACCCCTGACTTTTGGAGATGTTTGAAGAAGGGAGGACCTGTCCCAGCAATTTCAATGGGATCCGACTCTATAGGTTTGAATCAGGAGTCTCCTCTAACAGATATACAGGGTGGGGAGCTGTGACCTCAGCAAAAGGAAAAGGCTGACGCTGTCTTTTAAGCTTCTTGCAGAGCTTTCTCTTTGCTGCTTTCCATGTCCTTCAGAAAAATCCCACCCAGAGAAGTCAGACTGCAATGGGGTTAACATGGAAAATTCCTAGTGGTCCCAGCTGCAACGGGAAAAGCAAAGAAGAAAAACACTTGGGTCAACATAAAAGGGAGCGAGGCAATCTGGGGGCCTCGTATCCTGGTCACCGTGGGACCCTCAGCTCACAGTCCAGGAAGTTTTAATAGGCAAGGTCTTTAGGTGATATTTTCCTGCAAGATTTTAAGTAAATGCCTTGCTGTAACATTTGAGATGAGGAGCCTGTTGGTTTCCATGATTCTTTTCTGTTCTAAGCCACAGACACACACATACAAAATATATTAAAACGAGCCCAGCTTAGCTGAAAGGTCGGCTAGTTCAGAAACAAACAGCAGGGATTTAGGCTGGAAGCCTTAGTGAACGAGGAGAGAAGGGTGCACCTCCGGCTCTGCTTTTGCTTGAAGGAGAATATGGATTATATCCCTGCAGGGAGCAGAGGTGAAGGCAAGAAGAGATGGTTTGGCATTCATTTCAATACCCCACACAAGGAAGGGGACTGCACAACGTAGATACAACAATGTATCTTCAGGTCATGCACAAGTAATGGGGACACTAATAGTGTGCAGGGAGGTGTTCTCTGTGGGCTGCTGTCTTTGCTTGGCACCACAGCTCTGCCCATTCCAAGGGCAGGGTTTTCAGGGCTCAGCTCTGCACCACAGGTAGGTATCCAGCTCTGTAAAAGCAATGTGAGGACAGAAGGTAGAACAAAACCTTCCTATAAAGATATGAGAGAGGCTGACCCTTTTCCAGCTGGTGATATGCTAAGGCTCTCTTTTATTTTCCTCTTTACAAGGTGACCTATGCTTCTGCACGGGGAATGGGAAAGCTGTATGTCAGCAGGCAGACTCTGGGAAGGCAGCACACTCAGGCTCAGCTAGGATAAATTGGTGGTAAATTTACCAGCACCGGTGTACATTGGAGAGTCACATCATGATTTCACATCCAGTCATGCACTCACGCTCTCTGATGACTCTACAAGAGGTGCAAGCTCGCTGGTTGGGTTGATAGAGGAGCAGTGAGTTGACATCCTTGCTATTTAGCCTCATCTGCTAGGAAGAGCTGAAAAAGAGGTACCCTTCTAATGGGCTTTTATGAAAGTGGAGATTTGGCAGTTGACACAAACTGCACCAGCCTGATGAAGTGCTGATTGTAAATCAACAGCTACATTGATTCCAGGTAGCTGATAGTTCAGAGTGTAATTAGAATTCTCTTTTAGCCGTATCTCTGGGTACTCTCTGCCAGCATTTGGCACAGAGGGAAAGTGGAGGAGGTGGTACCTGGAGCACTTGGGAACGGCTGCTGGGACAGAACGAGGAGATGTAATATCTTCCTTGTCAGCAGCCGTGCCTGCATTGCCTGTGTGCAGAAACACAAGGCAACAGAATCCAAAACAGAGCATTTCTAGAGACAGCTATTGATATAAACGTGCACATACACGCTGTAAAATTAGACCAGCTGATGGGTATCTAGTTTATGGGGATAGCAATTGCTTTCCACAAGGCCAAAATGAAGTTACAGGGCCAGGAAGGGACAATAACTCTTTGTTATGGACAAGGATCCCAAAGGAACCTTTTCACTGCCTCAGGGAGAAGTGTTTTAGTGCAGGAGCACGGCTTTGGGCTTGGATCACAGGACTGCAAGCTGCTGCAAATGGGGGACTAAGGAAGAGGAGCAGTGGGAATCTGGGAAAAGAGCACAGCCCCCACTGCAGCTGTACTTCAGACAGCAGCACAAGGACATGGAACAGGGGGTGAGAGCAGCTGGGGACCCCAGCCCTGACGAACTCCTCTATTCTGACAGAGACCTCATAACAAAAATTTGTAGATAAAAGGAACATTGGTGCTAAGAGATTATTAGTCATTCTTTAAACCAGTGTGGGATGAATGCTAGAAAACATTTCTCTCCATGTTTATATGACTACATAAGACTAAATAAATCTGGTTCTGGTCAGCTTTCTGTGGTGATGCTGTCAGCCAGAATTAAGAGAAAAATGGGGGAATGTTGGTCATTGGTGGCTGGCTGTGTAAAAAGTCCACTGTATGCATGCAGAGATTGATT
This sequence comes from Gallus gallus, assembly GCF_016699485.2. NCBI lineage: Eukaryota > Metazoa > Chordata > Aves > Galliformes > Phasianidae > Gallus > Gallus gallus. The sequence continues at coordinate 8,569,241 of NC_052551.1, forward strand.
GACTGCAGGATTAGATATCTTCCTGCATCAAATAGGTGAGTGGTCTGCAAGGCATCAGTGCACCCAGAGCCCACCGCTGCTTGGAAACACAACATCTGTCAGCAAATAAATTCAGACAAGTGATGGTTGCTTTGGCCAAATCAGTGGATGGGAAATCCCTGGATGAGATTTCCTAGATCTCTGTGCAGTAGTAAAGAGCTTTATCATCAAGACAATCAAGTAAACAGCACACTGAGGTTTTACAAGGCAGCATCCAGCTCAGCACCCCGAGCCTGAGAAAGTAACCCTCGATAACCCCTATCCTGGGGAGACCTTTGCTGTGGGGGATCTCTTTATCACCCTCAGCATCACCGTGGCATCCTCACACCCCCTGCAACAGAGCAGCTCAGAGAGGACACTCATCCCCAAACTGGAGGATGTGGAGCTAAGGGAAAAGTGACATATGGGGATCAAAGCAAAGCAGCTTGCTGCTGATGCTGCTGAGCTGTAGGGCTGAGAAGTCTCAGGGCAGAGGTAGATGTTTGTATGTGTTTTAAATGCATTTTAAATGCATTCCTCCTAGAAGAAGCAGTGTGTGTGTATTTGGATGCTCGGGAATGTCCAAGGATGCACATCTGGTGTCTCTCACGACTGGGGGATCGAGCTGAGGGGGTAATTAGGGCTACGGCACTTTCCCAGTCCCCTGCCAGACCTCACCTTTCAGCCCTGCTTCTGTGCCTGACTTTGCATGGGATAAAGATGGGGGTTCCAACGGGAGGAGGGGGGTCCAGTCCCCGGAGCTCCGCAGCCTCCTCTCCCCAGCCCAGCCGCTCCTCCCCATCGGCTCCAGTTCGGGCACCGGGCTGGGGCTGCCGAAGCCTCTTGGCAGCGGGGCTCGGGCAGGGGGAGCCGAGAGGAGGGGCCGTCCCTGGGACCGGGGGAAGGCAGATCGGGGGGCGGCGGTGCGGCGTGTGCCGGCGCGGCTGTGCGAGGCGGGCGGCAGTGTGTGTGTGTGCGTGTGCAGAGAAGCGCCTGCCGTGCAGGGGCACATCTGGGCTCCGGGAAGCTGTAGGGAGGAGATTCCAAAGCTGCGGGCTGCACACAGCGCGGCGAGGCTGCTCCGGTGTGTGTGTGTGTGTGTGTCACACACTCACACGCGCACAGCAGCCCGGCAGCGGCAGGCGCCTCCTCCTCGCCGCATTAAAACGAGCCAAGTTTCCTCGCTGGGGGCAGCGGTACGTCGGGGCGTGCGGCGGCTCCGAGCTGCAGCCCCGGCGGGGCGGCCCGGCCACGGAATGCACCCCAACGCCACGGCCCCGGCCGTGCCCGGAGGCTCCCAGCACCTCCACCCCAACGCCTCCAACCGCTCCGACCTGCTCTCCAAAGGACCCGACGAGGAGGATCTGGACGTCAACACCGATATCTACTCCAAAGTCATGGTGACCATCATCTATCTGGCTCTCTTTTTCGTGGGCACCGTGGGGAACTCCATCACGGCGTACACGTTGGTGCGCAAGAAGTCGCTGCAGAACCTGCAGAGCACCGTGCATTACCACCTGGCCAGCCTCGCCTTCTCCGACCTCCTCATCTTCCTCCTCTGCATGCCCATCGAGCTCTACAACTTCATCTGGGTCCATCATCCCTGGGCTTTTGGAGGATCTGTCTGCAAGGGCTACTACTTCCTCCGGGACGCCTGCACCTATGCCACGGCGCTCAACATCGCCAGCCTCAGCGTGGAGCGCTACATGGCCATCTGCCACCCCTTCAAAGCCAAGAGCATCATGTCCCGCAGCCGCACCAAGAAGTTCATCAGCTGCATCTGGATTGCCTCCTTCCTCCTGGCCATCCCCATGATCTTTACCATGGGGGAGATTTATGCTAAGGAACAGGATCCGGATTCCATCATCTGCACCACCATCGTGAACACTTCCACGCTGAAGACGGTCATCCAGGTGAGGACCCCGAGCAGCCGGGACCGGGAGGCTGCCTCCTTCCCTGAGCTGGAAAAGCGCAAAGTCTGTCGAGAGAAGGGAGGAGTGGGTGGGGGAGACGAGGCTGGGGAGCCGGCTTTGGGAAGCGGGGAAGCGGAGCAGCCCCGACGGGACCGAACGGCCCGGGATGCGGGCGGGCAGCGGGGTTTGGGGGGTGGAGGGATGTCGGCTATGTTTGCTGTGCCCCATACGGATCCTGCCCTCCAACACTGGGCTGAACACCGGGGTGAACCGTCCGGCCCCAGGCTGGCGCAGCCCCCTCCGAGCAGCTGTCCCTGCTGCCCGCACGCAGCTCGCCCTGTCCCGGAGCAGAGCCCTCTGTCCCGCACCCCTGGGATTTGCACGCAGAGATCCTCAGCCTTTCTTTGCACCCCCTCCCCTTCGGCTGGAAAGGGACCGGCAGCATCAGGGCAAATAAACCCATCTTTCCGCTCTCCCCCCCGTCCCCCTCCCAGCTTCTTGGGATGACCCACAGCTCATTTCATCCGTAGAGTAACGGACTGATCTCAGAAAGTTTCGGGCAGCATAGGCAGCCGACAGGAACAGCAGCTGCAAAGCGAGAGGCTGCTATTTTGGCTGTCTGGGGAAAACCATAGCTGGTTTAGCTGGTGGCCCCTTCCCTGACTTCAGAAAGGCTTTGCTGGTCTCCATGCACTGCTTAATCTAACACTCCCATGCGTGGAAAGGATTTCAGCATCACCACTCACAGCACTCTGAGGGGTTGAGGCATTTGTTCACTGGAGCATTAGGCTTGAAAAATGTAAGAGAAGTGGAAGGAAAGGCAGAAAGAGCAATACACCGATCTCCATAGCTCCTTTGCCGCCAGGCTTATGTGTGATAGCTTCTCAATCTTCTATTTGGAACATGAATTTCAGGTGGCTCTAATCTGTAGCCAATTAGGGTTTTAAAATGCAAGTGTAATAAAGCCTTCAAAATGTTCCTGCAGGTAAAGAACTTAAATGGAAACAGAATGATTTCTCCCACTAAAAGTGGGTGAGGATACAGACAGGAGTAAGCCCACAGCCTGCAGATGTTATGGGATGTTTCCCACTGCACTACTGCTCCAGTGACCAAAATTCAGCCCCCACAGAAGCACTGAATTCCCCCCAAATTTTGCCTCCATGCCTAACTTTCACTTTCAGATCACGGAGGCTGTTTCCCCTGTAGCTTTGTAGCTTTTCTTAGAGGCAGCCCAGTGTGCTTAACCCAAATTCTGTATTCTCTAAGGAGGTGTGAGCCATCTGATTTAAGAACAATGTGGCTGGAATGCATTATTTCCACTTATCTTCCTTTAAGGATTAAACCCATGCTTTGTGTTAACACGATAGGGCTGAGGAGAGCAGATTATTTCCTGGCCGTGTCTATGGAGATTGAACAATTCTCAACATATTTTACAGTCTTGCTGTTATTCAGGCTCTACCTTATCCTGTTACGCGAGTAAAAGACAGGCAGACATTAATGCATTGTGTATGAAGTTTGCCTGTGGCCTCTCCCTTACATTTTTTATCATCATTTCACTTGTGAATGCACTGAAAAGTAAAAGGAAGGAGGCAGCCGTGGGGGCAGCGGGGGAGCAGCATACCTTTCCTTCTGGGGGACCTGGCTACAAAGATTTGCTAAGATAGGAACTAATTTCATGGCTTGGGGCTCATTCCTCAGCACCCAACGTGAAGCAGGGCCCCGTGGTGGGGGGGGGGGGGGGGGCTGCAGGGTGAGTAAGCAAAGCAGCTGCAAGTCAGGTTTGAAGTGCATTAAGGGAAACCATTGCATAGCGTGTGATTGAGCATTCTCACATTGTAAGCTGTGCAGGGGTTGGAAAAAAAAAAAAAAAACAAAAAAAAACCCAAAAAGCAACGAATAATGGAAGACCTGTGAAGGAAAGGGCAATGGTAATGCGTGAGAGTGATGCGCGGAGGTCCCACAGTTCAGAAATCCGGAGCCCTTGAGTTCTGCAGAGGGCTGAGGCTGCTTCAGAGCAGGTCTCTACATCTCTTTCGTTCATTTTCTGCTTTTAAATTAATCAGAGCAATGATACAGTTGCCCGAGCTGGCAAATCTCTCGTATGAAATCACTCAACATATTTCATTCTTCCTGTTTGGCCAACTGCCTAAAGTCAATTGGGATTTTTTAAATTCTTTTTTACTTTTTGAAACCATCGGTTCTCCGAGAGGTTTTATTTGGTGACTAATTGCAAGTCAGGCCCTAAACAGAGCAGATGTAACCATTTATAGACTCATAGCCCAGCGCTCACTCTGCGGAGCCCAGGAGGATGCCCTTCCCTGGGTTGGAGCCACCGCCTCCCCATGGTGAGCATTGGGTGTCCTCATTGAAGGCTCCTCCTGACAAAGTTCCTCACTCTTTGCTTGGAGTCTGTAAGTTCTGATGGACATTCCCAAAAGGAGCTGCACTGTGTGAACAAGCAGATTTCCTTACCAAAAGAGAACAAGAGTTAACCATTCAAACAACACGCCGCACACTCGATTTCTGCTCGCGTCGCTTAACGTGTACCACTCGACCTGCGCAACTCTAAGAAGTAATTACTGGCCTTCCTCTTGTAGTTACAGATTGCTCAGTGCAGCACACACTGCTAAGCAGGCAGAGCAACACACGAGTGCCCTGCAGGGTGTCACCCATCAGCACCGCAGGGCGCTGAGCATCCCTCCTCGTGCCATCACGGCGTGAGCTCCACGCGACCTCTGGCATTTAATTCCTTACTGCAGCGCTTCTTCCCAGCTTTGTTTATCAGCAGCTTCACAGCTGCTGAAGTCAGGCTGGTTTATTATGTTCTCCTCAGTGCCAAGCTCGCCTGTTCCTTCTGTCTGTTAGGGGCGTCTGGTTTGGATGTTGGCATTGTTTGGGGATCTGGTCACAGGAATAAGTCCATTATAGTACATCATTTAGGTCTAGTTAACACTTTAACTGGCACACATCCTCTAGCACACGCTGCAGCCAATTTTATGGTGTTTTTTTTTCCCCCATGCAAATTAAGCACCTCTCAAAGCCATTTCCATACAAGTAAATTAATGTTTTCATGCCACTTCAGCTGGAGGAGGTTATAACAGCTGCTCGTTGTGGCACCACCAGATAAGAGAGCTGTGAGGCAGAGCGAAATGTGGGCTCCGTTCTCCTGTGGGTCAGCACTCGTGCTTTTGACTGCTCGTGGTTTTGCTCTCAAAACAGGAAACCACTCAGTGACTGCCCCACATCCACCAGCATGCACCGCCCATCCTGTACCAAAAAGACGGCAATTTTACTGTCTGGGTGGCAGTGCAAATACTGTTTTCCTCTCGTGCCGTGGTGTGGCACAACCCAGGCTTGGTGGCCTTGCTGCAGAACGTCCCCCAGGCTCTGACTGGGCCACTTGCAGCCTTTTGGTCTCAGTAGGGTAGTTCACGTTACCCCTTTCCAGACCCTTGCTGTTTGTATGCCTGTGTAGGGCGTCTGATACACGCCGGTGGTTTATTGATGCAGACAGCTGGTGTGAACCCATTTATTGAAACACATGGCAGCAGGCCCCGAGCTTCCATAAACCATCACAGCTCCATGGGCTCCGGGTTGATTACTTGCTAGGGGATCTTCTTGGGAAGCACAGTGGGAGCTGTGTATTTCTCACTGGTTTGGGTGGACTTTTTCCATGCAGTTCTGCTGTGCGTCATCCCACTCTTGTGTGGCTGCAGCTCTCCCATCCTGCAGGTCCATTATTTGTTGTTTTATGAAGTCTGCTCATGGTAGAGTAAATAACACCGCACATGAAACAACCATTTGCCCGAGCAGGTACTCTGCTTTATATCCTCTTGCACTGAAGTGATGTGCTGAAAGGCTTCAGATCTGATGGGATGGGAAGGAGGGGGCAGACACTGGGGCTGGGGATGGAGGAGCTCTTTCTTGTGTGCACAATCCCTCACACAAGGCAGCTGGCCTGAATGCTTCCCTGGCCCTAAGCATGCTTCCAAGTTCATCTACTCAACCCCCGTTTATCCAAGGGGCCCAGCATCCCACGCACGGTGTTGCAAGCACTCCCTTACACCTTCTGCAGTGAGGACACGTGGCAGGATGCCCAGCAGGTCCATGGGGCCCTGCAAATAAACCTGGCAAGGGTCTCTCCATAGCACATGAAAAACAGCAATGAGTAAAACCAAAGGGCTGAATTCTCTCCGTATTTGCTTGCATGTCGTATCCAGGATTAGTCGATGGCTTAGGTTCAGGAATTCTGCGTTTATACTAATGTTGGCCAGAGGAACTGAGGCTGGTCTCTTTTCCTTCAGTCACAGCCAAATTCCTGCTATGGCTTTTAGTAGCAGGGCTGTTTTCAGTCACTTACATGGTGATAATCCTACCCCTGGAGCCTGGCTGATGAACTGATTTGGATAGATAGAGGCACAGGGTCTCTGCCCACCAGGGGAGTCCAATCAGCAGCAGCACAGCTCAGCTCCTTTGTGGCAGGACTGTGTCCAATGCAAAGTTTTAAAAGTCTGCCTCTTTCCACAGCCTGCACAGGTCAGCAGGACTTTGATCCAGCAAACTCAGCCCACCCAGTCCAAGGCCATTTACACATGGTCCATCGTACAGCTGGATCTGACTTGAGCAAGCTCCTGTGTTTGTTGCTTTACATAACCACTTGGCCTGCTGTGTTCTGCCAGTTCTTACGTAATGTCTTCTCTTTTTTTTCCCCCCCCAATTGATTTTAATTCACTTGATATTTTTTCCCTCCCCAGCCCCCTTCTCGAGATGTCATCTGGAGGGAATCAAAAGTGAGGAAACGTGGCCAATCAATTCAGCTCTTACACTTTCCTCTTAACAGCACCTTGTAAAAGCAGAAGAGATGAAGGTATTCTAGTGGCTCCTCTTCCCAGAGGAGAAAAAAAATGCAGCTGCCTTTAATCTCCTTCCAGATCATTTAAAGCAGCTATTTAATTGTCTTCTCCCTGCTTCCTCCTCCTTCCCCTTAAAGGCTTTTTCCATCATCTGCTGGAGATGTGCAGATGGCACTTGTGCTTCCTGTGTCCGGCCCAGCACACCTGACGGCCGCATCCAGGGGCAGGAGCTCTGGGCACCAATGATGTCACCGTTCCATTTCTCAGCTGTGAAGGGGGTGGGTGCCATTGTCAGGAGAGGAGAGCAGCTGAGCAAAGTGTCCAGAGAGGTTGGGAGCATGGTGGGACCCTGAGCTGATGAGGTCTGAGCGTTGCGACCAATGAGCCCTAAAACAGGCATTGTTAGATGCCAACACAGCAAGCTGTGGTCCTAGCATCCCTCTCTTCATTGCAGAAAGCAGGTGCAGCTCTGTTACTCCACTCCCAATCTGCCTGATTGTTCTCCAGCATGGAACACTCACACCATGTGAAGCTGGAGGTGCTTCCAATGCCCACACTCCCTTATCTCCATTCCCCACATTCCTCTCATCGTTCAGGCTGGTGTGGCAGAGGAAAGCAGATTATAAGCTCTGAGCCTCCCCAGCCATTTTTCTACCTTCATACACATGTGATCACCCTGTGGTCTCCTGTCTGGTGTGACCTTGGCTGCTGGCCCGTCACCCTCTGCAAGGACACATGTGAGCAGAGGGTTTCACAAAGACCTGCCCTTCCCCACGTGATGCATTTGGCAAACTCAATAACATCAGCCCACACGCTTTGCCTCCTGTGGGTGCCATTTCTTCAATCTAATTTCAAGGCACGATAGGTGTGGGATTAAAGAAAAAAAAAAAAAAGAAAAGCTGACAATAAATCAGTCGAGCTGATGAGTTATTCAAGAAATCAGTGCCAGGGGTTGGTTTCGAATAAATAGGTGGTGGTGATGGAGTATCAGCCCTCTCTGGGAGGCAGAAATTGCTGAGCTGCCGGTTCATCCCCAGCATTTCTCTGCATTCAAAGTGTCAGCTGTTGAATTTCCTATGGGTGGGAGGGCAGCAGCAGTGAGACACGTTTGCATCCTGCGCTCAGTCCCTCTGAGTGCACTGTGTGTGCATCGGCCTCCTCCATTCTGGGCCACCACAAAGCTGTCCCTCCTGCTCCTAAGGGGCAGAGGATGCTATGGGACAGGGCTGGACATGGCTGCGTTGTGTGCAGGCTCTGTTTGTTTCCCCCCTCCTGTGGTTTTCCCACTTCAACATTCAGCAGTGCAGTAAGTGTGCTGCTGGGCACGGCTCCATGGCAGCTCATCTCTACCGAGGAAATAAAATAGCAGTGAGCAAGGTTCTTTTTAACTGTGCTCTTGCTTGATAGAGAAAGATAAGTTTCTTTGAAGCTTCTAATTTCTCAGGGGCTGGAGATGGCTGCCAGCTGAAGGCAGGCAATGAGATTTTCTAGTTTAAATGTTTTAAAAATAACTTTTCACAAAGCCTTCCGTATCTGAACGGGAGGGAAGAAAAGCATCTCTTCTATCCAAAGCGCTCACAGATGGAACCTGAAGGCACCTCTGTATTGTGAAGACACTCACAGTGAAGAGCCCTTTGGATCTCAGTTATTCGGAGCTGTCAGAGCGGCTGCTGGGCTGGGGCAGTGCCCTGGGGGCAGCTGTACCACCCACCCACCCTCACCCTGTGCTCCTCACCCATAGATTGCAGCCAGCCTCCAGGTCTGCATCCCCCCAGATACCGCACCCTGTGCTGTAAATCTCCCTTTATAAAGTTGTCTCTTTGCCAAGAGGATTTCTAAATATATAGAAGAGGAACAGGCAGCCTAGACAGAGCTGGGGATGTAATCTGATTTCAGCAACGTGTTCCCTTCTCTTTGCAAATACCCTCTGGTACTTCCTGCCAACTACTACTCCTTCTAGATAATAACGAATAAATTTAAAGCCACTGCTGGTAGAGCCAACTTGTGCTTCGGAAGCGAACCTATTATCTTGCTCCTGGAGCTTGGTTCCTTCTTCAGGGAGCTCTTCTATTGCAGGAGCTACTTTGAAAGGAAGGAGATGAGGAGCCCAGAACTCTCTGTGGGCCTTCACTGCAGTCACTTGGAGCAACTCAATGACCACATTGGTTCCCTTCCCACTGTAGGCCAGTGGCTCCTCTCCTGCCCTGAGCAGTGCTCACCTGCTGGGCTCGCTTCTGCTGCTCACCCCTCAACCATCTCACTGCTTTCCTCCTTCAGCCTTGGGGATCGGGGTCTGCTCTCCCAGCTCATCTTCTCCAAGCAGATCTCTGCAGCACAGAACTGCTGCACAGCAGCCGAGAGCGCTTTGATGCAGGGCGATGTTGAGCTCGGCAGAGCCCTGGTTTTGATCAAGGCTCCAAGCAACTAATTAATGGGGTTGTTGCGATGCCACATCCCAGTCATTGCAACACAATCAAAAGCAATGCAGGTCTGCAGAGCTGAACCGCATGGATGTGGTCTCAGTCGGCAGTAGAGCTGTAGCACCCTGCTCTCCCAGAGAATGGGTTTTGTAAGCCCACAAGTATCTGAGTGTGCTCAATACCAATTTAATATTAATTTGCTTTTCCCTCCTATGCTGTGTTTCTTTTCCAAACCATCTCATTAAAATGCAACGCACGCAGCCACCGGGAAAGTTTACCTCGTTGCTTGCATCATTCTATTGATTCCTTCTTGCATTTTATCCTCAAGAGGACAATTTATACATTTAATTTACTCATTTCATTCAAAAGAGAAACGCACAGAAATGTCCCTCCCCGCAGCCCACACTCAATTCCTTTCGTCACTGTCAGTTATGCCGACACTGCCACACTTCATCCTCCAGTTCTGAGTGTGTGATAAAGCAGTGCAGGAGGAAGGGCTCACACCATGCAGAGATATCTGACCGCAGTCACCAACCCACGGTGCTGCCTGAAGAAATGGAAGACCCCTTGAAAGGCGACAGAGTTATGCAGGAGTGTTGTTGGGACTTCTGCCGTGCAAAAGGAGGTGCACACGTTGCCTCATGGCCGCATGAGGAAAGACCACTGTCAGAGCATGGGGAAAGCAGAGGCCCTGAGGGTGGTGTTTCTGTAGCAGGTTGGTTGGCGGTAAGCTTGCATGCTCTGAAAGCTGCTCAGGGGCTTAGGGCTGGATTAGCAGCTGCGGCCAGGAGGGCACCAGGCCGTGGCACAGCGCTGTGCTGATGTCTGCCCTGACCCCGGAGCTCTGCAGGGAGCACCTCCGTGTCCCAGGTCTGAATCCCATACTGCTGCCCAGATTTTCCCCTGGGCCTCAGTTCTGCCCCCTGGCTCTGCTGGGCTGACACCGCAGTGCCCGTGGAGGGGTTAAGAGTCCCCACAATGAGTTTTGCAGAGCACTGAGGGCAGAACTTGCTGCTGCCATTTCCTCCAGCGCTGAATCTGTGCTCTTTGTTGTAAACAGAGCTCACACCGGAGTCTGCACTCAGCAGTGGGACAGTATTTGACTTAACTGTGGCCTTTAATTTATTTATAACTGCATATCCAGCAGTTGGTATCATATTTAATGCAAACAACATTCAAGTGAAATCCCCACTGAGAGGCACATTATGAAGATTAACAGCCTGGCTTTTCTGTTGCTCCGATTAATACAGTGCTGTTCTGTGCCTGGTGCTCCATAGATGAGTGCTAAGGAGAGTTGAATGAGGGAACCTGAGCTTAAAGCTGCTGTTCTGCAAAATCGGCACCTGACACCCTGCACTCATCTGCACAACCAGAGGAAAGGGCCCAGAGCATAAAGACCTCTGGGAAACACTGACATCCAGGAAAGGAGGAGGAAAATAGGGCTGGGACCTACAAGGTGCAGCATCAGGAAAGCAGGTGGGCATTGCACAGAGTTGCAGTGGGGGAGAGTTAGACTTTGCAGCCCTCACCCAGGGGACAGCCCTGCAGCCTCACCTAAAGCTGCCCCCATAAAGGTAAAGGTGAACCCCACCGACCACACTGCATGCCATGTGCGTGGGTTGTGTGTCTTCTAATTGCACAGCCTGTTTCCATTTTAAACAAGCTGTCAGGAAAATTAATTTTGCCAAGCTTAAGATGACATTGAACATGTTCTCGTGCCCTGCAATTATCTGGAGCTGTTTTATTCCTTTATGTATTCATGTGATGAATTTGTCAGGTGTAACGCTGTAGGTTCTTTAGGAACTTTATTAATAGGTTTTTGTCTGCTCTTCTGACTGAGTCCTTATGTCTCCTGCCCACCCTTTGTAGTCAGATTACTCCTGCTCCCCAACTCTTGTCCCATTCTCCTGTCACAGAGGAGAAATGTGGCCAAACCTCTGAGGGTTACCAGGACAGGGATCTGCTCTGCTTTGCTTTCTGCTGTGGATCATGCTCGTGCCCCAGCTCTGCAGAGAAACTGCTGCGGGCTCCACGGTGCTGAATAATGCAAAGGGGCTCTTGAGGGTGTTGGCTCCGGTCTCGGCATCTCTTCCAGCAAACAAGGTCTCCCCTCGTCACTGCCTGTGTGCTCTGAGCTCCTCTGGAACGGGTTGGAAAGATGTCTTCCTCAGGAGGTGGCTGTGTCACAAAGAGACCATGCAGGAGGCCTTCCAGTTCCATGAGAGCTTCCCTTCCCTTCTTCCTTCCTCCCCTTTTATCAGTGGAGACTTCTCAGGAAAGACCGTTCGCATTCAGAGATGTTACAGTGGGAGAAAAGCTGCCTTCCGCCTTCATGACTCCAAAACAATTCTGGTTGGGAAAGGGAAAATTACCAGGCACACTCCAGAGGTTTTCTCATGTCCTATACTGCCGTGTTAAATTCCATCTCTTAAGCATTAGCCAGGCAAAAAATTGCTTTGGGGGCTCTCAGGGGCTGCCCCCTGTGCTGCAGAGGTCTGCTCCTGCTGTCACACAGTGCTATGGGGTGGGACAGCAGCACCCCCCTTGTTGTGGGGCAGGTGGCAGCGCCTGGATGGGACAGCCCTGTTTTGCCATGCATGGGGATAACCCTGAGCAGTCAGGGGGCAGTTTGCTTTAAGGACACACGGGTCGATCTGCAGAGATGATTTTGCCATGCATGCCCTGCGGGTGCTGTGGATAAAGCATTCAAGCCCAGCTGCAGATTTGCCAGGCACTAATTCCTTTTCAGCTGTGGATTGTCTTTGCTTTCTGGGAGGCAGATCTGCAGCCCCATGCCTAGCTGGGAGGGCATATCTCGGTTTCTGCAGCAAGGTGTGCCTCTCTATTTCCCTCCTAGAAGTCTCTCCCTGAGTGTCACACAGGAGCTGTTTGAGCTCTGTGGGGTGCAGGGATGCTGTATGTCCCCTTTTCAGTGCAGGGCACTTGGTCTAGATGACGTTTAAAGGTCCCTTCCAACTTAACCAATTCTATGATTCCTTGACTCCATGGCCAGCCTTTGGCCAACTAATGCAGAATGCTCTAGGGAAACTCACCCTGATGTCAGAATGCAAAGCTTTGCAAATACATTTGGCTGCATCACACAGAGCCATGACTCTACCTGCCAGTCCTTGCTCTGCAGGTGCAGCATCCCCTTATGAAGCTGTGCTGCCCTTCTGCCAAATGGAGCTGGGCCATTTCAGGTCAGCAGGAAAGCACTCAGGTGGAGAATGGGTTGTTCTGCCTGGCTGCCTCCGCTTATAAACAACACAGGGCTGGTGTGGTGGCCAGGGAAAGCTGGGCATCTCCATGAGCCCACTGCTTCCTCCAATGACCCCAAATGGAGCCAGTGTTGCACCTGTTTGGCACAAATCAAGGAGCTGCACCCCAGGGAGATGGGGAGGAAATCCCTTTGCAGGTAGAAAACCTCCTGGAAACTGCTGGCAGCAAACATCAAACCCTGGAAAGTGACTCTGCAGCCCAGGACAGCGGTTGCTTCAATGGAGTTTTCATACCTTACTCAGTATTCTCATGAAGTTCTGTTGGAAAGAAGTGGTCCAGTAGCAAACAGGCTTTTGTGTCCAGCCACAAAATAAAAGGATTGTAAAGGCTGCTGAGAATAGCATAGTAATTAGCCAGGGAGAGAAGAAATTCAGCTGAAAATACACATGGCATTGTCATTAACAGCTCTAACTGTAGATTGTCACCAATCTGGCTCCAGCATAGACTTAGAGAAGGGAAAGGGGGGGACCGAGTGATGAAATGTGCCTCAAGTCACCCGTAAAACAGCAGCTTGCTCCAGAACGTAACCACAAACGTTTCCAGTTTCTCCTGCTTACAGCAGTCAGCAGAACTGGGGCTGTGCAGGCAGACCTCCCCCCCACCCCAGCCTCTCCCAGCTGCCGTGTTTAAGGAGTTGAAGGGGACAAGTTTGCCTGGAGCACCAGCATCAATCCTGTGGCAAAGCCGGACTGATAAAATAAACAGAGATTTCCCTGGTCTTAGTGCTGTTTAGATAACTTTGAAATGCTTATTATTCAAATAAACGAATCGCACAGCCTTTTCCCTTATTTTTGGCTCAAGAAGGAGTCAGTGAATTTCCTTTTTCAGAGCAGAACGTTTGTGGGGTTTTTTTTGTCATGATTGAAGGAGCAGCATTGTAACCAAGCCCTTCACAGTGACACATTTTGTGTTGGCAGAGTGCCGCCTCTCCAGAGCCTCTGTGCACCGTATGGGCCAGGCTGTGCCTCCCCAGAATCTGTGCGTGCAGCTGGAGCAGCCCTTGGGAAAGCAACTGCAAGGAGCTGGGCCCTGCAGCACACTACTGTGTGCCCTGCAGTGATTTCAGGTGCAAGTTAGCATCAGGGCTAACAGACTTAATGGAAGGCAGGTGATGCAGCAGGAAGGCAGGGGTGTGGGTCCCTGCCCAGAGGGCTCTCCTTGCTGCACTGCTAGGAAAGTCGTTTCCCAAAGGAATTGTTCCTGGGTTATATCACTGTAAGCGAGAAGAGACACAGAGCGGTGCATAAAGTGCCCTGGAAACTGCTGCTCAGCTCTCCCTTTACGTCCTCATCCACCCATGTGGCTCAGGAACCTCAGGCTGCCACAACAATATCATTGTCCTCTAACTTTTCTGTTTTCATTTACTTAAAGCATTAGTGGTCAGGCAGTGGCACAGCTGCCCAGGGGGTGGGGGGATCACGGTCCCCGGAGATGCTCAGGAGCCATGGAGATGTGGCACTGAGGGATGTGGGCACAGTGGGGTGGGCTGGGGTTGGACTTGGGGATCTCAGAGCTCTTTTCCAACCTTAATGAATCTGTGAGTCTATGTCAATTTGCATTAAATAAGGAGATAGGGACAGAGCAGCTGATTGGTGACTTGTTCACTGCATGGGTGAAGGTAAGCATGAATCACCATGTCACGCCTGTGCTTTCTCTTTCCTTATGCATCTCTGGCATTAAACTGAAGATAAAGGGGAGAAAAAGCCTGGGTGTTGATGACACCTCATTGGCTTCTTCCACTGGGTTTCCCAGAGGGGTGGTGACATGCCCTGGGCATTTTGAGGAATGAGGAAACTTTCATCCCCAAATAGCACTCTGCCTTGGAACGTGGTGGCAAATTGAGTTCATGAAATGGGAGTGGTGGTGCAATGGGGAGCATGGCTGGCTTTGGGGCGCAGGGAGCTGCAAGGTGACCGTCCCAAACCTGCCCTGCTCCAGGTGTTTCCCCAGCCCTGAAGCATGTGCTTTGCAGGGGATGGTTGCAGGATATTTTTAGCACGCTTCAGTGTAGTGCAGGTTGCAGAGAAATAGAGCATCAGTATGTGGAAGAGCTGTCATTCCACTTCCAGTCTAGCAGGAGTAACACATTGACTTATTTATGAGAGCAGTCAGCTCCCTTCTCTCTGTGCCTAAAAATCTGCTTTACCACTCCCAGCACAGAACAATAATTTTACTGTCAACATTTTTGCCTTCGTAATAAAACCTTAAATCAGGCTAAGCAGGATTTGAGGGAAGTGGACATGTTCCCACTTTATTATATTTTTCACTCTTTCCAAAATATCCCACTCTTTCACTGTCTAAGCCATCGGGCAGCAAATCACTGTGCTGGCCAAAAGGAGGGAGAGGAAATTATTTTTCAAAGCATGAAGGCTGCTGGATAAACCAGTGACTGCAACAGTTCCCAGTGGCTACACAAGTCTTCGGGTGTTCATGCAACCTGGTGTGGATGTTGCTCTATCTTCCATCTCAGAAGGAGGGCTGGCAGGAGGGCAGCATCCCCCCTTCCTCTCCATCTCCCTTAGCTGCACTTCCTTGCAGGAGGAGAGGAGCCGGAGTGCACAGCAAACATCAAACTGTTCATTAAATCTTCAAAGACAACATCCCAATGCTGTGTGCCCAGTAGGAGAGGCTTAATCTGTTAGCTGGAAAATGCCCATGTTGAGAACGACTAATCCTGTACCTGGAGAATGGAGATATTTAATGCTCCCTGCAGCAGAAGAGCAGGTGGATGCCTCTCAGTGGCACACTACATAGAGAGAAGACATGAAGAGCTGCAGGGAAGCCAATGTGGAAAGCCATGAAGGCTTTCAACACCCACCTGTAATGTCCAGTGTTGTTCTGAAGTCTGATGTGAATTTTTCTCTCTGAAGTGGAGATTTGGGGATTTGTGCTTATGGGAATGCCAGACTGATCTCATGGATTAGATTCTGGTGGTGCATCAAACACCACCTGCCATGAGTATGAACAGTCCTGAATGAGTTACTCAGGGTAATGCAGATGGGGCTGATGACCAGCAAGAAGGGCTTGGCCAGAACAACGGAGATCCTAAGCTGAAATGTGCTCGTGCTTCGTCACTGTAATTATTTTCATGATAAATGCCAGTTCTGATTAAACAATTATCTGTCATAATTGTCTCCAAATCTGTCATTACCCAGGAGTCAGCTGTCATTTGCAAAGATGTGCTTCTGGAAACGTCTCTGCCTAATTCCAGTGTGATGACCCAGCAGAGCATTGCTGCAGAATACAGAAATCACCCTGGGGTGCAACGAGAGTAGAACAGCTCCACCCCAATGCTCCCCAGATGCTGATCTGGTGTCTTGGGGCTGCAGTAGCACAGCACAATCCTCAGTGCTGCTCTTGCTCATTCCTTAGTGCTTGTCATAGGAAAGCTGGGGTCAAAGGCTGCAGAGATGCGTCTGCTCCCAAAGCCAAAGCCACAGCTTCTCCTCCATCCTCTCTTTTCCACTGGAGATGCTCCTTCCCCACTCGGCAGAACAACGGGCTTTGTGGTGTCGTAGTGAAATAGTTCACTTCCAAAGGAAAAAATGTGTTTGGGTCAAAACGAGAAAAAAAGAGGCGAGGAATTTATCAGGGATGAGATAAACAAAGCAGTTTGGGGTTGACCTACAGCACTCTGTAAACCTTTATTCACAGCACTGAGCTTGAGTTGAGGTGAAACACTTTGTTTCCCTTTCTGCTTATAACCACCTTCTTTTTTAGCTCAGGACGATTCCGAAATAAGACAGAAGGTTTTTTTTATTTAAGATGCTGAGAAGAAACATGTTAGCATTTCTGAAAACAAATCTGTGTTTAAAAACAGTGGCACAGTTCACCATTTCTCCCATTTTCTTGGTCCATTCATCGCCTTACCACAGTGTGCAATATACCCTTAAATTCTCAAAGCTTTTAAATTATACAAACAGATCCTTCTGGTTATATTTTTTGCACAGCTTTTACAGTCTCACTGTACTGAGTCAAAGCATTTCTGGTCTGGCTTCATCTGACGCAGCGCCAGGTTCCACTTCTTTGAAGCATTTCAATTAATGCATAATAGATAAGTAAACAGAGGCGTAAATTGTCCCCTAGAAGTTAGGTGTTGTCTTCTTGGCATTCTTTCCTGATGCTTTTTGTTTCAAGTATCTCTCCTCTAGCGTGCCCATTTTTTAGCCTGCTAAGGATCAGATGTTTTCCCTTGCCTGTGCCAGGTATACTCCAGGGAGAGTATTTCATCAGCTTTCTAATAGGCTCTAAAGATAATAAACCAAATAGCAATCAAATGGTGGTACCTCTCCCATTTTACATATGGTTCAGGCTTTTTTGTTGTTGTTGTCCCAAGGTTGTGCAGGGACTCTGCACCATTAAACGCCACAAATCCCCTTTTCCAGCAGTGTGATCCCTGCCTCAGCAGCAGCTGTGCAGCAGAGCAGAACTTGGCATGCTTCACAACCGGCTCCACACAGGTCCCCCCCTGTGAAACGCTTTGACACACCATTTGGGTGGCATAACGCTGTCATTAGGGCCATGTTTTTCTAAATTAAGCAGTGCAGGAAATAGAAATTCAGATGGATGAGGGCTGTAGGTGCAGGAGAAGAGGTGGCAGTGCGGTTGGGGCTGGGGGTGGAAAGTTCCTATTCAACAAATAAAAAACAAATTCAAAAAATACTATTAAATAGAGCTGATGAGAGAGAAATTAAGGTAACCAACAGCCAACACAGTAAGGTACAGATGATGAAGGAAGGCAGCGATAGAAGGCAGGAAAAACACACCTTGGTGGGGAGCTGAGCAGGTGACCGGAGCAATGCCTTCTCTGTGCAAGCAAGGAGGAAGCAGCATGCCTAAAAAACCTCCAAAGAAAAACATTTGCAGCTGTGATAAAGTAATGCTCAGCAAACTCCCTGGGCTGGCTGAGGTCTGGCTCTGCTTTGGCAATTGTCCTCCTTGCTGGCGATCACTCACATGTTGACTGTAAACAACTTCCAGCAGGGAGCTGAGTCTTGCAAACGTTTACTTTCTGTCTAAAAATCAAGTAATGCTTCCCTGAGCTGGAAATTCGATACAAGCCAAACAGAAGGGATGACTCATAGGCGTGTTTCCCATTGCCACAAGTTTTACCTGCAGAGCTTTATCTTTGCCAGCTCCATCTAAGCGCATCAAATGTTAAGGATGTGACATTCACATCCTTGGTTACACCTTTTTTTGAAGCCATGTAGACAGCAGGAGTACCAGAAAGGCAATGTGCTTTCACCCTTGTTCCTTTGCTCATGGTACTTTGCTTGGCTGTTACACTACAGCTCATCACTTCATGAGATCAGACTTTGGTGTGCAACAAGCACCTGCCTTCATCCTTGCATGCTCTGCTCCATCACCCCTGCTCCTCCATGAGCACCTTCAGTGCTAGTGGACCAATCAAGGACACAGATGTTTAATTCCCATAACTTGGTTTCAGAGTGCACAACATAAGACAAGTAGAAGAGTCACTCTTCCAAGCTTCCAGGAGTTCATTTAAACAGCAAACATTGCTAGCAGGCCAATTTCTCCCTGCCTTGGTGAAGTAGCATGCTTCTCTTCCCAAAGTCTACATATTGCTTTATTCACTTGTAATATCCATGCGTTCAGTCTGCAAGCCTGGCATTTCAGCTCCCCTGTGCATATTTTTATTGCCTTTAGTCAAAGCAATATTACATGGGAGCTAGAGTGAAGAATGGGAAGTCAGACTTCTCAGGTCAATTTAAGACCTTATTTTAAAGTAAACTTTGCTACAAAACAGAGAAATCCATTGTGAAATGCTTGTGAAGAAGAGGTTCAGATTAGATCTCACTGTTTTCTGCCTCAGTTTATTAACTTGAATAACAGGAATAATAAAATCCTTCTTGCACCCAGAAGGGAATGGACAGTTCTGCTTAATGAACAGCATAATGGTTTTGTCCATAAAATACTGAATAAATTCAACTTCTATCCACCAATTCAGCTCTATATGTGCTATTCTATTCTCTCCATGAAAATTCATCTCAGTACCCGAATACTGAGAGCTAATGAGAATTCTCTGCACTTAAAGGGATAAATTAAAGTATCGCAATTACCAAACTGTCTTCCATTAGATGGAATTATTTATGAGAACTTGTCACTTAAAAGACTCTCGGTTTTTACTGAATCAGAAATCAAGAAGTTTAAGGCTGCTGTCATTTTTTTTTCCTACCAGCTTGACACAAGAGCAGCTCTTCCTATATTGTAATGAATTGTTTGAGAGAACAGAGTATGGGATTTCTGGCATCTTCTTTATCCACTGTTGCTCAAGCGTAGCCTCTCAGAACAGCTCAGAGCTGCGGAGATTGATCCTCACGTGTTCCCCTGCTCATCCCTACCATGACCAACAGGAGGGTCCTTCATGGAGAGTGAACCTGGAAGGACTTAAATTTATTGCCCTGACATTGAATTTGGTGCCAGGTGCTGAGCACAGGGAATGCAGTCCCACCAAAGAATTACATTCCTCACTAGTTTTGAAATTGAGATCTCTTTCATGCTCCTCCTCACATCCTCCAAACTTGAAGATGCAATTTCTTTTCAACTGGAAGAGGAAAATAATATTAGAAGTGCTTTCGTAATCCTGCTTTGAGGCAGGATTTTGGATGCAGAGCACAGCCAACTGAACAACAAACAAGCAAATGCAAACCTGGGCTAGGAGGTTGTTCTTTTATTTCACATAGAGCAGACACCTCAGTTCCACATCAGGAGAGCAGTGTGAATGCAACTTGCCCGTTAACAGGCCAGCATGCACGAATCAGTATGGCCCTGTGGTGCAAAGTGCTGATTCAGGAAGGGAAGGGGTGCTATACCTTGGGCCATTGGCAGCAGGAGGGGCTCACAGAGACCTTGGGGTGGGGGTGAGCTGGGGGTGCTCCATAGTGCAGCTGGCACCAACCTTATGTCACCTCCTACGGCGATGGACATGGCACCCGCTAGGATTATGGCAGCACTGTCCAATAACTTCTGAGTGTAAGTAGCTTTTTGCAAAGAAACGTAAGGAAAAGAGTCAAAGGATGATTTCACCATCAAATCTTTGTCATGTGGGCTGTTACACAGCAGCGTCAGACAGAAACGTGGTGTGTCAACCTGTTTGCTGGCAGCAGAGCCAGGTGCTCCATTTCCCCGTGCCTGTTCTAAAACCAGTATCTAAGGAGTGAATTAAAAATGAGGGAAAAAAATAAGGACTAAATACTCCGTTGTTGGCTATGAATATTTATGACCACATTGGACTTGCAAATTTAAGGTAATTTAAATGTCAAAACCAGTGTAAAGTCTTACCTTTGGTGGGTAAGTCAGAGAAAATTTATCTTGATTACAAGTCATAACATAAGGAAATTAGCATCTTAGGGCAGCAGTGATAAACACTTCTGTGCTACCCCCTTTATAAGCCATGTACTTCACAAAGATGAGAATTAATAAAAAAATCACCCCTTAATTAAACAGTTAGGTAATTAACAGGGAAACCCTGGCTGCATTCATGACACTGTGATTATTCCATCTAGCTAAATCACCTCCTCTACTGCACAGGCTCTGCCTCCATAGCTGTTTGAGGAAGAAAGGTTTCTATTTGAGACTGAATCTTCTTGCATCTGAGAAACTTACCTCAGGGATAAATAAGGTGATTTTTGCAATTAATTACTTATATTTAAAAGGGTAAATATTTTAGTTAATGCATAGGAAAGCCCAGCACAAGCAGTGTCCGTGGTAGTGTCCCTGCAAGCAGGGGAAGCGGCTGCTGTCATCTTCTGCAGCCACACTCCCTGAGCAGGACCAGGAGCTGCTGGGCATCTGCAGGGATTCCACTCCTGATTCCTGCCCTGAAGAAGTTGCAGTGTCAGGAGCTGGTTTCTGCTCCAGCTTCTAGGTCAGCGTATTTTGCATCCCTCCACGGACCTTCCTGGTTTTGAGAAAGGCAAATGTGAAAAGCACCCCTACCGTTAGCAGGCTGCAGATTGCTATACAGGAAGCTGAGCTGCCACAGGGAAATAGAGATTTTTCTAAACCTGCAATCAGAATCTGAATTTAAGGAAGAGCAGTTTATAACTTTGCAGACAGCTGAGCCCCCTACAGACCCCAAAGAGTTAACTGACCCAGCAACTCACACTGGCCGCATCCATCAGACTTACAGCCAATCCCCAGAGCTAGCTACAGCCAGCTGCTTTGGGATAAGGTTCAAAGATATTAAGAACAGCAAAGAAACCAGCCCACTGGCAGAATATCTGCCTCCTCATCTGGTGGCTGGATTAAGCCTCAAAGCAGAGGTTACATAAAGTCTGTGTGCAGTAATGACTCCTCAGCAGCTGCACCAGAAACAAATCTGACATTTGCCCCATTAGTCTCTTCTGCAGTCTTATCCCATAGCATTTAGTGCCACGTGTTCATTTTGCCCCTTAAATAATATTTAAGAAAAAAAATAAATCAGTCCTGAGAAATGGATGTGCAACTGGGACTTGGCTTTGCTATGGTTTGCAGCAGAGCGCCCTGGCCTTCTTGGTACGCGTTGTTCTGGGGTCATTTCCTGAAGAGCTGTGAGGATTTGGAGGTCTGGCGGCCTTGCAGATCCCCACTGAGGCTTGGCACCTGCAGCTCTGAAACCTGCTGGGGCACACCAGGGCCTGACCTGCTCAGTACAGGGGATTTTAGTTTGCCAATAGAGACACTGGTACCAGAAAAGGAATGCTCCTGTATCCGCTCTCCTCTCCAGCCACATTAGGTTTGCAATTGCCCTCCCTGCTCCCACCTTCCCTTGCTCCCATCGAGCCACCATGTACTTTCATTCTCTACTCTATGCATGCTTACCTCCACAGTTTCTGAGGTGACGGATCCCCTGAGATCCGTGGAGTTGTCAGGTTTCCTACAGCTCCTCCATTTGCTTTATCTCCCCCACAAAATGGCAAAATGTGCCCCTCCCTCCTCAGCATGACACATGTAATTCTACAGTCGGAGCAGCAGAGCGCACAGTATTACTGTAGAAATATCAAGTAGGCCCCTTTTAAAGTGCTCTGTAAGCCTATACATGAATAGTCACCCCATCTTTCTTAGGGAATTTCATGGTTTCCAGCATTTCAAGACCCAAAGCAATGATGCTACAGTAGCCCCACACCCTCACTACATCACAAGCATCCCTCCCAGCTGGATTGAATGCTTCTGGAGGGATTGGCTTGGGGTGGAGACATCCAAGATGACTAAGTCCACCTGGGAACCTCATGCAGCTGCTCTTTTCCATGAAATCCCTTCATTTGCAGTGCTAAGCCAATGCTCCCCAGTGATCTCTTGTGCCTGGCTGAGGCTGCAGTTCCTGGCCAGGTCAGCCCTTGTGTCCATCTTCACGGAGGGTGACCTGGCTCAAACCTCCAGTCATGCAACCTGCTCACTCAATTGTAAATGCACAATTGTTCCCAGTTCTCTAAGCTCCCTTGAAAAGAATAGCTCTGAGTGTCTCTGCTTATCTTTCTTCCATTTTTTGTCTCTTTCTGCCTTTATCTGAGCTATTTGTATGTAATCTTCACTCAAGCAAAGGAAAGAGAGGTGATACACACATTGATAGAGAGTGAATGGGATTCTTCTCTCTCTCTCTGGGCAGATTTCTTTTCCTTCCTCCTCCAGCACTTCACATCCTCAGCTCTCCACCTCTCACTTGCTGTAAATATCTTTAGCAATGGTTGGACTCTGCAAATGTGCTGAGGAACACAGTGTGCTGTAGAAAAAAAAAAAAAACGTTCAGATCACACAGGCTGGGCTGAGAAAACACCTGCAAATCATGCGGGTCATCAGAGAATGAGAAGCTGTCCAGGATGGAGGCTGCTGATCCCCATGCAGACAAGGTCTCCTATGCTGGGGTAGGAGGAAAGCAGCCAGGGCCACCAGCCCTACTGAGTGAAGGAAACAAGGTCGTGGTTCCCTGCTTCCCCAGGAGCAGCTCCGGGATCTGAGTGCCGTGACTGCGATGTGCACAAATTCCATGCTGTTCTGTTTGCTCAACAGTGGCCACTGTATATACACTGGAGGAAAAACAACTTACTTATCTCAGCTGCTCCCAGACTAGCAGGAACAGACCTACAAAAAACGGACTGTAACGTAACAACAAAGTGACACATCTGGTCATTCAGGCTGCCAGACAAAGGCAGATGTGCCAATGCATTCCTATTCACGCTGGGAACATGGGAGGACAAAGTCACTCCCAACTCACACTGTATTCCTATTCTTGTTCTGTTGGCATTCGGCTTGTGATCCGGGGGAGGAAATGTTATTAATGGAAGACAAAGTATGTGGCAAAGGAAGACAAATCGGGTTGTGTATTCTATTTAGGCTTTACCCATAGCAAGAGTGGGAAAAGAAGTATTTGGCCAGCAAGGAAGTGGTGTTCCGTGAAATACAAATGCACTTTGCTCCTTCAAAAATAGAAACTGCAGAGAAATGACTGAAATTTTCTCAGGTCTAACAAGATCATAAAAGCCCCGAGAGCTTCTTGAATAGCCCCATGATCACAAATGAGGGAATTAAGCCTGGAAAAAAAAAAAAAAGAAGAAGAAAAAAAAAAGTGCTGCTTGATTTGCCTTGGTCATGCAGTTCAAGCATAGCAGAGGGAGATAATTTTAGCCTTCCTCAAGATACTACCTGGTCGACACTTTTTCCTCATCCAATCACCCTGATTAGGAGCTGCATAGCTGTGTCTCTCGGAGCAGCAGGGAGACGCAGGAGAGCTGCGCACACTCAGTGCTTCTTGACCTTGTTTAGTTTGGAGAGATCAACCACATTTCCGAGGCAGCAGCACATCTTCAAGGAGAGATGGAGATCTCTCCATCCCACTTCAAAGCCTGATGAGAAGAGGGATGAGTACTACCTCCTGGGAAGGACTGCCATGGAAATAGGGGCTTCAAGAGGGTGTTGACAGCATTAACTCACTCAAGAGGGAGCCCAGCACTTTGCTGGATGTAATGACTCAAATCACAGCCTTTCCCAATCACCTTTTCCTAACCCTTCTCCGGAAAGGATTTAATTTCTTCAGTGCAGAGACCCAACCTTCTGGAAAGACCTCATGGCAAAGTCCTGCTGTTACAATAATGCTGAAAACCCACACTGCCAAATGCCATCGCTGTACCAAGGTCTGCTTTTGTGCGCATCAGGCCTTGGTTTGTGCCCCTGTCTGTTGGCACTGCTTCCGTCTGCAATTAATTTGTGTAAACTGGAAAAAATAAAGATAAATTATCTGTGCTGCCACAGCTTAATATTGCAATGTGGGGAGGAACTGCCACATTTTCACAGTAAACTGAGGAATGTTCCAAACTTCTGAAGTTCAGACCCCCAGAGAGATTGTTGGATTTTAATTGCTACCTTAATCAACATTTATTAGTGCTAACCAAAGCTCCTCGTGGATTTAAAATTCAACCCATTTGTCAACTACTAATTATTTTAAGTAGACAAGCTGTTATTTTACCAGCTATATTAAATGTGACTTTTCAGCACACATGAAAAATTACAAGCAGCTTCAGAAACTTCATGCACGAAACATAAATCAACAGACAAAGCATTCCTTGCAGTGACCTCACTTGTCTCTCAGACATCTATAATATCTCTTACCCCCTTCTACCTCCATCTCACCTGGTGGAGATTGTAAAAGCAGTATCAGGTCCCATGTGTTTCAGGAGGAGAATGATTTGTTCTTTCCATTTGATTCTAAATTAACTCTCCTTTGAATCCCTCTGTGGCCTGCGTGCCTCATGCATCAGGCTGAAGGGTGTAGTGGTTGGCGTGGTTTATTGCAAAGCCTCTGCCTCAAATCTTTAGGATCATCTGGGGGCTGGAGATGATTTATTAATCGCCCTCCACTCTGAGCGTGTGCCTGCCTGTCACCCAGCTTGTTTCACCTTTGCCTGCATCCATTCACTGCAGCCTGCATCCCCGCTTCCCCACCTTGCCCCCAGCAGCAGAGGTGCCCCCACCCCTCCTGCACAGAGCAGGACCCCACTGTTCAGCGCTTACACCACGTGCTGGTGGCCACTGTGGGAGCAGAACAGTCCCACGTGCTTCCCTAGCGTAATCCATCTGCCATACATTGCCACAAGAGTGCGGGAAGAGAGAAAGAAACCACCACCAGATTTAACTCTTCACTGATTTTGCAACTAGAAGTCCTTGCCTCTTACATAAGCTGCCATGCTCCTGCCTTTTGCTTACTTCCAAAACTGGCTAGAAATTCCCAAGCTGGCCTGGTCCCTTTAATTGATTTAATATACACAGAGCCTAAAGACATCCATTTTGATTATCAGGGCTGAAATGACTCAATATTACCAAATGACAGAAGAAGAAAAGTTGGGGGATAATTGACTGTCGCCATGGTTTGATTGTTTTTTGACATGCTCTGTGTGAGACAGTATCCAAGTATAATAGTCTCATTCATTACAATGACTATCCCAAGCGTGAACTGTAGAAGTACAGAATAACAAGCAGACATTAGGGAAGCAAGGCTTGCAAAAACAGCTGCTGTGATTTATTTACATGGCGATACACCAGCAAGACATAGGCATAGTCTGCACCCTCATTAAGTCTGCAGCAGCTGTTTCTGCTCCTGTCCCAGCTGCAAAACCTACACTGCAGGAGCAGGAGCATTGGATATACAGAGTGCTTGCACTTATGGCATGAGAAAGAGGATGATTTTCTTGGTTTTGACAAGGACTTCATTAGACACCCCCAACAGGGAGTACCATGCTGGGGAGGCACTTCCCATGGATGAGCATCCGCCACGTGAGCACCACTGGTGTGCACTGCACTGTAGAAAAGTTATGCAAGAAGATGGACAGAAAATAACAGCAAAATCTGGATTACTATGACTCAGATGTCAGAAGCATGAGGCACTACATGAGCATTTATTGAAATATTTAGAGGGCTGACAAGCAGCAGGGCTGGAGGAAAAGAAATATATTGTGATAGGTGCTATAGGGCAATGTCCCTTTGGCAAAAGCAAGTAGGAACCCAAATACCAGCAGATAGCGAGAACCAAAATCCAAATGCACCGGTAAATTATTTAAAGCATATTTCCAACCTGTCATTTGAAGCTGAAGTATTAATTCCCCTTCAGTAGGAGGTAGCTGGTGAGGAGGGCTGAGAGGGAAGCGGTAGCAGCGACCTGCACATTCAAAGGGAAAATCGTGAACATTATTCACTGAGCTTTTGTTCAACCAAAAAATATTGCCCTAAATTGTGTAATGGGTAACTAGATCTGAGAAGCAAAGCTGAGGCCAGTAAGCATTCTGACAGCAGACAAATGGACTTTATTATTGTTGCAAGAAAACCGAGTAAATGTAATTAATTTACCTAGTAGCTCAACGCACGCGATGGCAGAAAAATAAGGCCTGAAGGAGGAAGGGCACGAGATCTGAATCTGTGGTTAATGATGGCATGACGGAGGACCGACAGTGCTGCCCTTCCACTTCTTTCCTCCTCAGCAGGATCAGGGAGAAGCAGCCATGCTGGGCCAAAGCTTTGACACCTTACCTTCCACGCATCCCACACGTCAGTGGCAGTAGCCTCTAGATTGAATGAGGCCCCATTCATCATCTTCATCCAGTGCCACCCTGGGGAGGTCGTTTTGATTGGTTGAGGCTTTGGGTGGTTTTTTTTTGGCAATTGTTTGATATTTTCTTTTTCCTGAAGAAATGTTCTTCTGTCCTTCAGTTTCATGGAGAGGTGAATGGTACAATAAGGCGTTCTGCATCACACTTGGCAAACCTTAAAACCTTCCCGTATGCCCACTTCTCCAGCACGTTATTTCCAAGATTTCCTGAATTTCACAGCTTTTCTCTACCTCTAAGGGCCAGAACCATTCAGATTTGAGAGTGCTGTCCTAAAGATTAGGGGAGGAGGAAATTTTCTCTTATGAATATATATAGTGAAGGTTTTCTGACATTTAGCGAGGTAATGAGGAGCTCTGAGGTCCCCAGGGGCTTTCATACTTGGATATTACCCTTGTGTACAATTAGGAATAATAAGCCTTATATCAAACACTTATGTGTGAATCATACCTTTCAGCCATTATGATAAGTCTGAAAATACCTTAGGTCACAGGATTATAACAATGCATAGAAATGAGGTTAAATGATCTTATCAGGTATCCAGTCAAGCTCAGGAATGTCACCATTACTCAGTGCTGTGACATCTTTGCCACCCCATCATGAGCAAGAGACGCTTTTAAGTTGTTCTGCATCAGATGTTGTTCTTTATGAAGAAGTGATTTCTCCATGGAGGGAGATTTATGAATGGGAAAGCTGGAGGAATGTTTTTTGCCATGGAGATAGGATGGATTTTTTGTCAGTGTGCAATTTATTTCCATCTGTTCTGAATCTGATTAACTCCTGTAGAGTGCGTGATTAAGTTCACTTCTCAAGATCATTAGCTGCTCTGCATTCCTGTTATAGTTCATCAGTGCAGGACCCCACACAGGCTTGAAAATCCTGCATGTTGATTATTTTCAGTGTTCTGTTCCACACTGACTGGTCATTTCTTGTCGTGTCCCTGGATCCGAAGAGAGAAGGCATGTCACTTTGCCACTGCTCTGGAGCAAGCACAAGATGCTAACGGTAACAGATTTTAGGTGGACTGAGATACAGCATAGACTGAAGACAGTGCATGCTATCACTGTGAGCCATGTGATAACATGCATTCTATTCTGATCAAAATATCTACCCGTACAAAACCTGATATTTCTTAATAGGAGCACACAGCCACAGCTCACACACAGGTCTCTTGTATCACCCTTGGAGATGCCTTGGAGTGATTTTACTTCTGTGGATAGAATAAGGCCAGTGAATGGATGTATCAGCAACTGTATCATATATCCTTGCCACACGATTAATTCAGTCTCATTGACATGAACGGGTGCGGAGCAGTAATGTCATGGGGACAAGGCCTGGTCTGATTGCTTGGGAGCATCAGTCAGATGAATCTGATAGTCTGTATTCAGGCTTGTGTGCTCTTTTTCTTCACCTAAGCAGCAGTACCTGCAGGCTCCTATTTCCAGACCCTATCCAAAACAAGAAGAAAGCTGACTAGAAGAAAGAGACTCCTGCAGAGCTCTAAAAAAGAGAGGTTTGGCCAATTTGAGCTCCTGCAGCTGATGCCAGCCGAGCTCAGCAAAACCCACTGAGTTATTTAATGAAAAGTGGATTGAGCAGGAAGTGTCTGTATTTGAGATTTTCCTCTGCTGTCTTTTCCTCTGAAGGACACATTTGAAGGCTTCCACACCTGCAGTCCAAAAAAGCGAACAGTAGAGCAGTTTGAGATGAGATTAGAGCAAATCACACAATCACACTGTCACCTTGGGTAGGAGATATGGAGTCCAGACCCCCCCTATAGAAGTACAGAGCTTAAGGTGTGACAACAACCAGAGGTTTCTGTGGCCATATCTCATCTTTGGCCATCTGCTATGGTGATGATGCGATATAACGTCCCACCACCCGGATCAGCATCAGATTTTTACATGCTCGTTCTGGTCACGAGACAAGGGGGGTTCATTTTGCATGGCTGATGAGGTGCGGGCAGGTGATGATGGTGTCACACTGCATCACGCTGCCAGGGCTGTTTCACATTGCAGCACCAGAAGTACAACGTGACAGGCAAGCCTGTGTGAGTTAAAAGAGAAACGTGCAAAGACCAAACTCCTGCTTAAGTGCCCTATTAGAGCTCCTAACCCACACAGCATTCAGCACCTAGCCCTGCTCCTGCTTAACTACCATTTGAGTTTCCATACCAGGATGCACTACCTGGGATGAGGACCAGCAGTCCTGCGCTGCACTGCACGTACCTCAGTGTTAGTACCTGCTCCAGAAGCTCTGGTTCTTTCCTTTGTTCTTTCAAATTCCTACACTTTTAGGCTTCATCTTCAGTCTGCAGATTTAATTTAAATATTTTTTTGAATTAATGATCCAAGAGAATAAAGGCAGGAAATGCTTTGTACTAAAATCTAATGCTAAATAGTATGCTCTGAACCGAGCCACGCTGAAATAACTGCAGTGCCTCCAAATTTCTCAGAAGGGCTGAACTCCCTTTCTAGGCTGTTTTCCAGCTTTCACATTCCTTCTCATCCCAGGTAGTGGCTGTGAGAACAGTTGTTGCTCTCTGACACCACTTACAGACACAGTCTCTCCTGACCCATTGTGTCCAAGGAATGGCACAGAGCTGCTCACTGCTAAGCACTTGACATGGATGTTTGGAAAGCTGGGCAACAACAGGACTTAACCAGATAGGAACTTACCTATAAGGGGAGAAAAAAAAATGGGATTGTTTAATCAGATATGTCCTGTGAACTTCAAACACAAGTGCCAAATACAAATGCATCTTTTGGCGTGCCAGCATCATGCACACCTCCCAGTCCTGCTTCGTATTCCACAGGTTGCTGAACCCACAAATGGGGCAGTGTGATTATTAGTGCTGAAGTTATTCACTGAGTGGTTAAAAATGCTAATTCCAGCCACCAAGTGAGAAAACTAGTGATTTTTCAGCTATATGTAGTCACATAGGACTGTTTGGCAGCCAAATGTCGAAGGATGTGCTTTTCTGATTGACATATGCTAACAATACAGCCTCCACAGCCAGGAGGAGGAGAATTTACTTTTCATTTCCATTAGAAATGAGGTGAACCAGAATGTAGTAATTGTTAAATCCCAGCGATGCTTAATTGATGTGCTCAAGAGCATAACGCCCTGCATCCTCAGCCTCTTCATCGTCACTGCCAGGAAACCAGAAAGGCAAATCTGAGATGCTCACCAGCTCCTCCGGGGCCTCACAGCCATTTTCCTTCTGTGTCCTCAGGGTTCGAGAGCTCTCTGGGACAGCTGAAGATCTCTGCACTGAGAAATCCAGGCAGTGAGGGAGCAACTCAGCTCTCTGCCATGAAATAGGAGTCATACACAAGGGCTAACGCTGCCCTAAATCTCAGATGTCCCTTTGTCTGTTCTGGGGTCTGGTCCATGCTGGTGGGGGCCCTGGCTCTGTTCCTTGGGACTCCTGGCTACTGCCTGCGTTTCAAGCTTTCTTTGCTTTGTGTGACTGTTTATTTGGAGAAAAAGCCCACCTGTGCAGAGAAAAAATGAAAGGCAAGTTCAAATAACATTGCTCTTTTAGTCTCATTGAAGGTGTTTTTTCGGATGAAAACTCTTTGAATGGAAATATTATGAGCCATTCTGGTTCCTGGCTTTCTTCTGTTAAACTATTAGCAGTGGAGGTGCTTTATTCACTACCATATCTCCACAATTTTTAACATTTAATCACTTGAGTGGTCCATGACCCAGTCAAACGACTTCTAATACCTGCTAACAGCTTCAAAGCAGCGTTGGACCACATAAGCAGCCAATAACTGGCATTGCAGGGCTCGGACAATTGGATTTTGCTGGCAGCAGAAGTGACTTGCTACAGCTGGAGCAAGAGCCTTCCTTTTGGTTTTCCTTAGCTTGACAACTAGGAGGGAAAAACTCCTTCCAAAGGGGCCTTGGGGTCCGTGTTCCTCCAGCAGCCACCCTGAAGCACAGCATTCACAAAACATCTGATTCACATCCCTGTTTTCAGCCCTCCGGGGAGCCGCTGGGCCGAGTTCTGTGCCCACCTTCCCCATCAGTGTGCTGAATGAGCCATGTCTGCTTCCTGCCGTAACCCGGGGAAACCACGGCATCCGTGATGCGAGGCAGAAGCAAACCGTGTCAGCGTGAAGCTCCGCAGAGCCAGGGGAGCCGTGGTGTTCCATACAAAAGGTTTGGAAAGAGACAAACCCCAGCACTCCGTTATTCTCCTCTTTCACTTGGTTGTGCTGCTCCCTTCCCCCGTGTCTCTCCCATGCTCTTGGTTGGAAGGAACAAGAAAACTCACACCCTGCTGAATTCCCCAGTGTCCTGCTCAGTTAACACTAAGCCCGATTTGAGTTGAGCTGACTGGATAACTGACCGGACTGATAACTGCATTTTTATCCTCCGAAAGTCTGATTTAATTTCCATAGATTTCCATTTGTCTTCTCATGAGCCCATGGAGCCTCATCCTCAGAACTGTTCTGTCCTCAGAGTCCTTCAAAATGCCATCTGGTTGTAATGCCTTATGCTCTGGGGGTCCTGGAGAAACACATCTGACTGATCCCAAGCAGTGCAGCGCAATGCTGGTGGGAGGAAAGTCCATGGCTCTGTGTGAGATGAAGGATTTGTATGATGACTTGGTCCTGAGGAGTGATCCCATCCCACAAATGCTGCCAGCCTGGTGCTTGAGTGGCTTTTAGGACCGCACTGGCATCAGGAGAGTCAGCAACGTGGAAGTGGCTCTGTTTTCCATTCATTTCTGCCAGTGGCAGACATTGTAGTACTGCATTTTCTTTAAAAAATATATGTATATATGTAAGTTTTAATGGAGGGATAAACAGCCTGAACTCTTAGTGGCAGCCAAGGTGAGGCCACAGCGCTCTGCTTTTGCATTCTAACAACCCCGAATACAGCAGTTTGGTTGTGGTATTGCACAAGCTGTCATTTCTGTGGTTTTTAGATCAAAGATGAAGCTGGATGCTGTCTAAATCCTCCTTCCCAGGGCTAGCCTGGTCTGTAAAGGTATGCAAGAAGCCAAAGGAATGAACAGTCGTAGGTGTTTGCTGGCAGCTATAGCTCCCCTGATAAGAAGAGTGTCAGCACTAATGAAAATCTCATTAAACACCCATACAAGTCGTTCTGCTCCTGAAGATTGTTCAGTATGTAGTCCTGGGATCCCAGACCGGCTCCTGCCAGTGCAGAAAGGAAACTGCTGCTAGCTTCGAAGTGCTGTTGGAGGCAAACCAACAGCAAACTGCCATGCCTGGTGCACAGTCCAGTGAGACCAGGGGCAGCACCGAGCACAAGGGCTGTGCTGGGGACATCTGCTTCTCTGGCTCTTATTGTCTTCAAGTGTTTGTGTTTGAAAATGATTTTTTCCCCACAAATTAAAACTTTCCATCTCTTTGAATTTTGTTAAGTACGGGAGGGCTTCGGTGCAAATCAGAATAGATAGAAATCTTTTAATGGAGCCTTTCATAGAATGTATGCAATTTTTGCACTTCTACCGTAGCAGTTCATAATGCTATTCTTGACAATTTCTCAAGCTCTTTAAAAACTTCACAGTGCCGTTAGAGAATGAATCAAAACTTTAAAGAAAGCTCAGAACAGACTTTTTGGTTTCTGTGTGATTCTATTAGGCAAAGCTAATTTTTAGCTTGGGCAAAGCTATTGAGTGAAATTCAATAAACTCTGAATCTTAGGTGGCAGAGTGAGGCGCTTCCTTTCGCTCATTTGCAAATGCTGCTCAGTGATGGCAGAGGACACTGAGCAGCTAAAGCAGCACAGATAGCCACGTGGGACTGCAGGACTCATTTCCATCGGGCCAGGTAAGCCTGAGGAAGGCTTTTCACCCCTGTGTGCACCGGCTCAGCACAGCTGCATTGTGAAGGTTAAATAAAGCAGGTTCTTTACAAGCACAGATTGCTCTCACGGTGAGAAACTGTTATTTTGTGCTGGCTGAGAAGGTGCTGCCTACCACTTAAGGATCTATCTTAACATCTTGAAGCAACTCCAAAAGATAACTCTTCTTCATATGCAGAAGGCTGTGAGATGTGCTATCTTTTAGAAGACAAAGGGAGCTTGGAAAACTATATATTTAACAACAGAGACAATTAGCAGCTTGCAGTGGGGGAGTATATCTAGGAATTTCCTCCGGAAATTGTCCACGGTGTAGCTCTATTATTATTACAAGTATAAACTGAGAGTCAATGCTCTCACAATGCGGACTGCTGGAGATGAAACCCAGCTGGTACTTTTGCTAAATGCATCGAGCTCTGGAGCACAAAGCTGTACAGAGACCTGATCTAAAAAAGAAAACTTTGGCAACGACAGCACTTCCTGTCTTCACCAGAAGAGGAGTTACATCTTGCTTACATTTATGAACATGGAAACTTAAGTGCTTCTGATTGTCAGTGCACCTGTTACCCATACACTTATGTTCTTAGTTCGTTGTTTTATGCATCCCAAGTTGCATTATGGGGGTTTCAGGGTTTTTTTTTCTTCATTTTTCCATTGACCTTTGTATTTCTGATTCCTTCTGGAGCAAAGAGAACATATATCTGAAGTAGATACTGGGGGTAGAACAGAAACCAGGACAGCGCGGTGATCTTGCTGTGTTGCAGGAGAAGGGATGTGTCCACCAAGCAGGTGGAGCACTCATTGGTCGATGAGGTTACCTGGCCTTTGGTCTGCAGAGGAACATAGATTTGGCTCAGAGCGTGGGGTCACTTCTGTATTTTAAGGCATTGATCTGCAAGAGATGTGTCCGTTTGGGTGGAAAAAGTTATCATGCCTCACAGCCTACCATAGGGTGAGGGTCCCCATTGCTTTTTGTGTTTTATCCTTTTGTTGATGTGGCTGTTCTATTGCTTTTAATACAATTGCTTCCACAGTGGTTTGGAGCATGAGGTTCCATTCTTGTTAATATTTTGAAATTTTAAAACTTCAGGGCTTTAAGGGACTTTTGCTCTTTCACCCACTGCTATCAGTGATGCGCTGAGCCTCCTCCCAAGGCACCCAGCAGAGAGGATGAGCCTCAGGAGCACACAGCTAACCTTCTTCCCAGGCTGCGTTGCTAAACTGAGCTCGAGCGAGTTTCGAGGCAGAGAGGGAGGCCCTCACGAAGGCTTTCTGCTTTTAGTTGACACGAACAGTGACTTCCACTTATTCAATCACCGCTTAATTTGATCTTCCATTTAATTTTATCAAAACTGTAGTAATCAAATAATTTGTACTAAAACCATTATAACTTCCACTTGTTTATTCTGATCAATTTTAATCCTTTAAGGCACAAGGCTTATTGGACAATTTGATTACTGGATAACAAAAAGCTGCCATTAAATCTACAAGGGAAGGCCAGAGCTGAAATATCCCAAGTAGAGCTCATAATAAAGAAAAAATATAATAACATACTGTTATTTAAAAGTCATGTTCTGCACAATGAAAGCTACAAAGCATCCTGCCACTGGCAAGATAAAAAGATTATGATATCTTTTGGTCACGACACTCCTGGCAATGAGCTTCCCTGAGAAGGGAAAGACATCGTAATTGGGTGTGAGTGAATTTGCCTTTTTTGAGTGTTGACACCGCTAAATGAACGCATGACAGCGGTGCCTGAGCTTTCTCTCTGTGCAATAAGCCTTCAAAACCAAAGGCAAAGTGCAAGAGAAGGGAAAATATTTCCACTGCAGGCTGCTACTCTTGCTCTGAGAAATGAATCACAATCTCCTGCCTTGCTGACCATTCCCCTGCCTTGACCGTGCCTCGTTTCTCCTCCGCAGGTCAACACGTTCATCTCCTTCGTGTTTCCCATGGTCGTCATTTCTGTGCTCAACACCATCATTGCCAACCAGCTCATGATCATGTTCAAGCAAGCTGCCCAGGAAAACCAGGTCTGCACCATCGGTGGGCAGCAGACGATGCTCAGCATGTCCATGGAGCCCGGCCGCGTGCAAGCCCTGAAGCACGGTGTCAGGGTCCTGCGTAAGTAGTGGCGTTTTGACACTGAACCAGCTAGAAGTGTCTATGTAGATATGATTTGAAGGGCTAGGTTGAATCTGGTGGATGCTTCCATTCAAAACATCTGAAATGAAAAGTAACATTTTTTTAAAAATCCTGATTACCCCCGAGAAACGCTTTGGAATTTGCCATTATTGTCCAGTTCTCAACTCAAAGCCCCACATTTTGGAAAACAAATTTATTCCTTCTCTTTGTCTCTTTCTTTCTTCTTTTTCTTGCTGAGACAACAAGAGTTTCTTAGGGAATTTTATCTTTAATTTTCTTTTTCTCCCAGAGACACTTTTCTGAGTCTTAATCTTCCCTTAAAGGATAAAATATATATACATATAGAGAGAGAGGAAGGAAGCTAGAGAGAGATTTAAGCATTATTTAATTCATTGTTCTCAATGGAGGAGAATTTGAGACATGAAGATTCCAAATTTAAGGAAAAAAATTATATTCTGAGACAGAAAGAACTTGCTAATATAAAGTTCTTCTGCTCCTTTTTCTACCCCTGGCCACCTCCAACCTGAACACCTCTCTTCCAGCTGGTGGTGGCTTTGGGCTCTGTGTGTGGTGAGGGAACTGATGTAGTTTTCGGTATGATTAGGTATTTTGTGGGGTTGGGTTTGAACAGATCATCCTGAGTGGGCACCTTGAGCAAGTCACTTGTGGGCACACTGCTCATGGCCATGTAGGTGGGCGAATCCCATTCAGCTGCTGGAAGCAAGGCATTGGTCTCCTTCCCCTTTGCTGCAGGCAAAAGTATGGGCTGCTCTGGTGATCTCTGCTTCGCCAGAGGGGTGTGGAAAATTGGTTTTCCCCTGATGGCACACAGATAGAAATGAGTTTCTTGCAGACGGTCACAGCTTTGATTCAGATTTCAATTTTCCTTTTTTTTTTTTTTTTTTTTTTTGACAGAAAAAAAACCGAGTAGCTGGGATTAAAAAAAGAAAAATCTTAATCAAATCAGGCTGTTTTTCCTCTTCGAAACTTTTACTTCCAATTTCAATTACGGAGCAATGTTAAAATGTCGCTATTTCTGTTGATGAGAAAGCGAAACATTTTCCACACAATCCAAGCCTGAAGCAAGGCAGTGAGGCAGTGATGGGTGACCGCTGTATCGTCTGCAGGGAGAGCATTCCTCGTTCCTGTGCTGCACACAGCCAGGGTCAGGCCAATCCTCCCCGTTGCTCTGCTTATTACAGCAGCAAATGACGCATTATCTTTCCCCCATACCTCCCAAACCAACATATAGACTTCTATATGAACACACTACTCCGAAGATTGTATCAAACAGGGCTGAATATGAAGCCCTATTGACTGCTGGCTCTGCTGGGAGAGGCCCCTGCATCTCCCAGAGTCAAGTGCGCAGCGCTGGGGGAAGGCAAGTCTCACTTATATGCTTTCCTGGGGGCCAAAGTCCCACTGTCACTTCAGCAGGGTCCCCAGGGGACACGTCTGCACCCCCTGAGTTGCATTTTGTCTGCTCCCTGCCTAATTTTGCATGCAGTGTTTTGCAAACGTTGCCTGAGCTATTCATGATATCGCAGTGAAGACAATGCATTCTGTCCCAAGCCAAATTAGAGTATTAGAGTGCAGTAGAATTTATTTGTTTATTTATTTATTTATTTAAAAGCTTCTCAGAGGATTTTTATTAAATTTTGTAGGCCTCAAAGCGTCTGCAGACATATTTTGGATGAATTCCTAAGCCCGGTTATTGAAAATGCCTCTACCCGTATTTCACATGCAATAAAGGGTTCACCTTTGTACTCGTAATTACTGCAGTGTCTCAGACAACATTTATAGCTATGAGCACAAATGGCCGTTTATGAACTGATGGATGAGAATTAACATCACAGAGAAATGAGGCAGAATTGTGATCTCCCTGGATGAAGACAGGAAGAGATTCAATATTTTATTCTTCCTCCAAACAACCACAATTAGAGTGGTAACAAATAATCCTTTTCTTTTGCCTTTGCTTGCCAATATGTAAAGCTAAAGAATAGACCTGCTCTCACACACAGGCTCTCTGAGGAAGAGCTTTTGAATGAGTTCAAAAGCAAAACCGGCTCAGCATTTTAATGATTCCATCAGCAGCAACTTAGGCCTTAAATAAGTGGCTTTATTCCTTTCCTTTTCCTTTATTCTCAGAGCTTTGGTTCAGACAAAGGTTAAATAAAAGATCCTGCACCCAGGAACCGAGTGGTGCTGTGAAATTCCGGATGCCTTAATTAAGCAATCTGAGGAGAAAACCAAAGAATCTGGTAGCTTAAACTGACAGATGATGAAGCAAAATCAGTTCAAAAATAGCACCCTAAAAAAATCTATTAAAATATGCCAGTTCGGTTTTGCGCTGTGAGGGCCTTCGTGCACATGAGATGGTGAGAGTTTATGAGCAGAAAGCTTTCCAGCTGCTCCTTTCCGTGGCAAGACTCTTGGTGGCTGGAGTGCTTTGGCCAAGGCCACCTTCTCCATAGGGAAAGAAATCCAGGCCCCAGAGAACCCACCAAAAATCCCACTCCCTACAGTGGAAGAGCATCCCTCACCAATGGGTCCGGGTTAACTCCTACGTACTGCTGGCAGCCCTTCTCTCTACAAGGGTATGTATGATTTGTGCTGGGCCCCATGGCAGCCAAAATCATCTACCTAGACTGATGAGTTTATGGAAGACAGTGGGACAAGAAAAAATGGCCCTTGTCCACACTAATAAAAATTAGACACATTTACACAAAATTAGACT
Source organism: Gallus gallus (assembly GCF_016699485.2). Lineage (NCBI taxonomy): Eukaryota > Metazoa > Chordata > Aves > Galliformes > Phasianidae > Gallus > Gallus gallus. The sequence goes on from NC_052551.1 coordinate 8,606,039, forward strand.
TTATGAGGATCAAAGTATTTTCCATTTCCCAAGGTAAACTTTGGCCTGAAGTACAGAAAGCTTGGTTATGTTTTAAGGGTGAAATGTTTCAAAACACATAAAAGTAGTGCTTAGAAAACAAGTTTTTGCAGTTCATGGTGTGCAGTTTCCTTCCTTCTTCCAGATTTACTGAGTTTGTACTTATTTACATTAAAATAGGAGCTCAAATTGTCTGACCAGCACCTTCATTCAAATGTCCACAGCATCACTTTCCCCCTCTTTGCCAGCTTGTGTGTGTTTTCTTGGCTCTGTCTGACTCTGGTCATGTACAAAACAATTAGGGAGACCAGGCCTGAGGAACGTGTCAGCCCTGCTTCCTGTGAGCCAGTTCATTAATTCGTTAAGCGTGTGATTTCTGATTGTAATTCCATCTCTGCTGTCAGCTTTCTGTAGGTGTGAGGATCCACATCCCAAGAGCTCCAGGAACTGATTGCTTTCCAGTTCTTTTGTGAGGATAGCTGGGCCACGTCTGACCAATGTTGCTGCTAAAAATACCTCCAAAAATAGATGTTAAGCCCTCCTTTAGCTATCCAGTATTACTTCTGCAGCTCCAAAATAAGCCACCTCCATTTTCTGAGTAATTTTTTTTGTCATTTTTTTGTTTGCTTGTTTGTTTTTCCCTTTTGAGGTTACTGTTATTCCTTGGCTGCACTGTAGCTGTGCTGTTCAACCAAGTCCCTTAGGCTTACATGGTGCTGTGAATCCTCTGGTTACATATCCCAACACACCAACCATTTAATAAGGAAGAAAGCTACCTAAATAAATCTGAACTATACGCTAGCTCCCAAACACACATGCAGTTATACACCCTTCATAATAAGCAGCTTTCAGCAGATGAAACCTCATACGTGCTGCCCAGACTATTGCATACTGCATCCAATATAAGTCTCTGTGGGGACGTGTTTGGGCTTGGCTCAGTCTGGAAGCTCTTTTTGGCCAACATTTCTTCTTGAAAGGGGACAGTTCTGTGACACAGACTAATTGTCTCCATCAAAGCACCGGCCTGCAGCCCACCCAGCAACTGCAGAGAGGGGTCCCTGTTCTTGGAGCAGCCCTTGCTGCCTCCACGACTGCCATGTCCATGGGAATGGGAATGGGACGGAGGAGTTAATGAAGGGCACAGCCAAGTAATGACAACAACACCGAGGCAAACTGATGGGCATCGAGTGCAGGTGTTATGCATCCCTGGGTGGACGTTGGTAAGCTCACTGAAGCGTGAACACTCCCAGGTAGTGTTTGCTCTGTTACAGAAGCTGCTTAACTGAAGCAATTATAAAGCATTTAGAGAGGTTTAAAGATTTAAAAGGATATCCTTCAGCCTCCCTCCCAGCCTCAGTATGATAGTTTTTAGGATGAAGTCACACTGTATTTTGTAACTGAAAGTCTGAGAATGTTAAAATTATGGTTCTGGGGTCTCTACATTTCTTCACACAATGCCAGGCAAATGCCAAGTATTAATGAAGCATCCTACGTGTTTCATCACTGTGTGTGTGAATAATTCCCCTCCGGAACAAATGTGCTGAAGAGTTTGTCCATTCTTCTTTTCAGATGTTCCAAGTTTGAGCAACCAGTTTGAGGACAATAATGCTATGAGATGTAGTGTAACTGTCCTACAAACAGAAGTAACCAACAGCAAATACTTTGAACCGCAGTCTGAATGTCTGCTCCTTCAAGACTTGTCTTCCCTAATTCCTGTTCTCCAGGGAAATCTGATTTGTCCTTGAATCACTTTGCTTGCAGGAAAGGAACTAAGTTTATGGCAGTTTGTAACCCTAACAAAAAACTGAGCTGCTGCAAGTGGAGTTCAGCAGGTCTCCCATGACGTTAAGCGTGGATAGAAGTTGTGGTTAACAGCTGAAGTGTCACACTAAAATTCAGGAGGATAAATGAGCCACAAAATAGCTGTATATGTTTCTTGGAGGTGTTTGTACGTGCAGGTTTACTTTACAGCCTGCCAAGTGACATAAAGAGTGTGGTAGGGAGCACTCTGTAAACAGCCTCTGAGGAGCAGAAACGCAGTGCAGCTGTGCCTGTTGGGAGAGAAAGGTCTGTGTGCCAGTTCTGCGGCTGCTGGGCACGGCTGCAGGGATTCGGGCTCCTAGGGCTATGGGATTCAGCCTCCAGCTGCTGCATCTCTGAATACAACCCTAGGGCTGGCCAAGCTGGGCGAGCAGATTTTCCAGGTATTAGGTCCTGTCTTGTATGAGTGTTTAAAAAGCTAACCGATGCATTTTTTAGACGTGAAATCGGGCCAGGACTCTGTGACTTCAGAAGCATGCAGCAAATAAAGCACCAGGATCCCCCAGAAAGCAGAAACAGCTCAGGGAGGAATAAAGGCCATGTAAGACTCAAAACAAGAGGAGAATGAAAGAGGGGGATGCAAAGGATGTCACCTTGGGTTATTCCTGATCGTGGTGCATAAAAAGAGTATTGAATGGGGTGAGGAGAAGACTGGAGCCCTCATCTATCCTTCCAAGGGGGAAATTTCTTTTTTCTTCTTCCTTCTCCTCCAAACACACTGACATCCTTGGGAGGAATGACACGAATGAAGCTTAGATTGAATCTAGCAACATCTATCACTAATTATCTGTGAAGGGGACTTGGGAAGAGTCCCTGGTTTGCAGTGTGTTGGCAGGGATGTGATGCTTGCTGAGCCCCATTCTTTGGTTGGCTTTTAACCTTCATATTCTGCCTTGCTCCTTTTGGATGAAACCAGGTCGCAGTGGTACCAGCAGATGTTTTAATCACATTGCCCTGTGTGAGCGGGGCCAGGAATTCACATTCATTTTCAAATCTGTCAGCTGAATCCTCTGCAAATCAAGTCTGGAGAATATAGTCAGAGTACAATACTTTTGGGGGTTTTTTTTTGTGCTGAAAAGGTTTTTCTATTCACTCTGCTGTCTGCAAATAATATCTGTCTGCAGATCTCTGGCTTTGAAGAATGTAAATTAAGGAGTCAAAACTAATGGTTACACCGCTCTGTAACATATACAGGAGAACAGGAGGATTGCACCCAGCAAAGGCTGTGTGTCTTCAGCAATTTCCGAAGGGCCTGAGGGCCCCCTGGGCCTCTTCAGTTCCCAATTTCTCCTTCTTTCACCCTCCGGGGCACTACTGGTGCATACTGGTGGTCTCCACTCTCTGCTGGAAGTTATCGACTTTTATGGAAATGCTTTCTTCTACAGCCTTGTGACCCAAATACCAGCACAAGCACTTTTACTTTTACTAGGCTCCTACTCACATTGCAAGTGCCACAACCCCTAGTTTGGGGCCTGCTGGTGTAAATATTGCCGACAACCTGTCAGGTACTGCATCATTTTACATAAACAGCTCCTTGAGGTTTAGCCAGGCACTGCCAGCTGCATCTATACTTGGCCCAACTTTCTCCATCTCTCATATCAAACCACACGGTAACACTTGTTCCACGTTGTGATAGATTCTCTTGTCATGACATCAGCTAAATAAGCATATAAAACACCCAGGGCTTTGAATACGCAGGGACTGCTTCTCTAGAAGCCAACATCAATGCAAATGAATGAGCCCCGTTACCCTGCTTTATACTTTATTCAATACCGGCTGGAGCGTGCATTCCTTGAGCAGCGTTGGAGATGAACAGCTGTTGATATGCTGAAACTCAGAAAAGGATGAGAGGTTTTGCTCTGCTCCGTCTGCCCAGACCCAGACAGCTCCTGTCTTTGCTCCAAACTTATGACATGCTGTCTGTTTTTCAGCTCCCTTTGAAACACAAAGAAAAAGAAATAAATTGGCCAAAATTGCCTGAACAAAGCTATTGAGGAAGGCTGGATTTGAGCTTCTCTGAGCAGCATCTCTCTTCTCTCTGTCTACCAGGCACTGCCAGGGCCCATGTACAGGTAATGTACTACACACACATTGCCAGATTTTTGAGACATTGGCCCTGGAAAATGGCCACCTCCCAGCCACAACCACGGGATATACACATGGTGAAATAAAATACTCCGTGCAATCTAATAAAATTTAGCTTCCCGGCTTGCTTCCACATCCAGTTTACTCTGAAAATCAAGACTGGCACAGTCTGAATCTTCTCTTGCACAATGAAGAAGACGTTGCTCAAGATTTTTGTTTCCCTCTGCAGACCTTCTGTGTGATAGATGGGCTCGCTCCTCCTGCCCTTCCTCCACGGGAAGCTGTTCAAACAGGCAGGGAATTGAGCCAAAAGACAAAACAGAAAATCACAGGATGCAGTAATTCAGGTTTACACTTTTAAATTACGAGTTTGATTTAGAAGGTAAACGAAGACCCACTGTGCCTTGTTTTGAATCCTTCCCCAGGTGGTGCTCGGCTCCACCAGGCTGTCCTGCCCCATCTTACAACACCAAAGAAATCCAATCCGTGTGAAGCCTCAGGTGATGGAGAATAGGCTTTAGGAGCCTGTAACAGTAATAAAAAATCATTTTGGCAGCAACACTGCCCTTGATACAGCAGGGTTAGGAGTGACAAACGTAGGTCAGGGCCTCCTAACCTGTGCTATACAGAGACTCACAGCACTCTGCACAGCCAGGATTTCAAAATCAGCCCCTAAGTGCCTCTGTTGCATTTAGCCACGTGTTTAATACAGTTCTAATTGCAGAATGATTGCTTGGGATATTATAGAATTACCACAGATTATTTAATTGACTATCGCTTTGCTGAGGTCAAGTGGTTATTTCTCTCAGTGTGTGTTTTTGTTGATATAGACCCCTGCCTCTGTGCTATCTGGCATTGCACTCTCAGAGCCACAGAGCTCCTTTACAAGGAGGAAAACACTTTCAATTAACATGTTGGGAGATTTAATGGGCAGATGTGCAGGGCCATTGAAGTTGGCTTTAGAAAGAATCCAGGCCCTGCAGTGCCTGAAGAGCTGCTGGCAGAGGCAACACCTGGGACCTGTCAGTGCACGTAGGTTTCTGCAAACTGTTTGGATGTGATGCAGGTCAAATTCATCCACTTGGTGGTGTCTTTTAGACTGCTGAAGAGCTGCAGACCCTATAGCGACAAATTACGTCTGCGATCACAATGACCATACAGCAGCCAAAAAGTACTCAGAATGAAATAATGAATTCAGTTAGATGAGAGAATAAAAGCAGCCCCTCTAGCCTGCTTTCCAAAATGTATTCTTTCAGATGTGTAAAATTTTACTGAATAAATGACTTTTGCAGGGTTCCTGCTTTCGTACATCACACAGGCTGACTGTAAAATAACTTGGCCATCTCCTTTGTTAGTGATGTGCATAATAAATGAGAGCCCATGAGGCTGAAATAAAGTGTGAGTACAGATCTGGACACCAGGAATTACTGAATTTCTTGCCCCACTGAGGGGGTCAATCACCAGAGCCTTCACTGTCCCTCTGTGCTGCATTAAAGTGATGGGGAGGTGCAGCTGCCACGGGCAGCTTTTCGAGAGGTGCCCATCGTCTGCATCTCCCCTCCCATTCTGTGGGATGAGAGCTGATGAGTTTGGGACATAGCTGCCTAAACGTTTTCAATCAGAAAGCAGAAGGAAAAGCAGCCTCCAAATTCACATTGCACAGGTGGTACATAGCTCAGCAAGAGAGCATTGCTACTTCCTAGTCCTTACAGGTCACATAAAGGACAAGAGTGATGAGGCCCTTACTGTCTGTAGAGCAAATTTGGAATAAAAAAATTAACATAATTATTTTATTTGGTCTTGATTCTCTTCTTGGCTTTTATTATGTTATGTTTTAACTGAGACTTCTTTATTTCCTGCTGGGATTCTGCCAGAACATTGTCATTTCATACAGAGGTTGAAATACATATTGCAAAAGGAAACAAATCTTTCTCTTGATTGCCTGATATATCTGCTTTTTAATTTCGACTGATGATTGCTCAGCACCAGCAGAGCTTTTATGCTTCAGAGATGTAATGTTCTGTTTTTCATTGTTTGACAGTGCTTGGCAAGAATCTCGAAAGGAAAAAGATATACATCACCTTCCTCTTTTTAACTTATGGATTTTATTACAATAGTGTCCAGACCCAAGCATCTTGTAATCACTGTCTCGGGTATTATAGAAATGTAGAATAGAAGGACAAGCTCTGCCACCAGAAAGCAGCTCCTGAGGCCGTTTAATGATCCCCAGCACTGGGGGGACTGTGGGCAGTGTCTCCATGTAGCAAACTAATGAGATTATTGTGTCTACCTGGACGAAAAACACACTAACTGCCTCTGTGGGTATTGTAGACAAACCTCCCAGTGCCATAACGGCATAAAATGCAAGGATAGGTGCAAATACAGTCTGACTTCATTTGGCCTCCGTCTGATCCAGGCATCAACAGTTCCTTATCACTGTTATATCTTCTTTTGTTCATATTTTCTCTGTCCCCAGCTTATAGCTATTTTTTTCTATTATTTCTGTTATACTTGTTTTTATAGCTATTTTCAGGCTGTTTGTCCCTCAGGGTTATTAATATCTTCCACAGCAGCAAGATGTGAACAAAGTGGGGCTTTAAGAAAGAAGTTTACAGTGATAAACACCCACACAGACAGGTCCCTTTTTACCCTCGAGGAAGAACTTCTCACAAAAATTAATGGGCTTCTTTCATGCCTTGCAGGTGCGGTGGTGATTGCCTTCGTGGTCTGTTGGCTCCCTTATCACATACGACGCCTCATGTTTTGCTACGTCCCCTCCAACCACTGGACAGAGTGAGTCGTGATCTGGGGAGCAAAACTCCCTGTGCTGGGATGGGGTGTGGGGCCAGGCTGGAGCTCAGCTCTGTGCACCAGAAGACTGGGGATGGGGGTTGGGACTGGAGAGAAAAGGAGTGTAAATCTTCCACCTCCTAATTGTTGTGTTGCTTTTCCTTTCGGATTTCTTGCCGTGATTATCAGCCAAATTAAGAGTCACTGCTTTGACATCTAACTCCCCCAGATGTGGCTGAAGGAAGAATTAGTTTGAATCAGAATGCATCAGCAGCCCTTCTTTCAGTGGCTGTGACCACAGAATCATCCCCAATGACAACAGCAGTGGATATTCACCTCTGACAGCCTTTGATGAAACGACATTTGGCAGAAGGGTTTATGCATCCAAAGGGGATCGCTGTCTCTACGGCGGAGATATCGATCTCCAGCCCTAAGATGGAGCAGCTCCTGTCAACACCCAATTTAGCTGCACAGTGCCACATTTCCTCAGTGACAGGAGATAACTAGGGTGCTCAGAATCTGGGATAGGACATTCACTGTGTTTTACAGGGAGTGCAACAAAATTAAACAACAGCAGATTTCACTGCTCAGGAAATGTCCAGGCTCACAGACAGTGTAGGGATACATACCTACACGCAGTTGCACACCTACACTGAGCACACCTCTGGTGTTCACAGATGGGCAAAGGCACACAAACAGCTACTTGCAGCTTCTCTGCTGCATCAGGCCCAGTTCCTTGGCAAGGCAGCTACAGAGCTGATTATTCATTTTAAATATGCACAGTGCTAACACCATCTAGGGACCTAAACCCAGGTAACCTGAGAGAGAGAGAGAGAGAACATAAGAGGCTCTCACTGTAAGATGTCTCTCTCCTCCCACAGCATTATGCCCCTGTTCTTTCTGGGTCTGGCTCTGCTTACTGCAATGAACAGGAAAAGAAAAATATATATATGATACCAAAAGGCAGAGCAACAATGAGACATTAAAATTTCATAAACTCCCAGCATAAATAATAGTAGTTTATCATACAGCAGTTTGCTGAATGGAAATGTACATCCATCTGTAGTAAAAGCCAAAATCTTTGGTCGTGAAAACAGAGCTCAAGGCACACACTGGGGCAAACTGTTGTTTCTTATTTGCTTTCCTATATGTAAAGCACTTAAAGCAGCAATCAATTATGCAGTGGCTTTGAGCCAAAGAGGTAGAGAATTCTGCTAGCAGTTAGTGTGAATTTATGTACTCACTTTTCTGCTTTTTCTTCTTTTATAAAGCTTTGAGTGAGTTTAGGAAAACGTTGAATTTACAGGCATATTATGAATGGTGAACGATCTGTATGGAAGCTAATCAAGAGGTTGCAGCAGCTCAACATAATCATTTATAAATGCAAGTGTCTGCCCCTGAAGAAATCTCTGCTAAGTTAATTTTTCACAGCTACATTGAGAAACTCAGCTTGTAAGAGCTCGATGGGCCACACTGCACTTGGCATTGCTGAGGGGGCCATGGGGAGCTAGTGATGTACTCCAGCACTCGTCTATTTATCTTTCGTTAGACAGTGCTCAGACTAACAAAAAGGTCTGCGGTTTCCACTGAGATAAATGAACCTGGGGAACATCTTCCTGAAAATGAGATCTATGTTGTTTATAAACCCTTTACCAGCCCAGAGATGATGATCTCAGTTTTCCCAAGAAAAGTTATTTCTGAAAGAAAAAAAAAAAAATAAAGCTAAACATTCTAGATGAAAACATCATCTTGTGATGGTGAGGGTATGTACCAAAAGCATACTATTACCAGCTTGCCCCCAGAGTTGAGAATGCCATCCCAGAGTACAGGCAAATCCCAACCTAGGGACCCATTGAATGAGTTGATGCAGCTCTCACTGCCCAGGGGAGGAGATATCTGCATCTGGTACAAGATCTCGGCTCTTCTGCAGGCTCTGTATACCAGAACTGCAGCCAGAAAAGTCAGACTAATGTATATGCATACACAGAAGCAAATTTCCATCTGGTTTCTCAATTTCAAGCATGTCTATTTTCAAAGAAAATATGAACACGAGACAAATATCCCACCCAGTCCCAGGGCATAAATGAGTTTCTAATTGGTAGAGACTGGGGCAAGACCTCTGTAAAGGTATTTGACCTACACTTGCCCAGTCTCAGCTGAAACCAAAGGGCTCCTGCACTGACTCCCACTGGCAAGATCACATTCCCAACAGACAAAAGTTAGCAACAAGAAAAACTCATGTTTTCCTCACACCTGTGACTTTGGATTATTCCAGTTCTCCACACTCTACTTAGAATTCTATCTTTCATCTGTTCTTCCAGTTTCCTTTACAACTTCTACCACTACTTCTACATGCTGACAAATGTCCTCTTCTACGTCAGTTCGGCAATCAACCCCATCCTATACAACCTGGTGTCTGCAAATTTCCGACAGATCTTCCTTTCTACACTCACACTTGTGTGCCTGCCGTGGAGGAAGAAGAAAAAAACGACTTGCGTTCACCAGGAAATCCAACAGCATCTCCAGCAACCACACTTTTTCCAGCCAGGTCACGAGGGAAACTACATACTGAAGCCAAAGGAGGAAGAGAAATGCATTTCGTGGAGTCTAAACTTGAGAGAGGCCTCTGTGACTTTCATGCATGGCCTCTGAATTCATGTAACACAAAGCGTGTTTAGCAAAGTCATTTTTGTTGGAGAAATAGGCTTCATTCTGCCAGTAACTTTGAGGTTATTTTAAAGCATTGGCCTTGCCTCCTGTGAGTGATGTCTACACGATTTGTAAGTTCAGTCTGGTGTAAATCCAGGTACAGTGTTAACTGAGAAGCCAATATATGTTAAATTTAGGCTACTCCATACTGTATTTCATCCTTCTCTCAATGCAGAGATGCCATGTTCACATCCAAAGGTTTGAGATCATGCTTCTTGGTGGCACTGAGCAGAGTCTAGGGAGGAGAAAGCAGTTTCAAAATGAAAGGGTTGTTTTTGGCAAATGGACATGCTCATCTATGGGATGGATACTCAATGAGCAAGGAGTGAAAACTCAGGGAGTCAGATGGGTGTTTTAGAATTACATCTAAACTCTTATGAATATGACCTGGGTGCTCAAGAGAGCCATTCTGGCTCCTTGAACTTAAATACCAACAGATGATGCCTTACTTATAATAGGGTGAGGACAGCCTGGGGGAATTGGAGTCATCTTTCACTTTAGGGCATGCATAGTGCCTCGCACAGGGGACCCCACTCTTTTTGGTATTGGTATTGCAACACCTATAAGTAAAAGAGTCTCTGGCAAAGTCAAGAATGTAGAGACTGTGCCCAGCTGGAGTGTTGAAAAAGAACAGGAATGGAAAATCGTACTTATGCCACACAGCCAAACCCTTGTTTCTTTTGCCAGGAAAAAACAGCTAGCTGGCCTGCATTAAGGAGGCGAGAAAACAGCAGGCTGCTGAGGGCTCCAGCCTGCTGATACGAGAGCAACCAGCCCAGTTCTGTAGGACTTTAAGATTTTTCCCATTATTTTCACAAGCTGACATCTCACTGGCTACTGCCTAGTGGGGCCTCTTCTTCTACCTTGCATTTCTTTTTGCTACCAAAACTGTTGGCACACTGATCTGTACATACAAATCTTCAGATTGTGCAAATGAAGAACACAAGGTCTAAGCTGGGGAGACTTAGCTCTAAAACAACTTTCTCTTAACAAATCAGAGGAACAGGGCTGAGACCTGTTTACAGCACATCAGACAGTTGGCTCAGTCAGGGTTGTGCTGAATCCTGACTATGAGCATGTCCTGAACAAAAATCGGGATCAAAATAAGAGGACACACAGTATATCTTCTCTTCTTCGTGTTTTTCCCCTTGATTATTGCTTTGAATTTGAAATTTCTAAGCTGGCCAGGATAGGTAGCATGATGTTTATTCCTATATTGTTCCACCTCTAACAGTCAACTCTGAGATGTAACAAATTGCCCAAGAGCCTTTGGCACCAGAAATCCAGGGCCTCTGGGACAAGCTAAAGGGCTTTCCGGGCTGTCACAGCACCAGATGGTGACCTGCATGAACCTGGGAACCAACCCATCATCTTGTTCAACCTGTGCTGTGATTTTGCTGTTAGTGACATTATGTCCCCCTTCATGCAGAGGCAGGAAGTAAATCAAAGCTGTCCCTGCTCACATTCTTCTTGCCAGAGGCATTCCTCAACAGCCAATTATGCTCACACGAACGTGAGCCAAACACATCCTATCAGGGAAACCATGCATTTTGTTAAAGGTCTGGCCTTTACAAAGTGATGCAGTCACAAACCATTAGCAGGAATTCAGACGTACTCTAAAATAGAGGTGAGCCACGTTGGGGCAAGGGGCAGATGGAGAGCGCTGGTAATAAGGTTAGGTTTTAGTCTTATCTGGAGTTGCTGTGGGAAGGGTTATTCTCTGTTGGTGACAGACACTGCTGTTTGTTTCTGCTGCTCAGAATGGCTGTGGGAAAGGAAAGATGGTTTGTTCCTGTTCAAAAGCACAGAAATGAAGAGATTCTCCATAAGGAGAGTTCTAGGGGAAGCTCTGGTGAAAGGAGGCTCTTTGCAAATCCCTGCACACCTGCAGAGGAGGCTTGCTTCTTTATAATGACAAACTAGAAGTGACCCTTGGCTCCATCCAGCTTTCCAGTTTTGCCTATCCCCTGTCACTCTGCAACTACTGAGCACTTATGGACATAGGACTAGTCTCAATGCTGGATATGTGCTTCTGGCCCCATGGACAGCTGTGTGGGCCTGCAGATCTCCACAGTGTCCTCTGCAATGCAGATCAGTTCCTGATACGTTCAGTACCAGCAGCACCTCATGAGTTAGGCCCTGCTGGGCTCAGGATGTGGAGAAAACATCTCTGGGGCATTTGCTGTTCCTTGTGAGTGACAGCTCTCTGCTCCTGACGCATTTATGGGCAGTGGTACAGAGCTAGCTGCACGGTACATCTGCCTGCTGCCAGCCATGACCTCCAACCACACCTAGAAGGGACAGGAGATTATTTTAATGCCTACTGCAGAACTACTCCAAAGGAAAGGGCTCAAAACAGAAATCGGTCGGGCTTTAGTTCCTTCTGATTCCGCCAAACTACAGGCTCTGTCCTGTCATGCCTTCTCTTAATTTCTCGCCCTGGTTGTACAAAACAGGGCAGAGTTTACAATTGACAAAGCACTTTTGTTGCTCGTGTGCAATTGACTCTTAGACGAGGAAAAACAGTAAAGGGACACATACACAGAAAAAGGACAGAGGAGACTGGCTTCTCTTTGCAAGGAAATTTGTGAGGAACCAGCAAATGTTATCACTGTATGTGTGCTAGAAATGGCTTGGGCAGATTGGAAGAGAAGCTATAGAGGATCAGTACATCCTGCACCATGAGCTATGTAAAACACATAGGAATAGCAGAACCATGTATAGACCTGTATATTCTTGGTTTATTCACTTTTACTACTTTCATCTAACGCCTGTCCATTACAGCTCAAACTTTTATGATGTTTGTAGGTGACTGTAGCTGGGAGGGGGACACAGCACTTGTGGCACCTTGACAGCTTCCAGCTGACTGAGGAAGGTGAGCTGCCAACAAAATAAATAACTCGTGGACATCATCCATAATAGACCCTACAAAGCCAATTATCTTCACTGCTCTCACTCCTCCTACACTAGCAAAGTCCGGGTACGATGAGCAGAGGAAGAGGAGTCTTAATGTCACACACTCAGTGCCGGCCTTCCAGGCAAGACAACCTTTAAATAGTTCCAGAGAGGACCCAAACTTTTTAATGGTACTTCTAAATAGAATCAACAGCTGTGAGGTGGTTTCTGAAACCTCCCATGGAAGCTGTAACTGTGTGTTGCTTTGACTTTCAGTAGGATTTAACATCCTGTGTGTCTCAGTTGCTTTCCAATATTCACCTTTGAAATGTTTAATGTTATAAATATGCTCACTGAACACCAACCTGCTGAAATGTGCTTGGTTATCTTAGGAAACACTGTACAAAAATAGTCTCACATAAGATGTTTGGGTTTGATTTTTATCACTGAGATACACTGGCAGCTTACGGAACTTTTGATCACAGCTCTGTGAAGGTGGTGGCTTTATTTTTGATTGGACATGAAAATGAGAACAAGCTGGAGTGAAAATGAACTTATCATAAAGTTCTTCTGCAGTGTTTGTTGGACTGCTCAAGTCCTGAAAAGCTGCTTGCAATGGGAGATTTATCCAAGCAGTTTTCTGGCTTCTAAAGCTCTGTTCCCACAGTTTAATGTGGGAGCAGGCCGGAGTCTATGGCCTTAACTTGGGATTGCAGCTCAAAGCTACCTCTTCCATTGGGCAGATCTGATTACCTGAGTTGAGAAGTGGAAGATACAGCTGATTTCATCCTCTTCCCCCCCTTCACCTAGTTTTGCTATACTCAAAATAGTTTTGTTTTCCCTGAGCTCAAAGAAGTGAGGATAAGTCACTATAAGACCCCGTGGTTTTGTAAAGAAAAGCGTGAAGAAAAAGGTACCAACTGCCCAGTATATACCTTGGCCATGGTTCTCTTTCTTTCCACGCATTTCAACAACGGTTGAACTGCTAACCCAACAGGGTTTAGCTTTAAACCTCGGGGATTATAATTGGCTTTTGCCATTAAACAAAATGCATCCTCGCATCTTTGTATTCCTGTCTTGTCTGAATTCTCTTCTGGGGCAGAGGGGTGAGCATTCATGCAGCGTGCTGTTAATCTATGCAAGTTTCCTGTAAGTGTTTCAAACTGTTTGCTTCGACTAAAAAAAAAAAAAACCTGTTGAACCCACAGATGTGGAGTGCTGCCAGATGGATTCAGAGTTTATCAAGTGACCTCTTCAAATATACTTCTGAGGTTTCGTTTATCTTCACAGTCTTCATGTCAGGGCCGTCTATTTGGCAGTGTGTGAAATTAGATTTCCAAAGTCATTATGCTGTTCAGAAATTTCCCCCAGACAGGAATTCCTCACCGCCGGCCCCACACACAGAGGTGTTTGAACGCTCTGCTGAGCTTGTCTTTTTGTAAAGCACATGAGATCTCGCTTGTCTTTGGTGACAGCACCCGCAAAGAAGAAAACTAAATGGAAAAATAGGTGAGGAGGGCTAGCAGGACACGTGCTAGAAACACAACAATCACAGGACCTTTGCATTTGCAGCATCAAACATTCAGTGAAATAGAAGTCTGCTGTTGCTGCGGACAGCTTGTGTTGTGGACTTGAGCTGAGCATCTGTGCAGCTACCATTTGTGCATGCCCTCAATGGGGGCTGAGAGCGCCGGAGTTTTCCTGTGCCACGCGTTGAGTGTTAGTCTGATATCTTCCTGGCTGTGTTGTTTGGTAGCTGTTTAAACAAAGCTTTATCTGCTGGAGCTCTGTCTGATTCTTTAAATCGCAGATGAACAGCTTCTGTTTTCGGTTCGTACTCACTGAGTAGGGAAACAGAAGTTGCTAAATTTCCTGGTGCTGTGTCCTGGCTTTGTGATCAAGAGTCCTTCCCCAGCTGTGCCACCTGACAGTCCTGCACATACTGTATTTATGGCAAACATTTCTGAAAGTGCACCTTTTCTTTTTTTTTTTCTGAACTACAAAATGTTGATGTGCTTTATTTTCTGTGGCCTGTTGTGCAATGGGAAAAAAAAATGAATGTTCCAAGTGTGTCAGCGTCTCCTTTGTAAGATTTTCTGTGACAAAGGGAAGGGAAAGGGTGTGAAATCCTTTTGTATAGCAATGGGAAACACTCTTTCGATGTAACATGCTATTATTGATACTGTGTTTACTATCAAACTGTAATTAAATGGTTACTTCCTGATATTAGCCTTTGTACTGTATGGTATTTTATTTTATCTTATTTTATTTTGTCATTAATTGGACCTAAGAAATAAATATCCAAATTTAAGGCTTGGGATGATTTTCCTTGATGTGGTGGTGGCTGTGCCTGGGTCACGCACCCTGCTCACCACAACAGGCTGCTGGCTGTGCTCCAGCCCTGTGAGATCTCCTTAGATCTGATAAAAGCAAAGAGAGTCGGTGCTGGTTCACAGCCCAACCTGCTGTGGCGTTAGGAGCAGCAGCACAGAACATCCAGCTCCCTCCAGTTGAACCCTGGGGCTTTGAGAGAGTGACAAGCCTGAGGGATGGGAATGGACATCTTCCAGCCTTCAAGACAGACCTGTGCCGCAGAGACAGCTGCTGTGCTGAGATCCAGCTGGCACTGAGAGAGTCCTGCTGTTTTCTGAACTCATTTGTTTCTCTTTCCGGCTCGTTTTCCCCTATTGTAGGGCAAGCACTAACAACATTGCATCTCAGCCATTATTTTTACAGCAGCTCTGCCTGGAACACTGAACAGATGGGGGCTTTATTGCACAAGGAGGTATATGTACACAGCGAAGGAGACAGCCTTTGCCCCAGAGGATGTGCTGCTGAAAGACAAAGCAGGTTCCTGGGCTTTAACTCTGAAATCTCCCCTCCTATTTCTTTTCTCCTCCTCTTTCTTTTGCATGACCCACTTCTTCCTGGCACTGATTTTTCCAACACAGATGTAATTTTGCAGAAACAGAATACTCAGGTATTGTCACTGTATTAAAGCATCTTTACACTTCATGAGGAGAAATGAGGCACCTCCATTCTCCCCACAGCTCCCCATTAAAATTCTGTCATAAAGCTGCTCATCTGAGCAACAGGACAACCCACAGCATCTTGGTACTTCTTGGCCATTCCACATGATTGTTCTGATTTCTAGCAGCACAAAAGGTTGCTTGGAAAGCAACATCAAAATAACATTTAAATATTTGGAGTCATTCACAGATACAAAATTCATCTTTTAAAACCTCTCTGAGATGTGCTGGCTCTCCAAAGACATTCTGGTGCTGCTTCCGGATGAGAAGAGCAGGATTTCTGTTGTCCCGACATCATCAGTTATTGAAGAATCTGATCATTTATTTGACAGATTCTTTCATTTGCTCTTCAGCCCTGCCCTGTTAAAAGGTGCATTTTCAGCCAGCTGCCCACAGAGCTGGAGTTAATCTCTTCAGCACTGAAAATCCACGACATGCAGCGATGTCCTTTTTTGCTGCATGAGGTTTCCGTGCAGAGCAGGCTGCTCCCAGCGGAGTCTCAGAATACCCAGACCTGGTTCAAACTGAGGTGAAAAATGTTGCCCTCTACTCACGAATTCCCTCGTTCAGAACCGATTCCTTGAAAAAGCAAAACTCTCAGAAAACAGTGAGCTGTGCTGTACCGATGAAACCTTCCCTCCCAGTCTCGTGCAATCCGGCATCACAGCACGCCCCACCAATGCAAGGAAAAGAAAAACACTGTGGATGGTCAGTAAGTTTCTTCCTATTTTAGAAAGGGAAAAGGGCTGTGCTTCAAGCAAGAGGAAATGCTTTCAGTTTGGCCTGTATTTCTCATTTCAATTATAAAGGTAGTTTTCATAGTTCACTAGAGGAAAATTTCAGATGCTTTTTGAAACAAACATTGCAGCTGAGTAAATGGCTTCATAAAACTTAATAAACATCCATCCAGAAGTTAATTTATTTAAAATGTCTTTAAATCCTCCTCTGCCTTACTGAATTCATTTGCACTGTAGATCAGGTTGGAGTATATTCATGAGGGTATTTAAGCAGTAAGGCAGAGCATCCTGGTTATTGTTGTAAGCCCCATGTGGGCTGTGAAGTATGAAGCGAAGTGTGAAAAGACTATGGGCACTCACGTGCAAAATCCTTCCTGCAGTGCGTGAGCACAGATACAGCCCTGAGTGCTGATGGTGGCTGCACCCAGCAAAATGCTGGGGCTCACTGCGGGGGCAGCAGGGTGAGCACTCACCGGTCACTGCTGGGCAGCCTGGTCCTGGGCTCACTCAGCTCTGTGCCGCGGAGAAATGTTGGTGTCAACAAGCTCAGGATGAGACATCTGAGCCCACTGGGGACTGTGGTTGGTAAAGACAGAAGGAGAGAGAGTCCAAGAAATTTATGTTTGCCTCAGAGATGGCCAAAATACCATTGCAGGTGAGAATACCACAGCCACATACTTGTTCAAGCATACACTCGCCAATTTTCAGTCTTTCCAGTGCAGACCTCTTTGCTTTACATGAAAGCTCAACTGGTTCGTGTTAGCAGTGACATGACATTTCATTACACTTGGCTGCTTCTTTACAAAATCCTGAAGAAACGGGAAGCAATATCTTCCACGCTTTTAACACAAAAATGTAAAACCATCTTGTAAAGCAGGAACAGCCCACTCTTTCTCCTTTCACATTGCTGCAGTTCTGCTACACACAGCTGACACGGGTAGTGTAAAATCTCAGCTTCACTGTAAACTGAAGTACAAAAAGGAATGGTGATGAACATATGGCCCAGATGATCTGTTTCAAGATCTCCAAAGGTACAGAAAGAATAATGAACTCCTCACTTGTGAGTAACATCAGTATCTCAGATGCGCTGTTTCATCCTCCTCCTTCATCCCAATGAAATGCAGCATGATGTTGAAACAATGGACACACTGTGCTTTGCCATCGCATCAACTTCAGTCACATTAAAGGCTGAAACAGCTGGACCATAATTTCTTTGTTCCTTTCTTCTGCTTGTTCTTTCTTCTGTCTTTGGAAGCTATTTGTTAGGAAGGGTATGTCCAACATGTATACAATGCAGCTTTCAGCCTCAGGCACTCAAACACATCATAATTAATCAGGCGTTAGCCCTCTGCAACTCATCACTGTTACTTAACTACATAAATCCCAGTGAAAGCATTCACATACCATTTTCTTCCTATAAATGTCTCAGGATTGAGTAGGTATTTGCACTAGGTCAGTCAGGCCCATGGTTTGTCTCCTTGCCAAAGAGAAGTGTCCAAGGGAAGTGTCCCACAGCCAGAGCTACAAGAGAGGTTTGTAAGGCTATTTTTTTTTTCAAGAATTGTGTGAAGGGAAAGATGCTACACAGCCAAGGTGGTGTTAACATCATAGGTACTCTTAATAACCAGAGTACGGACTGCACAATGTAAGACTAGCTTCTCAAAATCATTTTTGCTGAGGAATGAACTGCTGGGCTCATCTGAGAGCAAACTCCATGGGTTGTGCTATCCTGTGCCTGCATGTAGTCCACAGTCACTTGTGGGTTTGCCAACACCCCAACATTTCAGGAACATAACTGAGATGTAACGGCAGCCATTAGCAAGGTTCAACAGTGTTAGCACGACGCTAACAACCTAGCAAACTCCATCTCTTTGCTGCTGCAAGGGTGCTCATATTTTATAGATATGGATTTCAGGAGCAGAGAACAAAATAGCTTCACTCAGGGTCTCTAACAAGATCTTCCTGCAGGCCAGAGATTCAAACCCCAGTGTTTCCGGCCCAGTCAATTCTGATTCATCTTTTCCTTCATTCAGCATAAACGTTGTCTGAGAGCTATATATAAGCTCCATTTCAAGAGGTGTATCAACCAAACATGCCAACATTCAACCATTTAAAAGGAATGTTGCTTTCATCAACAGCAACAACCTTGGCATAGCACTTGACAGCTTTCAAAGTACTCTTCCCGGAATAGTGGTGCTGTGCTTGGTGTCTGCTGCCTTACAGAAAACATACACACTGCAACAAGTGAAGCACTGCACTCTAAATCACAAAGATAGCCAAACAGGAACAAACTCCATTAAATGGGAATGGCCTCGGCCATTAGAGAACTCTAAGAGAATCCGTGGCACCTGACATTTCCAGAGTTCTACCTCTTCCATCCACTTGAAAAGCAGCTGTAACTGTCAGCAGCATTCTCAGTACTGCTCTCACACAGATTATGCATTCTTACAAAGTTCCTACACTACTGCAACAGATTATTCTTTTGTCTTCCTTCAGACCAATAATTGGGATAAGATTTATGTATTCTTTACCACTGTCACAAGCACGAAATTAGAGTTTTCAGGGCCATTCCATAAAAACATCTTAGGTAGCCAGTGGTGTTTTCTGACTCAGAACTTTTAACCCTTCTGCTTCCTCTCAGCTCGATCTGGATTTGGACAAGCAAAGATAGAAGGATATCGAAGCTGACGAATGACGGCACCATAGCAAGGTAGCCAATAGTCTTGTCGAGACAATGTCTGACCTTCCTGGGGAGGGTGATTTAGCAAGATGTGTAAACACAAACCTGTGCACTTCTGATACAAAATCAAATACCAGTTTGGGGAGCATTTGTAAACCCAGGTGAAGGCCCATGTGCACAGCTGGTATAAATCAACTTGGACTTGAAAAGAAACGCAGTTTGTGTTCGTAAGGGACCCAGTCTAGCTTTATTTCTCATTTCCACGGGTTTCTTTTTTTAAAATAACATTTAGCAGGGGAAAATAAAGCAGTTCATTATGTTAGCAGCTCCACAGCCAATCTTAAATGCCTGAGGCGCTGATCAGATTAAAACAAAAATCACATTTTGTAGCTGATGTGTGGAAGGAACAAAGACTCTGGTCCTCATTTTGATTGAATACAGGATGATATCTCTTGCTTACTGTATATATTACAACTGCAAGGAAGGATGTCGTTTATCACAGCATGCTTCAGTGCTTTTTAATATACTGTTTATCATAAGGAGCTCGCTGGCATTCACAGATCACCCTTGCAGACTTCACTTTGTATCTTAATAAGTTTTTATGGACTTCGGGAGACGAAAATATACTTCCTGTTCCTATGCAGCCACTCTCACTCTGTTCATGTGCAGTTAAAACCAGCTCCTCATCACAGCCAGAGCAATGTCCTTGGCTGAACAGGCAAGAGTCAGTTCTCTGAAAGAAAAACATATGTAATGGTGCACCACCTCTTCTTCCAATGGCTGCTGTTACTGCTACAAAACTATGCAGATCTAGCCTAGCAAATACACAGAAGACTCTGAAGGTCAACATCTCATTTTATGAGCAGCAATTTTACCTCTTGTTCCAGCGCCAGTATGACTGTCATACATCAGTCCCACTGATTTACCTTGTTATAATCCAATTCCTGTGGAAGTAGCACTGGTTTCTGCTGGGAAAACATTTCATCAGGAAGATGGAGAAAGAATTTGGCTAACTGTTAGCAGGAACTTCACAGCTGTGGTGAACAGGAAAGGCAAAACTGCCCACAGATGGACACCAAAACTGAAATTATGGAACATTATCTTTGCTCCATCTGTCATTCTGAAAGGCAAATGCAAAATTAATGAATTTCTGTACATGGAGACAGAGCCAGAAAAGTTCTCTGCAGGGAGATGTTGATTTGGCCCCTGCTGAAACGCATGGCAGCCCCAGACCTAATGACCTTTCGGTGCTCAGCTTTAAGGAAGGTTGCTCTCTGTCAGCTTAATATGGAGGGTAAAAGGTTCAATGAATTCCAACTGTCATCAGAAAGCATGGGAGAAATAAATGTACAGTTATAATTCTATTTGCTTTCAGTGTCCCGATATGCATCACATCTTCAAAAGGATTTGCAGACGTTTTCCAGAGAGAAGGCAGTTGTGTTAGCAACACCATCATCTAGTGAAAAACACTGGAAAAGGAAAGGAAAGAAAACAAAACCCACATTCTTCTCATGTCTGAATTTCATGTATTCACAGATCAGTCAGTTACACTTCCTCTTGTTTATGACAATTCATCCCTCTATGCTGTTCGCTTTCCTTGCGGATTGCCTCGGGGCTCAGGGTCTGTCCATTTTTTATATCCATCTCTCCAGGAGGCACTGTAGGGTTTGAAGATCAGTTGTCTTGATCAACATGAAAAGGCTGTTTTATGTAAGAAGGGGCTGTGAGTCACAGCAAGACTCTGATGAGCCCAATAAACTTTCTTAGCAGCTGGCACCAGGGTAATGGAGAATTAGGATCTACAGGACTTAAATGAAATACTGAATCAGATAGGATGGGAAAGATGTTTTTTGGGGTGATAAATGATAAACCTGAGGATACTGCATGTTTCTTTAAAATGGAGTCTATTTCTTGTGAGGAATAAAATTTCTCAGGAGTCCATTTATTTGTACAGAGACAAAGAAACAAAGAAGAGGACAATAATCAAAATGAACTGGAGGGGAAAGAGGGCTGTTCTGCACCCAGTGCACTGGGACGAAGGCAGTACATGGGTACAACCCTGTTGACCTGCTGCCAAAGAAAGCTACAGAGCTTGTCTATCTCGGTCCAGTGTCCCCCTCGTCACATCTAACTTTTCAATTGCAGGTATTTTCACAGTCATTCTTAAGTAACGTTTGGAAAAAAATTGTGTGCACTTAAAATTAGTGTGCCTATTTTGATAAAAATCCCCCTTACAAATATTCACTTCTTTCCAACCGGCTCCTTCTATTCTGGGTGATCAAGTGGAAGTTTCACTTGAGCAGCTGTTGTTACACGCCAATGGATGTTTATATTGAAGATAATTTGTTTTCCTCTTCACAGTAAAGTATCTGCTCTATAAAATGGCCTGAGTCAATTCTGTATGTTTATTCTTTGTGAACAGAAATACTTCTGGCTTATTGGCCTTACAGATTTATTCCTACCCTCATTTCCTTTAATAAGATTGTTACTTTAAAAAGATTTAAATACTAAGACTAACAATACACAGACTTCAGATAAATTTGTTCACTGATCAAGGCACAAAAGAGGAAATATATCAATTAAATTAAATATTAGTCTCTATCTGCTATTCTACCAGCAGTAATGAATAGCAGTCTGAAATACAATTCAACTCTAAACATAAATATTCATAGCTAAAAGTCCTTATTTTCCCTTAAACTGTTCTGTTCTGCTAGAAAATGAGAGCTCATCTTAACTAGTTGTACACAGAAAAACTAAGATGCAGAAAAGTGTATTTCATTTCAAATAAATAATGGACTGTGGAGGAAGCAATGCTATATACTATGAGTTAACGCATGAGATTTGCATAAATACATAGAAAGCCAATCCAAGACAAGCAAAACTGGGAATATACAGTCAGGATTAGGTGAAGACACAGATTTGCAGCCAGATAATCTATCCCCATCTTGGGAATCATGAGCAGAGAGGTGTGGATCTAACTTTTGCATTTCATCCAAAGGGCAGCAGTAGGTGAGCAGAGTCCAGCTCCCCTTTAAGCATGATTTTGGAAAAGGAGCTCTCTTTTCAAGTGAAAATGTTGCCTTCTCTAACATCCCAGCTAGCCTCCAGTCCTGGTTTCACACAAGAGCTGACAGTGGCAGGCACTGTTTAGTCCGTATGTAAGCAGTCCAGACGTATTGTGACAGAAGAGTTTCACTGCTGCCAGTGAACTTACATCTCCTCAAGGGCCAGTTTTGCAGATAACTGTTAGTAGCTTCTTTGCAAAAGTGGGGATTGAGTGCAAACAGCCAGGTTTTTGGCAATGCACCCAAGACTGCACCAGACTGCTACAACTGGAAACCATGAGCTTTTACTGCCTGAGATGCCTAAGGCCAAAGGCAGCACAAGGTAACACATGCCGCAGCATCCTTGCTCCATCCTGCTGGCTTGCTGGCACAGAGGATGAGGACTGGAGGTGTGATGTCAAGCAAGTGTGTCAAGTCAGCTACTGTCTGTGTGGAGCCTGAGTGATGGAGAAACAACTAGAAAAGGCCTTTTCTAGCTCTGTAGGACAGTCTCATCAAAATTCAAGAGGTGATATAGGATACTGGTGCAGAAACCTTAGGTTTTCCCCTCTCTGCTCCCACTCCCTCAGCCAGAAGCTCATCATCCCCAGGAACTAAGTAGCCTGGGACAAAGACACAATGCTCACACTTCAGATCTAGAGGCAGAGGCTATTTGTGTTCACAACCACAACAGGAGTGGGGAAGGAAGAAAGAGTGTCCCATAAACCTTCTGACAAACGGGAATACAAAAGTAATTCAGTTAGTCTGCACAACGATGTTACCAAAAACAATGAAGAACTTAAGTAGATAATAGTCTATCCTTTATTTCCATTGTTGATTCAAAGCTAATGCAATTATTTCTGTAGGTGATGTCTCAGTTCTGGTTTACATGAGGGAACAGTCCCTCTCGTCCCTTACAAACTGTTAATTCAACATGACAGGTTTTACCTGAGAACACTAATAATGTTATCATCTCAGTTTCCTTTTCGCACGAAGCTGGACCAATACATTCTGTCTCACTAGTTGAGGCAATTCTGTGGAAGCAGATCTGTATCAGGTGACAGTGGTATACAAGGGGAATTTCTTTCCTTTTTTTTTTGTTTTGTTTTGTTTTGTTTTGTTTTTTTGTTTGTTTTTTTGTTTGCTTGTTTGTTTAAAATAAGCAAGCTGCACTTTCCCCATAACTTGAAGTTATGATTCCCTTTCATTTCAGTTTCAACTCTTAAAGTCTTTCTTCTATAGCTACTATAAGGGAAAAGATACGAGAGGAGAAGTCTTGTGTGGAGAAGACGTTGGAGTAGAACTGGGCTGGTCACTCATCTGCTTCTGTCTTCTACTGTTAGCTGAAAAGAATTGCTTCCTTTCTTCCTCAGTTATACCTGATTCTCAGCTGGGAACATGCCCATTCATGCTTGGATTCCATCTGTCTCTTCCCATGAGAAGAGGAAGAAGCTGTACCAAGAGCATGCTTTCCTTTTTAGACAGTCACATTAAAATTTCTGGATGTTCTCATGTAGACCCTGCCAGGTGGTTTGTTGGGACATAAGCTGTATTCCAACCACAGCTACCTGTGCTCCATGCTTTTGGGGTCCAGAAAGTACATACAAGAACTCTCGAGAGCCTGAGCAAGCCTGCAAAGCTGCATAACCTCAAAGATAGGACCCCTCAGGGTCAGGGAGGCTCAACCTTTCCTCCCGTGTCCTTCTCTGATCTGAACTGATTTTACCTGCTTTGAAATTTTTCCCACTTGTCTGTGCTATATTCTTCCACTAGAGAGAGAGACACGGTTAAAAGAGATGATTGTTAACACAGATGCTGCAGGTTGCAGTGCTGAACTCATTGAGGTTCACACACTGCTATCCTCAAACTCCCTGAGAATGGAAGCGTTGCTGTAGGGACCATGCTCAAACACTTGAAGCTCTTGAGATGGGTCTCTCTGAAGGAAAGCTGGAAACAACAAATGTTGGATGTTACTGGCCACCGTGTATCTTCAGAAAACGACTCCTTTGCCTTAACCATCTGAACAGATCCATCTCAGCATCTTGTTTATCTTCATGGACTGACTGTAAAACTTCAGTTGAATGCATCTTCCTTCATTAAAAGAAAAACATACAGAGAAAAGAGAATCCTCTTTGCTTTCAGACCTCTTTATTGACAGCTTTTCTTGCCAGTTCCACTTGCTTGTAGAGATGAGCATACACTTGTTTTTGGAGTACAAGGAGGAAGAGATATAAGCTCTCTGTGTTACAAATGCTGCGTCATGATCTTCACTTCTGAGAGCAACATCATCGTTATATGAGGTTTCCCACTTTCCCTTTTATCCATTATTGTAGTTAGCTCTTTGGCGTGTTCTCTTTTCTGTCCGACAGCTATCATGCACGGACTAATACTGTGATACCCAGGACTTTCTGAAGAAGGATAGATCATTCTGCTCATCCCATCCTATCTTCTCAGATGTACAAAGTCATAAAGCACATGCACATCTCAGAATCTACTTGAACCTAAAGGCGTAGAGCATCATGACAGACTCAACAGTATCCAAAGGAAATGATTCCCAAGCACAGATCAGACACAAAATATCCGCTACTAATCAGGGCTGTGGGATGTCTCTTCTCACAACTCCTCCACTCCTGCTGACAGCAGATGCTGAAATAAACTTGTTCACATACCACATTGGAGTCTGGAGACAAACCAGCAGGAAGGGAGGAGGTGTTGGGGGTGGATGAGGGGGAAGGAGTTTTTTTCTCTGTGCAAACATCCAATTTCAACACTGACAAGTCTGACAGATGGAAACCAATTTAAAAAAAACCCTTCTGCTTGCAGGTGCCAGCTTCTGCAGTGAAGTTCAGCAGTTCTCTCCACCCATTTGTAGTAACTGTTGGGTGCTCACACATGGCAAGCGAGTTAAGCAGCCTTGCCCCCCGGTGTCACAGACTTCTTGCTTAAATGGGGAATGTGCTGAGGTAGTTGTCAGCTCATGGGTAACACGGCCCCAGTCCCTCTGCTTCCACAGTCTGTGGGGCCACACATCAGTAATACTGCTGTGCGGTTGCTGGAATAAGGTAGCACAAAGCTTGGTTGCAGTCTCTTGTTTGCATTTTCCCATGGGATGCTAATGAAGTGTCTCAGAAGAATATAAGCCATATCAGCAGGAATGATACAATGAGTTGCTCCTCCTCAAGAAAATATTATCACTGTCAGTAGCAACAAAAGAAAGAAGTCACCGACTTTCCTCAGCCCACAGAGATCTCACCTCAGTGGTGTAGTCCACATCCAAGTATGGGAGGGTTTTATCTCCCTCCTATGGAACTGTCAGCTCTTTTTACTTAGTGTTTGTTCAGGGATGCTCAACAGGACCTCTGAGGCTGCTGCTCACTCATCCTTGCTCACACGAGGTTTGATGAGAAAAAACTCACGCTGTGAAACCTTTTGAAGATTCCCCCCTTAATGAGAGCCACTTCTCTGCAAGGAGCCTCTGTGGCCTGGTGATCAACATCCATCATCTTGGGCAGAGCTACTTCGTTGTTATACTCCCACCTTGCTACAGTACAGAGCTCATTAATACAACTTGCATTCATCTCTGGCCATTAGTTGTAGGGTTGACATTTTGAAATTCCTGGCAAATCACACAGCAAGGTCCCCTAGCTCCAGCTTACTCATTCCTTCCCTAAAAAGGATCTGCAGAGTAATGATGGACAGAAGGTCTTATTCAGTAATGTCTCTTCATCTGCACTCATGAATTTTTATACTGTCGCCTTCCTCACAGGGCTTTTAGAATGCTGAACTGATTTTATTAAATGTGACGGGAGATAACAGCACCTTATAATAATTTCTTATTCTTTTCCATCATGAAGACTATATAATGTGGCAATCTCAAGCTCACTGATGAGCAAAGGGATATCTTCCTGAGTCACAGGCTATAATGTCAGCAAGTATACTTACACTCACTATGTCCCACACAAAATGGATGGCTCAGGAGGCTAGCAGCGACATCCAAATTATCTTATGATTCAATTACTTGCCTTATGGGCAACAAAGGAGAAAATAGGATAGCAGCAGAAACACACTGGAGTGCATATCCCTCCTGAGGAACATCCTGCTAAGATGGAGAATGTGGAAAATAGCTTGCTCTACCTTGTGGTTCTAATTTATTTCTATAGATGAGCTATTAACTAGTGGATAATGCCAACAAGAGAATTTTCTCTCCATGGCCAGGAAAAAGCCTACCCTCATTTGTGAGACTCCAAGAAATCAGTTGCTGAAAAGTCATCCAAAGTGACAGAGAAGACTTCTGCCTACATCTGCCTCCCTGAGATGGGCATCACTCTCCAGCAAGGCATCAAGAGGGCAAGAGATGTAGCAAATTGGAACATGGAAGTCTTGAGAACAGAGGAGCTGGTTCCATTTGTACCTGAGTTGTGTTCTTATTACCACAATTGTATGTGTTGATCAGGCACTTAGCTACACAGCAGCTCCTGGGAATGTCTGCAATTCATGCTACAAGCACAGAATAAACTGCTGCTGAATTTGTTATAAGAAAGAAGGTCAGGCAGTTTGTTGAAAATTAAAGCCAGACCAGGAAGCAATATCATTCATGATTTCTGCCTCTTACACAAAACCTTTGGTATTGAGCTATCAGTATCCTAAAAGAGTGCTCATGTACTTCATCTTTTCATCCTCATCATTCTCCAGTGACTCTCAGTTTGTTCCAGTCATATTTTTTTCCTCCAACAATAATGAATTTTATGCTATTATCCTTTAATTTGCTGCACATTCTAAATACATCCTTGGAAACTGATACAGGGAGTGTGCTGCTGTCATTTGGAAGCAAGAAATCACTAAGGGGCTTATAGCCAGTCCTCAGATTCAATTCCCTGGCTTAGTGCAGCCAAAATGCCTTGAATGAGGAATTACAATTTAAAGGGAACATAGAAATCATTCCTGCAGCCTGGGGTGCTCTAAGCTCTAAGGAGACCATTAGACACATGCACAATTGCACATACTGTGTATGTATGCAGGCAGTCATTTTGTGACATCACGGTACAGGTTGCATGCATTATTCAATAAATGTTCATGAAGGCTTGGAAATGCATGTGGCAGATTGGCTTTCTGACTCACAGCCCATGCCAAACTTTGGTCTATTTGCACTGCCCAGTTTGGCATTTTTTCTTGAGATGCTGGAATTTCACCTTGTTCTCAGAAAGGTGAGCTTGGTGTTTTCTCCTCTTGACATCATTCTTCATGTTTGACAATAGTAAACCACAGTGAAAGAGATGTGAAATTGTATTAATGCTTTCTTTTCTTTGCCAATAAGAATTAAAGCTTCTGGGAAAAGATCTATGTTTCACTTGATTTTATCCTGTGTCCTGGATTTAAGCACGAGCATCCTTTACCATCTCTGCTCATTCTCCTCATCAGACTCCAGATGCACAGGTAAGAACATACATCAGTCTTCCCCTGCTATTTCAGCTATTCCTTAGAAAGCACCAGTTTCCAGGGAAGCACCAATGGTTTCCGATATGCCAGAGGGCTGCTGAAATGAAGCTGGACAAAAACATACATCCAGTTAAAAAATACTGTGTTGTAGCTATATTAAATAAGATGTTGTGGTTGGAAGAACATGTCCTAACATCAGGATGTAGTACAGTAAGGATTTAAAGAAAGGAGAGAAGGATTTTCTTCTGAGAAGTCATTCTGGGGAAACGATCGCATGTTTTGCAACCTACCGTTGCCTACAGATTTTCTACATCTTTTCCTGTTTATCAAAGTCAGCTGCATTACATTTTTCCTGAGCCTCCATGTTTTTCTGCCTATTGAGTTGTTTTGAGTTTTTTTTATCTCTCTTTCTCTGTGGCCTTACAACCCACTTTTTGAAGTTCCCATCATGGGCTGGAACCAAATGCGAGTGACAACATGATTTTGTAACACACAGTTACATAATGAGCTTCTTTCCTCACACCATTTCATTTCAAGCATGTTCACTCAGAAGTGGAAGTCTCAAAACAGCGCTACTGCCACAAGTTCATACTGAAAACTGAGGCCAAACACACAAGGAGTCTTCACAAGTTTCCACAAGTGTTAGCAAGCATAGCCTAAGTTTTGAATCCAAAATAGAAGGAGAGGACTAGTAATTCATAATAACTGTTGGTCTGTGACTCTGAATGTAGTACAAACATTATTGTGAGAGACCAGCTTGTAATTTTGAGACCAAGCCAGCTGAACTCAAAGGATGATTTCCTATCACCGCCAGCAGGCTTTGGGATCAGGCCCAATTTGCCTTACATCAGGCATCTGGCACTTAAATAATTAGTTCAATTGGAAGGGGCATACAAAAGAATTGTTTGATTGGAGGAGGCCTACAAAGACCATCAAGTCCTGTTGCCTGACCACTTCAGTGCTAACCAAAAGTTAAAGCATATTATTAAGGGCATTATCCTAATGCCACTTGAACATTGGCATGCACAGGGCATCAACAATCTCCAGGAATCCTGTTCCAGTGTTTAACCACTATCATTCATACAGAAATTGTTCCTGATGTCTAGTCTGAACATCCCCTGGTGAAGCTTTGAGTCATTCCCATGTGTCCAGTTGGGGTCAGCAATATGGTACAAGTAAGTTGATGCACAAAAACCTCTGGATATTAGCTAGAAAAGGCTGTCCCTACTATTTACTCTGTTTCATTGCTATCTTCAGCTTTCAAAACCTCTTCATTCTCAGTGACACAAATAGTTTCTGTCATGTCTTGTTGGTAATCTGGCTGTGATAAAACCCTTCTTACTGTTATTAATCTCTCATGTGGAACAATGCAAGCAGAGCTCACAGCCTTATCAAAGCCTGTTTCAAGAGCCTGTAAAAGCAGTTCTCTTTTTGAATCTGGTCCCATAGACCAGGTTTCAAATATGAGAGCAAAATGTGAAGTTCATGTTAATATGCATAGAGATTTACTGCAAGTTAAAGATACTAATGTTAGCTATGTGGTAATCAACTATTATTACATCAGTGGCACCTGCAACATCTTCAGCTCTAGTTATATTGATTAAACAGAACAGGCACAAAGCAAAAAGAATCAATTGCTAAATACAATGAAAGACTTCCTCCATTTCACAAAGATAGTTGTATGCAATTATAAAGATCCAGATTGGCCCATAGTGGCCAGATTGTAACAGGGAATGGGCTGCCCTTTGCAATTTCTATCATCTATTAGGCCTGTCTCCCTCTGCTTTTGCCTCTGCCAGATTTATAGTGACATCCACAGCAAGAGCTGCAAAACCCTTGAGCTTTCTGCCATTCGCTTTCTTCTTCTGACATGAATTGGTTGCATCAGGCAAACCTGGTGGAAGGCTCAGGACAGAGAAGCAATTAGCAATCAATCTTGTGCAGTGATGAAGCCATTTAAACTTAAGCAGTTGTGTGGAATCAGCTGGAAGTAGTATTTTATTTTTTACTTTCTCCTCCTTTAGAGGAAATGAAATCTCTCTGGGTGTTTGTATTTTTTTCAGCATCTGTGCTTGAGTCCTTTGGCTAAATGGCTGGGTCTCCTGGCAGTGTTTCTCCTTCCCCACTCTTGATGAGGCTGTTTTTCTAGTAGTAGCTTGTTTCATAGGTTTAGTATTGGCTCTGCTCTGTGTAAAACTGGCATCTCAAGCAGATGTGAAAGCACTGCTGTTATCTTTGGAACAGAGACTTGAAATGCATATAAGCTGTGGAAATCTGAAGTATCCTTCCTGCTACACCTAGTTAATAAGAAAAAGAACTCTCTTGCTTTGGACATCTAACTGCTGGTAGGAGTTATTCCTTGTCAGTATTATTTAGATTACAATAGCATCTGGAGATAACTGCAAAGCCAGAGCCTCTGGATTTGTTGTTGCTCTAAGTCAAACAGTTCCTTGCCTACATTTGGACCACCTGGATTTCCTTGTCCCCAAGATCTAAAGGCACAGGAGGGAGCATCAGATTAAAAGTTTTGTTTTGTGCTTGTCACTGTGACAGGCAGACAAGTTTTCTCCCATGGTCTGAAGAAAAGTCAAATTTTATCTCAAGTGTCAGCATAACTTTTACTGAGACTTCACAATACAGATTCTATTGTTTAGTTGTTGTTTTGAGAAAAGGAGTGATTGTCAGTGCTGCTGTGTGCAGGCATCTTCTCAGGATTTGAATTGAATGAAAAGTCTGAATTAACAGTTTGCTATAAAAATGAAGAGATTGCAGCAGCTGTCATAAATCTGTCTTTCTGTGAAAAGCAAAGAGAGGTTTGCTGCTGATTTGCAGATGGTAGATATGAGTCTCAGACCAGTATGCGAAATGGAGCTGTGCTGAGGTCCAATGGATTAAACAGCAGTAACTGCACTGGCAGGAGGATACAAACCTATTCCCAACCAAAAAAATCCCGTTACAATCCAAATTCCCAGCCAAACTATTTCCACCTTGATATTTATTATGTCTCACCTTATCCTTAGGAGGAAGAACAGGATGAAAGGTGATGGTCTGTATGGCTCTAGGAGGTGATAGACATTTACTATGACCACATTGGGAGCCAGGGGTAATGCAGTTCTGTCCCACATAGAAATACGATGTAGGGAATCAAGACTCTGTAATTCTAAATACAATGGGGCATATCATAATGGAAGATAGAGGCACCCAAAATTTCCAGGAAGAATTGTGCCTCACTTAAACTTTATGTTTAAAGGAAAAGGGAATAGGAAATATGAAATTAAAGGAGCTATTGACAGCTTGAAACCCAGAGGAACCATGTGGTATGTCAGTGTTTTCTACCAGGCCTACAACACAGGAAGTACATCTCTGCCTGCAATACAAGTTTGTTATTTCCTCTGCAGAAGGAGAACAAGGGGAAAAAAAAAAAAGATAGAAATGCTGTTCTGCTGTTGTAGATCATCTCATAAAACATTACATCTGATGTGATAGCTAGGAATGAAACTGGGTCACTCTGCAACAGCAAGTGGCTTTAATTAAACTTCTTGGCAGGATCCATGCAGACTCTGTGCTCACACCTCTAATTTAATCTTGTTTGTGTGGCTTCACTCAGCCAGAGAATCTCCCCTTTCTCCCTGGCATCCTCCACGACATCCAAGCAATCCATTTCCATGTAAAAAAAAGTAAACAGAGAAGTTAAATGACCTCACTGGCAAGGGGCTGGGCTGGTGGCATCTGAGGGATTCTCTTTGGATAGCCCTTGTTCCCTTGGTGTTCTCCTGTTAGATGGTCAAGAGAGAGGGTGGCACAGAAGCAAGCAGCTACTCAGTTGATACCAGCAGGCACCTAAATCCAACCCACAGGCAATAGACAGCCTCTATACATCAACTTAACATATTCTGGTGGAGAATGAGAGCTTTCAAATAAGCCTTCTGCAAAATTTTCCAGGATAATTTATCCTGGTGTTAAATACTGAGTTGTGTCATGGTGCCTCCTACATCACATTGTATTAGATTACACTCAGCTTCAGGATAGTGCATTACACAGCATTACTGTGTATTAACTTGAGTTTGTACTTAGTATGTGTGCATCGTATGGTAATGGTTTGCTGTTAGCAAAGGTTGTTTGAAAGGGGAAGGCTATTAATACAGACATAATGAAATCAGAGATAGAAGGAATACTTACAATTCGTAGTTCTTGTCGTAGGTCATCTGAGGCTTAGAGAGTGGTGTGTACAGCCTGATCACAGCAAGAAAGGACCAATTATTGGAATTTAGCATGGTGGGATAAAGGAATTGCTACAGAAGTTGAGACAGGTTTTCTTCTTTTTAAGTTAGGAAGGGTCCTACTTTGTCTTCCTGAAGTCACATGCCAGCAAGTAAATAACTATTCATCGATATGCTTTTTGGAAATTGTCTCATTGAGAAGCTGTGTCCCTGCTAACAGAAAAAGCATTTACTGGGTTTATGGGAAGAACATGGTGTTTCTTGGTAAAGTTCTTAAGTTTCAACCACCTTATTTCTCCTGTGTCTTCCAGGTTTCTCATCAGACGAAAAAACTTGATTTAATGTTCAATCACTGTCTGTGAGTCACCTGTAATTTAGCAGTCACTGATTTAGAGAGATATCAAGCATAAAGGGGGATGGAGTAATAGCCAGTGTACAACTGAAATTTTTTAGAGATAATTTATAATACTGAAAACAGGACACAGCTGATTTTAAAGTGATCTCACCCAGAGAAACAGTGAAAAACCTGCTGATCTATATTTTCTGCAGATATATTTTCAACATGTGTATATTCAGAAGAACTTGGAAGAACTGAGAAAACAGAACAGGTTTTTAGTGTGCTACCTGACAAGTGAGTCTTGAGGTCAAGATATTTGACTATGAGCTAGTTCCTGGCTCTGCAAGAGACGCTCCCTTTGACCTTTAATATCTCATTTATTCTTCTGCTGCCTCCAGAATAAATAAAATAAGAAAAATCTTAATAGCATTTCCTGATCTGCAAAGGGTACTACAATAATAAATGCCTTCCGACCTGTAAGGCACAGAACTAATGCCATGACTACAGCCATATTAAAACAAAGACGGATGCTTCACGCTTTGGCCCACCACTTACCTACAGGGCACCAAGTTAATTTGTACTCTATAGATGGAAGTGACAGTTGCACGATCAATTGTAAGACTGTGGGAGAAATGGATTTTTCATCTGCTTTCACCCCTATCACCCAGCCTCTGTCCACAAATACATTTATTTTATATTTTATATCCTTCCCCATCTTTTCCAGCTCCAAACTGCCAGCATTTGACAACTGAATGTCAGTTTTGATAAGAAATATTTAGGAAACTGCCTTGTAATAGATGCAAGAAGAGTACTATTCTAATTTAGCATTGCTCAGATATCAGTGTAGCAGGGTGGGAAGTGTCTCTTGTCTTCTCTGTAATTCTATCTAAATTATTGCTTTGCATATAGAGAATATTCAAATGAAAACCCAACAACCAATTTCATTTCCAGTGGAATGGAATAAGTTGCCGTACGTTGTCAATAAATGGAAGGAGAACATAATAGTGTAGACAGAAACACTGTTTAAAAGGAACTCAAGTAGTCTCAAATGGAATAATACAGCACAAAAAGATCACTGCATCTGCTCCCATCACCAGACATTTGTCGCAAGCTCAGCATCAGCCATGCTACCCCAAGGCACCTATCAGGATCAATGACATCTTTAATTAATCCAATCAAGACAAAAGCAAAACAAAGACATTTCTGCATTCAGTATTTTCTTTGAACGTTGTGTATCCCACTGATTGTTGTGAAACACTGGAGATGAGAGCGCTGTGATGCATTTTGCTACCCAGACACTCATCTGCACTCCCTGCCCTACTCTTCCAAAGGCCTTCCAAGCCCCACATGTCCCACCAGCTGAGTGACTGACATGGGAAACAGTTTTCTGCACCATACAGGGCCTTATTCATGTCCCATCACTGACCTCAAGCTTTCAGGTTCCAGTCATTTAAGAGTCTGAATATTTACCAATATTTTATTCCTTAGGCAAGACTCCCTCAAGTTTGTCTTACCCTTCTGCTGAGGACGTTTTTATGTGTGCTCTCAATACCCAGCCATACCCAACCCCTGCTTCAGTTTCTCTGAAGCAACCCAATGAAACGTATTGATCTCTCAGTCTCTACTCCTTAGCATTTGTCTTTATTTATCTCCTTTATTTTATACTTCACATGAGAAAAGAAACCACCAGAGGCTGAAAATTTAATTTGGTTGGATCGTGCACCTAAGTAGACCTGATAAGCCAGTGTGTTGGCAACACTACCAGCCTGGAGACAATGCTGCAGATGATTGCATGACCTCAGGTAAACCAAATTGTTATTAAGCATGATCTCAGAGCAGCTAATTCTTTAGAAAGTAGAAGTTAATCAGGCTCTATACTGATATTCCAATCTCCAACAGTTGACAGAATAAGCATAAATTCATCTTCTGCCTGACTAGGCAACCCTCTGCTTCTCTCATGTTGACAGATCTCATCTGAAGCACATTTTCAGTTTTCTTGGCAGAAAAGTCAAGGATTTTTGCCATTTGAGCTGTCTCAGTCCAAATGAATTCACTGCCACATACATACATCTTCAGCTGATGTCACTGGGCACATTATCTCCCTGTTGGGAGACACGTGCTTACTGGTGGGTAAAAGGGCATCTCAAAATCCAGGTAGCCCTATCACACAGCACCAAAATAGAAGTGTGGCTCTGAAGCGGTGGGCACTGAAAAAGCCAGGAATTTTACTCATCCTTGCTTATGCACATGCGTGTGTATGTAAAGTTATATACAAACATCAACATACACATATACAGATGTTTGAATTTATTTTTTTTTTTAATGAAGGCATTCACGCAACAGACCCAGCTCCCCCACATGCCTTTCTCTATTCTCATGGGCATTACTCATGCTTTATTTGGAGTTGATGATTGCTAATGGTTTTCTGCATGAACATGAAGAGAATGGATAGGCTCTGTGCTCCTCCACCGCAGGGCTTCGTGAGTGTTGCAGTGAAGGCCATTCAGGTACTCAGTGGCTTCAGGCAATGAGTAAACTACCCAGGGTACATGGTGAATCAGAGATGGTCTAAGGGGCTTGAGGACCTTCTCCGATTTAAAATGTGGTAATAATGTTTTGACAGAAGTAGCACCTTATGCTTGCTCTTAGCAAGACTGTATCTTGAAGAACCACTTCACACATAGTTCTTACACTGCACAGGGCCACTGTTCAAAGCAGGGCTTTCTCAGACTGCTTGGTTTTCTGTGGTTTCTAAATAGTACACAAAAGGCAGATCTCACTGGAGAGAGCACGTGCACAAGGGGCAGAAAAGGGGTTTTTCATCACAGGAACTGTCTGCTCAGTGTTTCTGCTGTATTCACTGGAATTTTGTGTATATTGTTAGTAAATGTTAAAGAACATACAAGTCAGGCATCAAACGCTTCTCATCTTAATGGAAAGAACTCCAAAAAGCTGTAATTATTAGCTGGTCACACAAGTGGAATTGGCAGCAACTCTAACCCATTATAGCACTTCCCATTAGCAACAGCTAACCCATTATTATCACCACAGTATTAGCTTCTTTACTTTTGAGGAGACACTGCAGAACACTGTGATAAAAGCAAAACGCATGATAAAGGCAATCCTTGGGCATGTATTTATTGAGACTTCTTTTTTTAAGTTTGTATAGATCTGCCATCCGTAAGAAACAAAGTGCTTGTTTGAATCTCTGAATTTTTGAATCAGTGAAACACAGGCAATGTACTGAGGGACATCCATCCTGCACAGCATTGCCGTATGGCAGCCACAAAAGCTGGTTCAATTTCTAAACACTTGCTGGTGGTTGCAACACTACTTTTGTTAGCTTCATCATTTTGGATCCTGTTCTGTTAAGTTTCCTGATACGGGACATAATTTACCTCTGTATATCATCTCCTTCAAACTCAGAGAGCTTTATGCAAAGAGCAAGTCAGTAATCAACTAGAGAGCAAAGACGAAATCTGGCCTTTAGAAGGAGACGG
Source organism: Gallus gallus (assembly GCF_016699485.2). NCBI lineage: Eukaryota > Metazoa > Chordata > Aves > Galliformes > Phasianidae > Gallus > Gallus gallus. The sequence continues at coordinate 8,641,340 of NC_052551.1, forward strand.
AATTAAAATGGGAAAACATGGGGTCTCCAGAGAGTTTAAAGTGTCTGTCAAACACACACCAAAGCTCCAGTTAAGTGGGCTGTGGAAAGTTTAATCGGGTGGCATTAACCCAAACTGAATTCATTTGCTTTCGTGTAATGTTAATGAACCCCGGCTGCTCTTGCTGAAAGTAGGCAGTGAATGCGCACTATTTGGAGTGCATGCATTAGCCACCACTAGTTCCTTAATTAGTTTTTCAAAGGCGGTGTCTGAATGGAAAGGTTATGGAATAGTAAGTGATAATGGACTCTCATTCTATTTAGAGCTCTTTCCTAGTTTGTGGTACGTTAAAGAAAGGTAAAGAGAAATAATTTCTTCTCATCGCATGTGTCTATGTTGTGGGGAAAAAGAAGTACTTACGGTTTCTAGACAAGCTTGGCTTTGATGGAACTCTCTTTTCAGGGGGCTGTTTGCCTACCAAAGAGGAGTGAATTTTTCGTAGAGCTTTTGGAACCTGCCAGCCTGGCTGTAATCCACTTGACTGATGCTCCAGTTCTCTCTAAGGAGCAGATCTGCATCTAAACTACTTCAGATGTTGGACAACAGAAAGAGTGAAATTCCAAGAACTGAAAACCATTGAGGCATTGGCAATGGCACTGACATCTATGAAAGGAAATGGATCAGAGCTACTGGGCAGGCTTTAGTGGAGAAAGAGGACAGCTTGGTGGAAACAAAACAAGACCAGGGTTGTAAACAAAGGCAGTGTCAGACTTCCTGTAGAAAATGGGAACAGTACTTGAAAGCAGTTGTTCTACTGTTTTTATTAAAAAATAAAACACAGACTATGTATCTGTATTCACAAAAGCAAAGATAATGAAATACCCAAAAGAGGGAACACAGTCTCTTCCCACTGAGTGACCTCCTGACAAAGAGACAATTCCCAGGATGGTCTCAGACTCATGAAAAGCAGAATGGTACTTTGCAAAATAACACAACAATAATCAGCTTCCACTGACATGATTTATGCCTTGAGAATAAATGACTTAATAAAATGGTAGCAGTCATTTCTGTTTGTATGAATCACTTTTCTGCATAAGAGATCCTTGCGAACATTCTCACTACAGAAGCAGATGAAATGCAGGCGTGTTCTTTCTGATATTGATGACAATATGCTGTTGCTGTTCCATTCACAGCCATTGCCTTCACCTGCATATACAACCTCTTTTACCTTCCCTTCCTTTGCTATCACTTCCTTATTACGAACTCCTGATGAAGCAAAGTGTATTTTCACTGAACTCATTAAAAAAGAAAGTAATACATAATTGTGCCCCTATATAATTGTGTCGTAATTGTACCAGGCATACTTCTGCTTGTAAGGATTTGCACAAAAAGGCTCTCCATATCTTAGCTATTCTCTTTTGCTTTATTGCTTAGAATGAAGTGTAAACACCAAAGCCTCTGTGTGGTTATGCATTTCATTGTATCTCATTTCCATACTTCAGATTTCCTAGCAATTCATACTCTGATTTATAGCATTAGAAAAAAAGAATTGAGACTAATCTGTCAGCTCTGTCACTGAAAAACTGACATGTTATAATGTCTAGAGAGTTGCCCTTAATCAAACCAGTAGTTAAATTGCAGTGTATTTAATTATTGGTAAACTTGCCAGACACTGTAGCTCAGAAAGTCAAAACCCCTTCAGAAATCATTTTCCCTGGGAAGCTCTTTTCTTCTGCCAGGATAATATTATTTGCCACGTTCAAACTTCTCACCCTTGTTTAGGAGAGGCTCTAACATAGACCAGGATTACTGTAATGTTTGAAAATGTATTCAGCAAATGCTGATGCCACGATGAACAGAAGCAATATTTTTCTGAAAGCTTGGGATATACATTAAACCTGAAGGTGACAAATATCTTCTCTGATCTGAAAGTCATGAAGAGAAGATGCTCTTTCATTTTAACCAAAAATTAATTTTTTAGAGCTCTAAAAACAATCTCTGGTAAAAGTTTCATTCAAACTGTTGTTCGTTTTTTCGGCTCTTGTGAAGCATTCCTTTACCAAAAATACCTTCATTGCCCAACAAAAACAATTCTAATCAGCCGTGCTCACAAACATGTCCCAAACATGCTTAAAGAAGCCAGAATTTTCACAATAATGGCCATGAGAGAGAAAAAGCTCTACAGCTCTGTCTGTCAACCAGATACAGAGCACCCAAAAATGCCCCAGTTATTCCAGTCTTTGGCTTTAAACTCAGTAGAACCGTACTGTGGTCCTATGACTATAAAGTAGTTCTAGGCCAGAGCTTCTAGTGTAATACCATGGCAGTGCCCCAAGGACGTGGTGAATTTGTCTGGGGAGAGGAATTAAGCTCCAAAGACCTCTATGAGCTCCTGCTCAGGAACTTTTCTTTCCCAGAAACTAAATTTCATCTTCCGCAAACTAACTGCTGTACATTTCTGGCATCCGATGCAGAGAAGGAAGGAAACATACGGAAATTTCAGTTAACAAAGTTGAGAAGAAAGACTGTGTTTTGGTGGGTTGTTTTTTTTTGTTGTTGTTGTTTTTTGGTTTTTTTTGGTGCTGCATGCTCTCACTGGAACACCTCCAGCTCCTCACTCAAGGCTCTCTTTGTCTCCTCAGTGGAAACATTATAGCAGTACTGATGTCCTGGTGGATTAGACACAATTTCTTAATAATTAATGACGATTTCCCTGTGCGGCTTGGTCAGCAACCCACGAAATGGCGCAAAACAATTGAGATATCAAAAGCAAAACAGTTAACCAGTGGGCAATGCAGGGCAAGAGCTCTGAGTGTTCTTTAACTTTGCCATACACCTTCAGATTGCTAGAGCAGGAAGATGGTTGCATTTTTTAAATAGGTTATTTAGAACTATCATGAATATGTGCTTAAAATTTCATTATCAATATTATCCCCTGAAGTACTTTAAGTTACGTTTCTTGAGTGCAATATCCTGTATCAGCTCTACAGAGACTTCATCACTGCAGTGTACGACTCACCAAGAAAATACATAGATGGAGCAGACCTGACTGCATGTCTCAATCACCTCCTGCAATCAGCTCACTTTGGCAGGGCTCTGGGTTGGTGGGAAGAGTTAAACATCTCCAGAGGGCAAGCTGTAGGGAAAGCCTAACTGTTCGGTTTAACCCAAAATACAGTAGCTCAAATTGCTCTCTCTGTTGAGTATATGGGGACTTAGGGTTGGTCTTCTAACTGAAATGCTCTTCACAGATATCTAAAGAGAACATGTCCTAAAGCCTCCCCAGCCTGTAATAGGTACAAAGCAGTCATCCTGCCCATGCTGTCCTCAGGCCTCGTCTCCACTGATTCAGATCTCCCTCAGCAGTCAGAGTACTGGGGGCTGACAAGGAGATGAAGAGATGTAATGTTGCCATTAGGGAGGCACTGCCTTATTAAATTATTAATACACTGCTGGGTTTTTTTTTTTTTTTTCTGAATGATATTGAGAAATTATTGTTTGGAGAAATTAGGATAAAATATTAGGGAAAAAAACCTGAATCATGAGGAGTTGGTTCCCATAGGCTTTGGTTACTCATTTTCACTCTTGCATTTAATTACTTGAAGCTATTATTCTAAACTTTGTCATGAAAAAACTCTGGCCATATAGGATGGCCAAGCACACAGATGCATGGATCTTCAGTCTCCCTGGATATAGAAGCAGAAGGAAATTATAAATACCGAAGTCATCAAAGCCACATACTGCAGGAGATAAATATATGAAAAAAAAAGAAAAGAGAGAGCTGGATTTGGAAATACTTCTATTCTGTTGCACCTTACAACCTCATTCTTTGCTTTGTCCAAAAGATCAGTACTGGGATCTGTTTCAGCAGAAAAAGTCTTCTAAACCTGGCAACAAACTGTGTGCTGAGTGCAAATTTGTGTTACTTCAGAGATGCACAGGGTTGGAAAAGTGTAGATTTGAGGGCTGCCTCAACTCAGAGTGTATTTAAACTTCTTACATTGTGATAAGGTTCAGCCCCCAGTTTAGGATTAAGGTTATGAAATGTTAAAATTATGTAATCAGGAATGACGGCAGCAGATAAAGTACCAAGCTGTTAGAGTAAGAGGGCTTTTCCAGCTATGGCATATGTGCCTTTATTTTAAACATTCTCCATGCAGAATTAAAAGATCTCTGAATGTGATAGGAGAGCAACAACTAAAAGCTGGAAATGCTAATAAAAAATAATAGGCTAGATCCTAGGGATCTAGGAAGGGAATAGGGATGAAGGGAATAAGGCTCTTCAGAGCTGCTGTGACTGCAGGCTGAGACTGATGCTTCAGTTTGGCTGAGTCATGTCCTACGAGTTTTTTGACTCCCAGTCCCATGTAGGTTTGATTGTCATAAAAATGCTCAAGTTCCATGAGCACAGTGGAACTCATTGAGGGCTGGAAGATCTCCTTGTGGAAGTTAAGTAAGCATTTGAGCTGCCAAGTAAATTATATATTTAGGCAATGCCTCCAATTACTCCTGATTTAGCTAGTTAAAAAGTAATCTGGTTAGAACTGCATAACCTGACAATTTTCATAGTCTAAATATAATTAGGCATAATGAGGAAAAAATGACAGCTGGTAGATATGATTTAAACGTAGGTATCAGTTGAAACCATTTTGAACAAGAAGAGGGCAGTTAATGTCAATCAGTCCCTTAATCTCTCCTTCACAATTAACTGTTTTCTCTCCATTATGCATTCATCTCTGCAGTGCATTGAAATTTCATACTCCAGTTCGTCCAGTATTTACCTTTTGAGTCTTGCCAGTTCTGCTATAGCTAACTAAATTCATAGGTTGTTAAGGCTGTCCTTATATATTTCTGTTCTGACAGGAATCCTGGTTGGTAGATGCCATCTAAAGATAGAAAAGGAGATGAAGCACTGAAACAAACTGCATTGCCCCAGGCTTTCAATTTACTGTAGCCTTCCTGCCACTGCAGTGCTCTGCCTTTGGACAGTTGCCTGCGCTGCTCTGCAAGCTTTGCCTTGATTGATGACTCTTGTGCTCTACTCTCTGGGGCAGAAGATGCGGAGACACATGCCCAGCACTAGCCAAAATGGCTAGAGGGGTTAACTCATGTCACTTAACAGCTTTCCACTTGGCTAACTCAGGAGTGATGCTGAGAGGTTTGGAATTTGGCTTGGACCAACCATCCCAAGCCTGAAAACCATGAATTCTGGGGAGAAGTCAGACAATGGGACCATGGAGTATAGCTGGGGAGGGATTCCCAGGTTACAGAGCCCTGTGGGAGATCCTGGAAGAGCAGGGAAAAGTGAAAGTCCCTATTGCTGTTCATTGGGCAGAATAATCACAGCCAGCAAGCTGAAGATGACAAAGCTATGCCGTGTTCCCACACCTGCTTCATAATTAAAGACTTTCACAGCAAGTAATATTGCACTGTGGATTTTATAGCAGTCTATAAACATAAGGTTTTGCCTTTCAAGCTCAGCTGGGTATTCAGACAGGAAAGTTGTTTAAGTCAGCCTGCTTTCTTCTTCCCCCACCTAACACCTCTGCCATGAGGAGCTCACTTACAAAATCAAGCCTCTTATAGATCAAGGCATGTGATGACAGCTAGGGAAAAGAAAACTGGATGCTCCTAGGATACTCATAAACACGTTGCTCTGTGAGCAATGAATTCCTACAAACTGGTGTTTCATGCTTGAATTCTCTATATTTATTAAGGTATGTTTTCTATTTGAAGTCTTCCACAAAGATTCCAGTATTTATAATCACCCTTGTGTATCTTCTCCACTGTCAGCTGTGCTCATACCACAGCTGTCCCTTCATTAAGAGCATTAATAAAGTCCACCCTCTTTGCTAGCAGCCTTCTGCTGAGAGATTGGTCAGAATCACTTCTTCAGGAACTCTTCCTGTCATCTCAAATGTAACCAAAACTGACCATTTGGGAAACAAACTATCTCAGATCCTCTGAAAGACAGCCCCTTTTTCTGACTCCCTGAGTTACGGCTTATTTTACCACCACACTGCTTTAAAATAACCAAATCACCTCAGGATTTTGTAAAGCTTCTCTTTTTCCAGTTGCTTCAGAATTGCCTGATGTTACCTCAGATGAAATAATCAGAATAGAGCATTCTGCAAATGATTTTGGGAACTTTCCTCAGGACATCTCTCCACCCACCCTTTACAAACCAGCGTTTTCAGTCTCACCTTCTGTGGCTCTGCAGTAACAAGATTTATGTAGCTTTCACTTGCCTTGGAAGGGGGAACATCTTTTGGTCATTCATCACTGCTTTTCACTGAGTAATGTGAGCAGCAGCAAGTGTGTATCCTAGGGCTGTTACAAATAATGTGCTTTCTAGTCCTTCGTGTGTTAATTCACCAGATAAACTCAATGAATTCCCATAGGGATTCATGGATCGTCATCAGCAGCCTAGAAAAGGGGCTACTGGATAGAAAAGTACACCTCTTGTGTTGAATCCATGGCTGCACTGTGTAGATAACCTAAGTGTCTCTTATTTAGCTGTCAAAAGGAATGAAGATTTTCTCCATCCCTGGAGGCATTCAAGGCCAGGCTGGATGTGGCTCTGGGCAGCCTGGTCTGCTGGTTGGTGACCCTGCACATAGCAGGGGGTGGAAATGAGATGATCATTGTGGTCCTTTTCAACCCAGGCCATCCTATGATTCTGCAGGCCAATGTTAGCATGTGCCAGTACATCACTGAAGAACCAATAGGTTTTTCGGCTTTTTTTTATTTATTTTATTTTTTTATTATTATTATTATTTCCAGAAAAGCCTATCAGAAAAGGCAGGCAGAACAAACACTGTCTCAAACCTATACAGAATGGAGTTTAGGATAAGTGAAGGGATGAAAAAAATACATCCTAAGGACACTCTGGCTCCCAAAGAAACACATTAATATCACAATTCTGGGCTCAGATGTATGTGGAATATTCTTGTTAACTATCTCTACTGGTGTTCATTTTGCAGAAATTTTGTAATAATGTGAGTTAGCCTAACCCAAGAGAAAGCAAGGTAAAAGTATTCAAATTTATCTTGAAAGAAAGAAAGAGAGAAAGAAAAGAAAAGAAAAGAAAAGAAAAGAAAAGAAAAGAAAAGAAAAGAAAAGAAAAGAAAAGAAAAGAAAAGAAAAGACTTTGTAATGAGATCAGGATATCATTAATTCAGCAAGGACTTTAAGAACCGTTTTAATTTCAGTAGAGTTGCTCATGACATACCAGCACTGGAAGCACTGTGTGGTGTTAAAACTGTATAAGTTATCTCTGTAAAGCTTCTGAAGGAATACTTCATGTTTTGTAGCATAAAAATTACACCTTAGGTGAACTTCTGGGATCCCTGATGAAGCCAAAAACCTTGTTCTCCTTCCACCCTGACTAGTAAAGCACTCTCGACTTATACTAATGAAAAGATGAGAGTTAATCATCCCAAGTCATACACTAACATGGATCAAGACTTACTGAGTTGATGGTGGTTTAATAGAAGCCTGATCCCACTCTCGCTCCTCTCTGAATATAGACCAGCACAGCCAAGGGCAGCACAGCTACATTTGCTATATACCACCAGAGCCATCTTCAAGATGACTCCCAAGGAGAAGTTCAGTACAATTGAGAAGTGTGAGAGTAGTATTAGCACAGCTATGTTCAGTGTGTTCCCCACAGAAGCACACAAACTGTAAAGTATACAGACAAAGCACTCAGTGGGACCATATTAGCACTCAGAAAACGTATCCCACAGGATGCCAAGTCACATTTCTTCATTTAACCCAGATTCGTTTAATAGGTATTCACAAAATGAGTACCCATTTCCTCATGAATTTTTGCTCTTTCAAGACAAATTTCTTATGGTATGTCACATTTCCATCTCATGCACAAGTTCCCCATTCAGAATGGCATATTACATTATGTATAGCATATACATTACCTTAAATGTGCATATATATTACCATAAACATATAGAATATCTTAAACACGTAGACTTACATACAAATATGTGTGTTGGTCTGAAACTCAGAATTTAGCCTGTACCAGTAATTTTAATGAAAACAAAGGCAACCTTCTTTAGTGCACATCCTCTTCCCTGATAATAGATGGTTCTTGCAAGATTTTATTTTTTCTCTAATTTGGAGTTTAATCTTCATTACACAGGTGTGACTATGGATCTACTTGGGCAACTCCAGTAACTATCACACTGATCCTGGTAAGAAGATCTGGACTGTACTGACTTGCCCAGTGTGTCACAGTGGATTTGTGACACAGATGAAAAGAAAATCCATAAGTCCTGATGCACTCCCTGCTGTTCTCCTCATTACACAACACTTCGTTATATAAAACTTTTTTTGTTGTTGTTGTTTATTTTAAAGAGGAGGAAAAGAGAGAGATGGAACAAAATAACATAATTTTGATCGCCAGCCAGTTCTCTGTATCAAGATGGCAGCAGCATGTGAAGCGAATCAAGATTTCCTTATAGCACCATGTGACAAGGCTAATCAAAATAAACATCCAAAAAATAAAGAAATTAAGGATGAGGTAGCAGACTGTGGGGAGAGCAGATGGTTATTTAAAATAACAGCAAAATTTTGCATGCTGAGTTCAGCTATTGCTCTTGTCACAAAATATAGCTGTTAACGGCAAAAAAGAAGGCAGAAACATCATCAGGGTATTTTGTGGAGCTGGCAAAAGCAGAAAGATGAAAAATAAATGGAGGAGAGGGCATTTTAGCCTTCTGTAAAGTCTATCCCAAATATCAAGAGCGCTACAGCAGAAGACAGGGAAAAAGAAGTGCAGTAGCTGGAAAAATAGCATCACAGTGATTGAATTTGTCACACAACACAGAAAGCCTCTCAAAAGCACAGGAATCAGATACTGAACTAAATACGAAACTTTTGTCTCTGTAGAAACAGAAAAATGTATAATCCGTAGTTTATAATAGTTTAAAACCCAGGAAAGAAAGCTCAGTCCCAGAGAGCGGTGTGCTGGGTTACTTTAGCTTATTCTAGAGGGTTATTCTTATTCCTTAGCGTGGGGCAGCAATCATTCCTGACAGGCGAAGTACTGCCATAGTCTCTCACAACTGCCACTCCATTCAGGTGTTACTCTGAGCTATTGCTGCAATGCAGAGTGTCCCTGGGTTTTGCTGTGATACACAGCAAAGAGAGGGGTAGATTATTGCTAGACTGCAAGTAGCATCAAATAATAATATAATTTAAAAAAGCCAATGATGAATCCGTTTCCAGACAGACAGGGGCATGAGGCAGCTCACACTGAAGCCCCCAAATGTATACCCAGTATCTCAGTAGCTGGCAGTCTCTGATTTGGAGCAGTACGTTCACTCACAAAGATTACTACCCGCTCAGAAGGGCTAGCAGTCATCTGAACATCCTCAATTCGTTGGCAGATACCATTCATTGGATTGATCCTCTGAAAGTTACCCTTGAAATGTGCCTGGTCTGAAAAATAAAAAGCCAGTCTCCTTCTGACATGGCTTTTGTGACAAACTGAACTGCATGAAAAGAACTTCCCTCTGTACAACTAACTGCTCAAAAACTGTGTAGGCAAGGGGGTGGGAATGGGAGAGGAAGCTATTTCAAGTAGCCCAAAAATACCTGTAACTTCGTTGCTGATCCTCTGGTACAGAGTGCAAGCAGATTGCTATTGTGCTGCGCCCTGAGATCTGCCATCCAGGTGGGGTCAGCTGAGCAATGACATTAACTCAACAAAAGACATATATGCTTTCCTAAGTTCACAGAAAATACCTGTTTTCTCCCAAGCCTCAAACTCTGAACCACTTCTTACTCGGAATCACTCTGTGAAGCTAAATAATAAAAATAATAATCACAGGCTGCAGACAAATTGCTTCATTTCTACAGTTAAAACTTTCAGAAGTGAGCTGTCAGCACATTGAAAGAATGGAAAGCAGCCGGCTCTGCTCTGCGCTATTAAGTGTTTTTAGCACACCAGACACTTTAGGATCTTGGCACAGTGAGAAATAAATGCAAAGAAGCATTTTTTCTGTCTCTTGCAGAGGAGGGGGAAGTAGAGGGACATATTCTAAAGCCTCAAAATCTGGAGATGACAGTGACATAGAGGATGCAGCTGTATGCTTTTTCCAAGAATGATGGGTTTCCATGGAGTTCACACCACACATCATCTGCTCTTTTGTTGGCCATGTATAGTACCCACCCCTGTCTGGCCTTCTGCATGCAGGAAACCCTGCCAAGATTGTGTACATTTTAAAGATGTAGGTAGAGCCACGCAGCCCTCTCTCTGACACCTGTGCTCTGATTTTGGAATTGTATCTCTCAAAAATGTGAAAACTGCCAGGTTGGACCACCCCCAAGGTCCATTTACTCCACTCTCTTTCAACAGCAGCAGCAGTACCAGCTGCTTTGGAAGAAAGTGAAAAAAATGCCTTGGAATGCCTTGAGTACAGCAGGCTGGGCAGAGACCCTCCGAGCTGGGAAAACACCATCTGCCTTATTATCCAAATGTTCTATCCTTCCTGGGGGTTTTCTGCCCTAATAAAACTGGCTGTGTTTTCCAGGGCTTTTCTAAGTGCTGTTTCACTCCTTTGCTGGGGGGAAGGAGGTGGAGAAGGAAAAAAGGTTGATTTTAATTTTATTTTTAGATGTTCCTATTTCTTTATTTAATACTGCTTGATTAAAAGGGATTTACTGAGTAGATGTATTGTTTTGTAAAGGTGATTGTATCTGCTGGGACTGAGGGCAGGATGAATCTCATCATTAACAGACAGAACGAGGATATTTCCAGGGTTATGACGTACAGGTGGGAAAGATACAGGTAATCCAGAGCACCATCCCAGAACCCTGGTTTGTAAGGCAGGTGAGCACAATTAGTAGGACCCAGGGCAAAAAAGAATCAGGAAAGCTGTAGGAGAGCTGACAGAGGCAGTACTCAATGCACACAGGAAGCTTTGCCTCCTATGTATCACAGGCAGATGCAGTGAGTCATACTGCTGTTGGAAAAGCAGAATTATAGATACATACACATGTATAATAATAGCCAATTTTCTAGTTCCTGCCAGGGCATTTGACTAGAGCTCTTCAGTCTGTTTAATTCAGTTTTACAAATATATCCTACCTCAGCAGTCTAATGAAACAAACTATTATAGCTTTCTTGATTGCCCCAGGCCTTGAAATTCAGCATGGAAACCTCACTGTAGAATTAACTTACCAGATTTCATGAGAGTCCTTCAGATTTAAATAATGGACACCTGGTGAGCTTCTATATTAGATTTACAAAACTTACTGCACTTAGCAACATTTTGAATAAGTTTCTTTGCAAATTAATTGGCAGCGTGATTAATTTCTTATTCCTATACTCTATACAGTGATTCAAGCATCCATGTGAATATGGAATGAAACATAGGATCAGACTAAAAATAAAAGCAGAACAGGAACAATGACTAGCAGTGTTCTCTTGCTTTTCCTTTTTTCTTCTGAAATTATAGTTCTTGCCAAGTTTTACAGCTCAAAAAACGTTTATATCTATGCCTCAACTGCCCTAACGAATATTTGCTTTGCAAAACATCCAGACTTGAAGATTAAATGAATAAGTGTAACTCCAGAAGATATTATGGAGGCTACTGCCTTTACAGGTTTGGATTCTTTTTGAAAAGCAGAAGATCTCTCCATCAATGGCTGTCTGTTCATAGACTGCTGGCTTGCCCAGGTGAGTACCAGCCGGGTTCTGGGTAACTTTCAGACTGCTTTCAAACCATTTGGCTTCAAGAGACCTGAGTGCTTAAAATATCTTGCCCTCCCAGGCATTGTTCTCTACCTAGAGGGCTCAGAAAAAGGAAATGACCAAGTAACAAATTTCCCTCTCTAAATTAGCGTGGGTTCCTCCTGCTCAGTGCCACATCACTAATCCATCGCAGGAACTGTTAGGACTGGAATTAGAGGACTTTCTGAAGGGAAGTGCCCAAATTAGTCGGTACCACACTGTGCCTGCTTTTAGAAACGTACACAGAAATGCCCCCTGCCATCTGGCTGGTAAATAAAAGCACCTAATCTGCAGACACCTTCCTCGTAAACAGTCTGATCAACAGTTTTACAAAGGTTCTGATCCCAAACTTTGATGTGATATGGCTCGTTTTGAGATTTGGCATATTGTGCTCATATCAGTGCTTGCTACCTAACATTACAAAGCGTCACCAGCATTTCTGTTCCAGCCCTGATGGCAGTGCAAATGTAGATACAAATCACCAGTGTCAGACAACACAATAAAAACAAATGATGTTAACTGCCCACTTAGCCTGATGAGCAGCACTTATCTTGCTCGTCATTAAGGGAATAATAAAGTAGACTTGGATTCGATGATTTTCATGAGTTGCCTGCCAAAACCATCATTTTATGTAAAGTCAGCAATTGCTGTCAGAGCCCAGGTGCCCAGCCTGAGCAAAGCTTCCTCCTGGTGTCCATCTCCAGGCACCTGAACTGGAAATACTTTTCTCATTCATCTTCCTGCTGCCCACCAGGATCCCACTGCCACACACAGAGCTGCTGTCACTGACTCCACAGTACCAGTACATCAGCCATTCAGATGTGGGAAAGCAAATGTAGAACGACTGTTGCCACGCCAGATCTTTAGATTTGACTACTGAGCTTCCAGCAAAAAGTTACTGTCATTAAAGCCTGCTGTTTTCACAGCACATCTAGACACTGCACTTTGTCCTTTCCCTCTGCATACTGAACTTGTTACTGGGCGCTATTTGTCTGTCTGACTCACATGGATGTTGGGATATGGTTTGTTAGCCATAGGAACAGAGAATGCAAAATCAGTGTCTGTGAGGGATTTATAATTGAAACAGAAACACTGTGTTCTCAGCAAAGAAATGAAGGAGATGCAAGAATGAAAATGGGGGGTGTGGGAATATCTGAATCCTGTCTCACTTGAATACTTGGTGTGGTATTAAAAAGGCAGTTACGTGCTTTTCCTGTTTGCTCAATTATACAACACGGAGATGTTCTTACCCATGGAGCATTTGAAACTCCTCTATTACTCTGTTGTTATGAATTTTTAATTACTACAATTTATTTTAAAATCCTGTAAGGAAGTTTCTTTAGTCTACGACTTGTTTGTGGTAAAACAGCAACAGTCCAGCAGGACCAGGAATCCAATCCATTGCGGTTGCAGTGGACAAAATGGAAAGAAGACCGTAAGAAGAAATACAACTCAGAACCCAAATCCTGCTCCTTCCAGTAGAAGCTCTAATGCCCTTTTTTATAAGGTATCACATTCAATATGCAGCAGGAAGGCGCAGCTGTCACCTCCAAGTTTGCAGAAGTCCCAGCTGTATCCATCAGCCAGGGCAAGGTGTGAGGAGCCAGTCCAGAGGCAGGTAACACTCAATACTGCAAAGCCTGCTGCTACGGAAGCAATTACACCTCCAAGGCTGCTTCCAAATGATTGCTAACGCAATAAAGGACACTAAAAATAAGTGTTTTGTTTGTAAAACAGCAGTCGCAGGCAGTTCCAATTAAACACTGTGAAGCCAAATATTTTCCAGTTATGATTATAGTCAATAATGGCACTTCCAGATTTTGAAGAAATTGGAGTCCAAATTCAGCCTGCATTACTAAAATCTATTCTAATAAGAATACAAACCAGAGCATAACTCCAGTAAATGAAGCTCCCAACAACTCTGGGGTGATTTCTACCCCCATTACCATTTGTACTTCAATCTCATTCCTTAAAATCAGTTAATAACTGTATCTGCGTGTGTAAGCCAGAGTGGACGGAGACTGAAGACATAAAAACGTATGCAAAAAAATATATAAAGGACTGATTTAACAGTTCTTCAGAGTGGGGCAGTGGTCACCTGTGAAAAGGTTAGAGAACTAAAACATTCAGACTAGAAAATATTACTCCTTTCCTCCGTCATACACAGCAGTACCACAGAAAGGACAAGTACAAATAAATGTAAAGCTCTGCAATTGGTGCTGCTAGTGCTAATTTCTCTGTCAGGAGAGATACAGTGTCAGAGAAGGAAAGAACTTTAGAATGCACTGAAATTCAGGTCTGCTGGTATCCAGCACCCATTATCATCTTAGCAGCCATAGCATTCTTAAAAGAAAGCCACTTTTACATTATGAAGTCAGAGCTATGTTTAATTACTCACTAAATTAAAATTTTGAATTTTGAAAGAAGGAAGAAATCGACAGGGAGTAGGAAGAAGACAAGTAATCAGTCTGCATTAAGCTTTGGTTGCCCTCATTTCCTAAGAGGAATGAATTTGTAAGTCATGTGAGCTCTGAAATCCATGTAAACATTGGGTCAAGCCATGTGGATTACAGAGTGTTTACATTCTGAAGCTGAATGCAAATGCATAAAAGTGCTTGTAATCGTTATTCTGAAGAACATTCAGGTTTTCAGTTATTGACATCAACAGAGCTCATAAAGCAGCAAAAAGGCATCTCTTCCATCAAGCAACATCCATCTGATATCTGATGCTTGATCTCAATTACGTCAGTTATAAACTTCCATTAATGTTCTAAAGAGAAAAACGAGCATAATATGGTATCTCTTGGCAGAAGACTCAATTCAACAGTAAATTGAGGAAAAAATTCAGACTCACAATGCAATAATAGTCATAATGAAAAGCTTTTTCCCTCAGCTGCCCTCTAGTTATAATAGGTCGCATCGTTCTAAAATTACATTATCTTAAATGATCGGTGGGGGTTTTTTTTGCAATGTAAATAGCAATTTTTATTCCAAACTGAAGATAAAAGAAAGCGTTGTATAAAATAAGTGCCTATAAGGTATGAACTGTACTGCCACATAGACACAGTGTCTCTTTCTGTTTGCACTAGCATGAATCAGGAGAAATTCCAGTCACCAAATTTACTTCATTAAGTACAGTGTCATGAAACACAAGACCATCATCATGTTCAATTGTCTGTTGATGAATGTGCTGTATGTTGTTAACAAAAGAGTAAAGAGAGAAGCACGTATAGTGTATTCATTGTGCCAGTAAGACTGTGATTTTTAAATTTATTTTCTGGAAACTTGTTCATTCTTGATATTTCTATTATGAATCTGAACTTTATTTGCACTGGAGTCAGAAGTTTCAAATAGCTGTTGTTAGAATTAGTTCTATAAATTAGGCTGGAAGAAAAGAACAAAGCCAACTAATCAGCAATTCTATGTAATAAAACTGCTGAGAAGAGCACAGGTTTGCATACGTCTGCCTTGGTCATGGGGAGAGCAAACAGAAACTGTTCTGAATTTGAACAATTTAGAAATAATCCCATCAAGACACAAAAATAAGTGAATACATTAAAGTGAAAGGTAGCGATAAAAGGTAAAACAGAAAACAAAGGAGGACTATTTTTCTTAAGCCAGCTAAGCTGACCCAAATTAGAATAACTTAAAAAATATTTGAAGTGGTGAGTGCAGCTTATTATTATTGTTATTATTATTCTGTTCTCAGATTCCGACTGCAGGTGTAGAGGAAAGAACATCAGCACTGCCTGCCATTCCTACCTGAGGACATTTCCATACATAGGTATACAAACAGCTGAACACCTTTTACTAAGGGCAGAAAGATGCCCCTAACAACCCACCTTTGATCATGGAGAATATTCAGATGGAATTAATTAGACTCCCTTTAAATGGAAATAAGTTAAAAGAATGTAGCAGAAAGAATCTTTAAAACAATTTCAGAAACTCCTATACACAAAATGGAGAGAAACTGCCATTTTTGTGCTGTGCCCTTCTTGGAAAGCCACCACAGACCATCACAGCTGGACACTGTCAGAAAGGCAGTAGCAGATTAAACGTTCTGTACAAGACTAGAACTTCTGAAATGAGAGTAACATCAAAATCACCTCTGAGGATGAAAGTCAGGCAGCTGTAAAAGGACAGCAGTCATGTTAGTCCCAGGGCTAACTCTACCTTCATGTTCTAACATTGAGGAAAATTCTTCCCATAAAAAAATGCCAATTATGAGAGCAGTTTGTAGGGGATCCTTTAACAAAGGCAGTAAATGACCCAGCATTTTAAATTTGCCGCAAACCTTATTTTTTCCACTCCTCATTTTAGATCTTTCTCCTTTTTGGTTGTTGAGCATTTGGCCTTTGGATTAAGAAATAAAGTGAACAACTGCACATCCAGATACAGGGGGGGAAATGGCAGAATAAAAAGGGAATTTCAGAGAAATTCAGCTGACAAACAGGTTTTGTGGAAGGCTCTTGTGCTCAGCAGAGCTGGATGATTTCACCCTCTGGCCAAGGTCGGGTGATATTTCTAAGGGCATACAACTCTTCCTCTAAAAGCATCAGAAAACATTAGCAGACATAAGTTCTATTCTAAAATTACCACAGTTGTAAATATTTTCTAGTGGAGGCTTAGTCACTGGATTGAAAAATTGTAGTGATTATGTTTAACATCACCAAAAGTAGAAAGCACTTCAGGTAATGGCTTCCAAGGAGGATAAATAAAACCCTGGGAATAAAGCCTTTCTTTTCATCTTGTAAATATTTATCATCATTGCAGGAGAAATTCAGAATTCTGTTGTGCAATGTTAATCGGACTCATTATAGTTCACCTGAGCCACAAATTCCCTACTGTTATAGCAACATTGCCTTTTCTTTATTCTTATTATTTCCTTAAAGTACACTGTACTCTATTATATGGCAAGACGTGTAGAGATTATAAATGAAGTTTCATTTGCTTCTAATAGTGAATAAGAAAAGAAAAACTTTCGCAAGTCTGAAATTGATTAAATAATTCCCATTTTGGGAGTGCTGGTAAACCTAGGGCCTAATTTAGTGTCTCTGAAGTTGTTGAAAAATAACAACCACAAAAATCAACTGTTTCTTTTAGGCTTTGTTATCTCTTAGCAGCAAAGAGAGCTGGGAAAGGAGCTGTGTTCTGAAACACCTGGAGCTAGCTCTGAGTGTAAATTTCATGAGTGTAAATGAAAGACATCACATTTTCCTTCACAGATGTACAGTCCCGAAAATACAAATGCACAGATAGCTGATGTGAGGTTTGTGACTTCACGAAACATCCCTCAACCAGGATGATGTTAGTAGTTAATGAATGTACTGATACTGTGTGGAAGAAGGGTCAGCTTTGCCATTATCTCATCCAGACAGACAGAGGGACCTTGGCCAATAAGAAAACTAGCCAGTGAAGGAAGATCAGAAAAAAAGGAGATTTTTATCCTCTCTAATTCTTTGCCCATACAGTACTATCTCTTGTGTGCTAAATGACCTCCAGGGCCTGAGATTTACAGCTAAATGCAAAGTGGTTGAGGGAATCACAAAGCTCCATGTTGCCTAGGAAATTCTTAAATTACTTTTCTCCTCCAATGGTAAAAGGACAATATGTAGCAAACACTACTCCTTTATCTCCCATTCCTAATGCCTTCCTAAGGGCTGATCTAAAGTCTCCTGAAACCAGGAGAATGACACCTACAGATATCAGCACATTCTGTATCAGCGTTTCTTTTGGACAGGAGGTATTTTTCTAATGGGAATGTAAGAAAAGTGCAAGCTTTATGAATGAGGTAAGAGAATGAGGTATTTGATTACTCTTACCTGAGCTGCAGGATGAGTCAGTAGCACCAGCGTGTGTAGGTGGGATCCAAAGCCAGCCTAAGCTTAGTCTCCCATGCCTGACATCATTGCTCCAAGATGCAAAGAATAGCTGAGCTTTTAAATGTATGTCTTACACACACAAGATAAAACCAAATAGATCATTTTTGTGAATTTATCACAGAGCTAAATGATAAAGTTACAGATTATGAAGGAAACTGGGGCCTTCCTATTATTTAGAAAATTGCTTAAATATGGTACTTTACCTCTGATATTGTGTCAAGGAACATAAAAGCAGTGTGAATGGCTGAGGCAATTGAGAAATCCTAAATAGGAGAAGAAGTTCTGTCTCCTTCCAAAAAGCTTACAGTCACAGCTTGCTGGGAAAAGCTGTCAAATGTGCTAACTGGCTTTGTTGCTAACGTGATTATGCAAAGTAGATGATAGTAAGAGTGCTACCCTGTCATCACTTACAATGGCATCTGCTCTCTTTCAATTTTATGTAATTTTCATTGAGTTTAGGTCCGTCAGGTTGCCCTGCCATAGAATTTGTGTGAAAATGAGATTCTTATTCTAAGCAACTGATGCACTTGAAGGAATGGGATGTGTTAAGACTGCTATCCATTATGCAAACGGAGGAAGATTATTCCAAAATGCAAAAAGATAAAATGTATTTAAATGTGCAAGGTTTCAGCTACTTTCATTCCAGAAGAAAATTGAGGCTATTCTAAAGAAGAGGTCTGTAAATCACAGCTGGTCCCAGAACACTCAACATACGTGTTCATGTGGGAATTATGATACGTATATAAAACTGCTTATGGCCTGAAAATAATGCATTTGGTAGGAATCTGAGATAGGGGTTGGACTTAATGCTAATTGCTGCAATCTTTAAATAGCAATTTTGGGGTAGGGAATGCTGAGAAAATAAATAATTGGCAAAGTAGAACCAGTAATTCGAAGACAGACAGTGATCACAGCAAAGCATTAGAGCACTATGGGCAAACCAGTGTATACCAACTCACTGTCTGTTCTTCCAAGACCAAGAATAGGATTTAATTATGTAGTGCTTCTTGTAGTAGGAAACAGTGCAGAAGGTGGCAATTGAAATTTTGGGAGTGAAGTAAAACGCTACTGATCCAATGAGAGGCTTATGCAATTAAGTCTCTCACAAAGGTAACACAGAATTTGCCAGACTTCTTAAGAAATAGCTTATTGGCATCAATGATTTTACATCAGCTTATATCGTCTCTGTACAATTTATAAAATCACTGATTTCATATACAAGCAGCAAAGCACTGGAATAAAGTTCTGCCTGCTGAATCAGAAAACAAACAAACAAAAATAATGTTCCCTTAGTGAAGGCACTGTAGAAAACAAGATATCTTCCTGTTCTCCCTCTATCCATTTATGCATACTGGCAGAGAGGGCTAGAAATGGGGCAGAAGTAAGTCTTCATTTTACTGTCTACTAACCTTGCTAAGTACAGCCATAACCAGCAGGAATGACACTGTAGGCTTCCCTAATACAAGTAAATCCCTCACGTCATGGGTGCTGCTCACCCAAGGCCTTCTAGCCACAGGAGGTGCTGGGGAACCACAGGCAGTTACAGCCTGTAATAGCTTTTGATTTGTTCTACGAATGACAACTGGAGAACACATTGGATGACAGACTATCTTTGCTTTGAAAGATGGGATTTAAGAACGAACTCCTTGTATTTAAGTAATATTTTCATACAGTGATATCAGTCATGACAGTGTTGACTGCAGCTTTTCTTTAAACCTGTTTATTTATTCGAGGGTTTTTTCTTCCTGAGATGCCCTAGGCACCATGCACATGGTGCAAAATGACATTTCATTGGCTGTGAAGATGAAAACACTTCTATGCTTCAAATCTAATCCAAATACTTAAATTACTGCTGTGGTTTCTCTGGCATTTCTGTGCTGTTTTAGAGGGAATAACTGGCTTTGAAATATGTGCTATAAATTACAACAAAGAAGTAAGAGTTGTAGGCCTGGAATATAGTAACCAGCTGTCTCCTGGCTCTCCTTACTGATGTCCCCTCAACTGCTGAATAAGTAGAGACAAGAATATAGCCTGTATGAAATTCCACCTGCGCTGATATCAATGGATTTGTGTTCCCCTTAACATTTAAGCATATCTTTTGCAGTTGGTTTTAGTATTCATTAGAGACAGTGGTGGATTCATTGGCAATAATGAAGGCCAAAACTCACAGACTTTAGGCAGCTCCAACTGAAGCTGCTCCTGATTCTAGACAGTAGCATCTGTCTGCTTGAAAGCAAGCTCTGACCTATGTGAGAGCACTTCCTGCCAACACAACCAGCAGATATACCAATGTTTTCTTGGAATCCAATTCATTCTCTACGTGATGGACTTTACTTCACACACAGTGAGGAATTTGCTGCAACAGGCCAAGCCCCATTATCAAATAGGCTGATTTATCAAGTATTCACTTCTGTGAGTCATTATATTCTTCACATATGAGGATAAATTGAGAATTACACAGCTCTAGCTTGGGTCTGTAAATAAAACATCAGACTTAACATTTTGTAATCAAAATGGAAGTGTTCGGAAAACACAACAGGAGATAGGACAGGTCCGTTCTCCACGACAAATGAATCACAGAGATACTGTTACTAGCAGTTTGTAGACTCTAGTTTCTGAGACATGTTAGATCTAGAGCCATATTCCTATGCACTGGGCAAGTTCAGACTTTCTTTGACAAATCGACTCATGTTAGCCTTGAATGGTGCTACTGACATCATCACTGCAAGCCAAATTTCAAACTAACCTGCAGTTTCCACAGAATTCTGTAACAGTATTGCCTGGCCTGCTGCAGCTGGCGCCTGTTCCTGGCACATCATTGCTTGCTAACGCATAGGATCAATTCTAGGAAGCAATCTTAGTAACATTTATCACCCAGGTGCTGTAGCCTAACAGATGCTGCTGAAGGGTAGTTGTGAATGTCCTCAGGTATTCAAAGTTGAAATGCAGAAGAAAAGGCCTTAACATAATCCCCTTAATCCCTGACTTGCATATTCCCATAGAGGCTTGTATGTGCCTATAGGAGTGTACTTTTGTATCATGTACTTTGTGAAAATCTGCTGCCACCCTTCGCCACAGCATAAGGCTGAGTATGAAGTGCTGTTGTTGTTTTATTGTCAGCTGGTCAGGTTCAATACCTGTCTGTTGTACTTCTGAGGACTCTTTTTATGTTTATGCAAGCTTTTTTAAAAATTTATTTTAAAGCAGTAATTTTGTTTTGAAAGATGGATAAAAGAAAGTGCCTCAAAGAAGAAAATGGTTATTAGAACAATCCTGATTGTAGCAGTGTAACTGTCAAGGAAACAAACGTCTTTAAATTTATACTGACCAGACTGGATAGTGTGCGTTTAGCTTGGCAGGCAATTTAAGCACTATCAGTAAAAATCACCTTCAATAAATTGTGCTGTGAAGTCTTCTGATGTTGGCTTGGGACATCCAGGCATTCATGAATTGGTTCTTGTGCTCACCTGAAATTGGTTCATGCTACATTCACTGGTTCTTTTTTAATGCTTCTTTGTAAGCCTGGGACATGATGTATGTTTTAAACTGAAAAATAAGTGAGATGGCTTTTCTTTTCCCACTCCTCACTCTGCACCGTGATGTTTCAAAGCATAACAGTAGCAATAATGAATGCCTCTGTGCGTGCCTAGAGATAATTATTTGCACTGTTTTCAATCTCTTTTTCTAAGGCTTGCCATCTGATGCCCATCTAATATGTAGCCTCTCTCTGCTGGGAGAATGAACACAACAGATCACAAGGGAAAAGTTCAACTGAAGAACATATGTCTCATCAAACAGAACGTATCCTCTGTCTGACAGCTGCTTCTCTTTCTTATGCTGCTTTCCCATCACCACCTTATTTTGAAACAAATGCTGTATTTGTGCCCCTGTGAGAAGATCGGTAGGCCAAGTCTAAGAGTGCACTCCCTGTTCAATATTCCTGTTTGAAACAGTCAAACACAGCTTTTTGCTAAGAACTTGGGTAACTGGAAGAAACCTGCGGAGCATCTTCTTGCCTCTCAGCTGGAAGAAGCAGCACTTCTCTAAAGAGCTCTGTGTGATAGGACTCCAACAACACTTAGGCTTCTCATCCTTTTGGTTCTTCCTTCTTGACAGGTCTTATGGGAGAAAAGCAGATCTATTTCAAACTACCACCACTGATAGTTCCAACTCCCTATCCAGCTCTGCTGAAGCAAAACTTCCCACACATTTCACACTGAAATAACAGATTTCGAAAGTACAGGAGAAGCTTACAAATCAGATCAGAACTCTTCAGGAGGTCCTTATCAGAAAGAATATTTTATTGAGAAATATTGAAAGATGACGAGGCACTGAGATTACTTTTCTTGTTTGAGGGTTTACAGGTCCCTGAGTGATTTGGTGCAGGACTGGGCCTCAAATGCATGCATTTCTGCATGTAGAAATCTATGTATGTAATGAAAACTGGCATAATATCGTAGATGATTACCCACTCTGTCAAAACTGAAGAACAAATAAGGCCAGTGACACCCATTCAACATTAAATAGTGATTTCTGAGCATATGCCTCAGCTTTGGCAGTGAGACCTGTCCACGGGCTTGAACAAAATGCAGTACTTCCTCTCAGTATCTATGGAATAAATGGTAATGTTCATTAAGGGTCTCAAGAGGTTTATTCGACTTATATTAGAAAAATTATTATAGATTCTATACCAAAGATGCACTAAAATCAATTAGCAAAGGTTAACTAACTGATTTTAATACAAAAGTATTCAAATGTCATTCCTTTCACAAATGTCCATGTGACATACCAAAAGTTATGGTGTATTCAGAGTGAAGTATTTATTTTACTACAAGCACAAACACATGGTGTTCAAAAATAATGACAGAAATAGTTGTAGTGATATCGCTTATCCCAGAAATCTGATTCTTCCAGAGAGAATGCCAAATGCTACTCATAATTCTGAGTTGTTCAGACTTCAATGCTTTATGACATATCATGTCTCCCTTGGGGGAGAGCAAAGGGCTGAGCACCCTTCGTTGGTATAACAGTCAGCTGTACTTCTAAGAATGAGAATAGCCTAAAATGTGGGAAGAAAAGGAGAAAATCTAAATTACTCATGTCTTATATTGTTGTTGCCTACTTAAAACCACAAGTGAGATTTAAACCTGAACTAGCAAAAACTGTCAGAATCTGAAAAATCTGTTCAATGAGGGGAAAAAATAAACAACTAAAATATAAGAAGAGAAAAATTTAACTCTGGTCCTAATCCATGCAGATGCTGTACATGGCATAATTATATGCTCCCATATGTTTCCTAGAGGCATTTGAAGAAACAAGGAAATTTAGACACAGGGAAATGTAATTATTTGTGATTGAAACAAAATAGCAACCAATTTATGTATATACTCTTCCTGTTGATTTAATGTTATCGTATTGAATTAAATTATTTTCATATGCTGTTGTACTTTCAGAGGTAGCCATATGTTTTGCACATTCAGTCTACTTTTTTTAATCCTCAAAACTCAATGACATAAAAATTGCTATCTGAGTTAATACAGTTATTCCCTCTTGATGATAGCATTTAAGTAGAAGCATAATTTGACAGATGAGACTGCTGAAGCTCAGCATTTCATACAGACTTAAAATAAATAAAATAACAAATTATTCCTGTAAAAACTTTGAAAACTACTCTACTGGGGGCCAATTTTTCTACTCTGTAATTTACTTTCTTTTCTTTCGTCCTTCATTTTTTCTGTGCCTAGAAACGTGTATGAAAGCAGGAATTTAGTTGTTCAGGAACTCATTTACTCCTGCTGTGCAGCCATCACAGGAAATCATAACCCTGTCTTGATAGCAGATTAAGACTAGGTAGCAACATAGATCAAATAAACATCTTAAGATTAAACAGGTCTGACAGTTTTCTTGGATCTAGGGCTGGATTTAACAGGAAAGTATGTGGATTTCTACTGAAGATCAGCAAATCTGAGTCGGTATATAATTACGACTCAAATTGATGAAACTATTGTGAAGGCAAAACCGTGTGAAGGCAAATTTGTCACAGCCAGGATGTGGGTATGGAGCCGAAAGCAGACAGAAAAGGTATTTCTGGAGAACCCTGTCATCTTGCTTTTCCACATCAGGATTTCTGCCACTGTGACTCAGGCTGTCACAGAAACAGGGATTCCTGGAAAATTTCAACAGCATCTAAACCAGACTGAGTGAGAGGTTCCTCTCCATTTTTTACCCGAATCCAGGTAGAAACAAGGATCTGTATCCAGGCATTCATATCCAGCATCAGGGAATCATGGAAACAGAACAGTTTGGGTTGGAAAGAAACCTCAGAGATCATCCATTTCCAACTCCACCCTTACCTCCAAACCTCCCAGGGCTCGCGTGTTTTGAGTTTAACTCATTTCAAATGTTTCCTGAACATTAATCTGCTTGAGGTATGAGCATGGTATCGGGCCACATGAGTTATTTAATTCTTTGAGTATCAAACGTGCCGAAAATTCCCGTTTCTAACAGTTGCATTTTCACCTTCCTACTTCTTATTGTTTGGACAGTTTGCATGAAGATGTCTTTTTGCTTGTGTGTTTCTGCCCACGCTGTTTTATTACTGACTCAGAGCGGTCGCTCTTTACATATATCGCTGCCATTTGTTATAGAACTCATTTTAATGTCACCAAAAGGATTAAGATCTGAAGTGAGCTGCTGGAAAACCTGATCCCCGGCGTGACAGCAGCCCTGGCGTGTGCCTGTGTGGTGATATCACCTGTGGTGATAACGGCTAACCAGCCAAAAAAAACACCAATCCACACCACAGAGGAATTGGCGCGTTCTCTTTCTTCCCAAATGAAACACTTTCATGCCTTAAGTGACGAGCACAAGAGGTGAGTTCTGCACTTTTCCAACATGAGGTGTAGTTACCCCTTGAGCACCAACAGTTCCTAAAAAAAATGACAGCGCCGAAACAGTGACGAGCAGTTCGGGATACTGAGGCGCGCAGTGCCTTCCCCGCGTGAAATCTCCCTTTTGGCAGCGGCTGGAGCGAAAACCTGAGGTGAAACCCCTCAGAACTGCCCCCCCTCCAGCACAGGGCGGGTAGCGCGCCCAGCCCGCCCCTCCGGCCGCCAGGAGCCACTGCGGGGGAACGGCAGAGGGCGCCGCGCGGCGGCACGGCTCGGCACGGCACAGCACGGCTCGGCGCGGCCATGGGCGAGGCGGAGGGCGGCGCGGCCGCCGCTGTGGAGAAACCGCCGCTGCCCGCGGCCGGCCCCGGGACCGCCGCGGCGGTCGCTGCCGCCGCCGCTGCTGTTGCGGCCGCCGCGGCGGCGGCTGCTTCCGCCCCGGAGCCCGGCGTGCCGGCAGAGGAGGCGGTGGTGGTGTGGAGCCCCGAAGTGGAGGTTTGCCTCTTCCACGCCATGTTGGGCCACAAGCCCGTAGGTGAGAGCAGGCCGCGCCGAGCCTCGGCCTCGAGTAGTGGCGTTGGCCGGGTTGGAGAAGCGGGCGCCGGGGCCGGGAGGGCACGGAGTGAGATGCTGCCTCTAGCGGCCTCCGGGCCCGGGCAGCCCCGAGCGGTGGGCAGGGCGGCGCCCATCCCTCCCGATCTCCTCTCCTCGGGGCACAGAGCCCGCCCTCATCTCTCCCTGTTGTCCTTCGGTTGTTTTCTCACGCCGTTTCTCTGGAAGCTCTGGCTGCGGTCTCACGTGGAAGTACCGCCGAGTGGGGCACTCTCAGTCCGGTTCACCTCGCTGTACTCTATGATTTCCCTGTGATTATAGGGTTTTTTTTCTTTGTTTGTTTTTTAATGATATTATTTTGTGGCACAAATCAAGCTGTCGGCGGTGTTGATTGCACTGAGTTTCCCCCCCCCCCAGGTGTGAATCGCCATTTTCACATGATTTGTATCCGAGATAAATTCAGTCAGAATATCGGACGGCAGATTTCTTCCAAAGTGATTTGGGACCATCTGAGCACCATGTACGACATGCAGGCTCTTGTGAGTATAAGGGGGTGGTGGAGGTGAGCACTTGATTTCCTGTCATTCAGGAGCCCTGATTGGTCATAGTCCCTGGAACCTGACAGCTCTCAAGTTACAGAACACTGTGTTTCAGTGAGGTGATGAAGCTCTTCCTATATGAAAGTGTGTTAGGTGGGAGGCTATAAAACTTAGAGTGTTTTTGTTTGCATTTTCTTTTTTGCCATACTGAGTTCTGACTTTTCAGTGATTTTATTCTATTTCTATTTCTAATTGCTTAAGAGTTGATCCAGCAAACATTTACACAGGTACTGAGGTACCAAACAGCTTGTATATATTTAAGAATTTGCCACAACCTGGTTCCAGAAATGATCTCTAATGGTCATGAGTCGTGATCTCAATTAACTTAGGAACCAGTTTGACATCAGGAGCATCCTTACTCTCTGAGTATCTTGTTAAGAATTATTTAGCTACTAAGTGGACTCAAAATAGAGCTTGAGATTGCATTTTTATTCTATATATATATATATATATATATTATTTTTAACAAGTTCAATCATAAAAATCTTTATTTTCTTACTAAGCATGAATCTGAGATTCTTCCATTTCCAAATATAGAGAAGAATTTTATTCTCCCTGATGAACTGATTCAAGAAGTGAGAGAAGGTAAGATGTGATAGAAGTCTTTTATTTTTTGTTGCTCTAGGCCCATCACAGCACAAGTGGCTTAACAGAACTCCCAAAAAAAAAGCATAACAGTGTACCCTATTAACATAAATACATGGCTATTCTTTCAGACTGGTGTGTTAGGTGTACTGATGAAAAAGAAGAGAACAGATACATCTCTTGAATCTGCTGGCTGAAGGAAATAATCAGTGAAAGGATCACCCTCCTGGTGTTCATATTCCCCATTTATCAGCCTCTTTGATCTGATGTAGAAAGTAGGCTAGTGGGCAAGAGAGACCTTTGGTCGAATTCCACATAGTATTCCTTGTATTCTTAAATATAACATAGATTAATGCTAATATGACACAAACAGGTTCTGTTTATACCATGTAGATTCAGCTTCTGGGAGCAGACAAAAAATCCACATGCTTCACTGATACCTGTTTGCAGAATGAAAAACAAAATGTTTCTTTGCCAAGTGGTTAGTTGTTTATTTTGTGTTTTTGCATTTTGTTGAGACTTCTGTGGGATTAAGTTGGACCTTTTTGCTGAAGTTGATCATCTGTGCACTTTTATGTGGTTCATTTTGTAGCAAGATCTTTTTCAAAAAGCTGTGGGGCAGTCTATGGAGTATAATAACATTTGTCTATATACTTTGTATATAATATTTCTATGACTGTATGTTGAACATGAATGGTTAAGGCCATTGAATAGCACTTCAGCAAATGTTTCAAAGTGTACACTAGAAATATACTTCTACTGAAACTATAGATTTACAGTAATAGAAGAAACTTCCATTTGACTTGGACTTGTAGCAAATACCTGTTGCTGGTACAACCATTGCATTTTTATTATTAGGATGTGCTTATTTTTAGTATAGTTTACATGTTTTAATTCTAAGACCATTACTGTTATGCCTAATGTCTGTGCACACTGCACATATGCTGAGGCTGCTCTGTATGGTTCTTGAAAAGCACCTAACTATTGCTTAATGACCATTCCTGTAGGAAAAGTGATGATTGAAGAAGAGGTGAAAGAGGAGATAAAAGAAGAGATGGAAACACATACAGGTCCAGAAGAAGGTAAATTTGTAACTCTCTACTGTGTAATGAGATTAAAAAAACAACTGTAATTCTGAAAAATTAATGTTAAAATGTAAATATCACATATAGTGTATTTTGTGATTTCTGTTCAGACTGAGTGTATGCTTGTTGTAAAGAACTAGAGTAACTTACGAGTGCACAGAATAAGCAGTTGCCAGTATCTGATCCTTCTGGAGATTCCTGCCTTGCTCCTAATTCATGTGTGCAGTTATATAGCTTCTAATTGCAGCCTTTCAGTACGTAAAGGGAGCCTATAAACAGAAAGGAAGTCAACTCTTTGAAAGGATAGATAGCAGCAGGACAAGGGGGGAATGGTTTTAAGTTGAGGGAGCAAAGATTTAGGTTGGATGTCAGAGCGAAGTTCTTTACTATGAGAGTGGTGAGGTGCTGGAACAGCTGCTCAGACAGGTTGTGGATGCCCCATTCGTAGAGGTGTTCAAGGCCAGGTTGGATGGGCCTTGGGCAGCCTGGTCTAGTATTAAATGGGGAGCTTGGCGGCCCTGCCTCTGGCAGGGGGGCTGGAGATTCATGATCCTTGAGGTCCCTTCCAACCCAGACCATTCTGTGATTCTGTTTTGTTTCTTGATGAGAAATTAAGGCCAATAAATCAAAACTTGAGATGCTTAAATAGGAAGGAGAGCGGAGTGGGGGTTGGGTTTTGTCCATGTGTGTTTGTTATGCATTGTCTTGCCTCTTTAAATGAGTGAAAGTCTTACTTTTAAAAAATATTTTGCTGTAGAACAAAGTCAGCCATGGACAGTAGAGATCCTGCTATTTACCTTAACAGACCAAGCCAACTGTTAGCTGTATAATGTCGTAATATTGAAGAATAAGTGTTGTAATGATGAGTGTAATAAAAGGTCTAAAAATGTATTTTAAAACTATATGAAATTTCACAGTTTGGGTGTTCTGTTTTTAAGCCTATCTAAAATCCCAAATGTAATGACCACTGCTGATAATAAATCTCACAGATTGGTCCTATATAAGTATTCCCATGAAGTATTTTCAGGGCTGCTTGTTTCCACCTAAGGAATGTCATTTCTATCCTGTCAACATGCATGCCCATCTTTGAAATCAAATGATAAAAGAAAGCCATGCCTTTTTAAAAGTGAGAGTAATACTTAAAGGATCTTTAAAGGTGCTGAGAATGTATTTATTTGAAAAGCTTCATGTAATATAAAGAGATTTTATGTCAGTTCTTGTTTGCCTGTGTGCATGAGTCTGATCTGAAATCGTTACTTTGCTCCTATTTCAGTTTTTGCACCCTCTGGAAGTTTAGGAAAAACAACTGAGAAGCCAAGCAGCAAAGAGAAGGAGAAGACTTCATCAGATTCTGGGTCCAAAGAAGGATCTGATAAGAGGAAGCGCAACAGAGTCACTGAAAAAGTCTTAAATGCCAACAGCAACCCTTCCAGCCCCAGCGCCGCGAAACGACGCAGAACATAAAGCTGTGAACAACAGAAGTAACTGACTGTGGAACGTGAGGAGGGAATATTAAAAACCAAGTAGTAAGACTGTCATTACACGAACGTTTCTCGCAAAGGAAATGATATCTGAGCCAGCTATTAGAAGAACCTGCACATTACCTTTATGCGTACAGGACTTTGTGCCTGTCCTTCTCGACCTGTTTGTGCCGTGGCACCAAGTAGCTGGATGGTGGCAACCTGCTCAGGGCACTCAGGGAGAAAGCTGGCAGCACTGAGGGTTTATGCATATGTAACAGTTGCAGTGTTTGTATTTCCAAGTAGCACACGTGGTGTTGGAACAGCTCCTGAAAGAAGTGTTCAGTGAAACAGAGCCTCAATTCATGAAAAATAGAGGTTGTGTGTATAAATTTTGAATTGGTTGTTTTTTGCCTTTGCTTGGTTGCTGTCTTTGAACATTACAGACCCTCTGTGGGTAATGTTGTTTGGCCGTTTATCCAAGCATAGCATTTGTGTCAAATACCTGAAGCTGTTGGTTCAGTAAAACCAAAATCCTTTTAAATACAACTGCTGTGCTGAGGTATTCTTTCACACCGTTTGCTGGAGGAAAGTCTACTTCTTTTACCTGCAGTGATGTCACTTTTTTCAATCTTGCTAATCTTATATATTGTAACTGAAGTGAAAACGACAACACCTATAGGCAGGGTTATTAACAGGTGTCCTAAATTAAATATCCACTGGTGTCACATGGGTTTGGAGGAGATCAGCTGAGCTGTGCCCAACCTTGGAGCTGTTTCTTCATCCACCTGTACTACAGTAGTATGTAACAGCTGGGTTTGTACTTCATTATTTATTTTAAGCTGTTTTATTAGACGTGGAATTGGTGTTGCAAAGCATTGTTCCTGTTCTGTAATTTAAAACGTTACTGACATTGTAACACTTACCTTTTTATACCAGAATAGTAAGATTTGATAGAAATTGCTATTTTTGAATTGTGAAAAGATGGGCTGCAGTCAACCAGTGCGTGAAATGGTGACTGAAAGAGGCTGAAACGCTGCTGAATTTGTCTCACCGTATTGACCAGCGGTTAATAAAAATTACTTTATCAGTATTGCCTTTGAGGTGAAGAACCAATGATCTCCTGGCTTCCTTTTCACCCCACGTGCGTAGGCGTTCACGTGCACTCGTGCTGCTGCAGCAGGGGTGTTCTTGCCGTGCCGAGCACCCGAGTCTTGCTGATGGAAGGAGGAAAGTTCCCACTCCTACAGCAGCCCGTTCCTACCAACAACCGTGTAGCGAGGCTGGGAAGAAGAGCGAAGACTCGTGTACCGCTCAGGCCGCCCTACTCCTGCCTGCAGGACGGCGTTCCCTCCTCTTCCCGCAGGTGGACTCGCTGCGGGCGGTGACCCCGGCATGGCGGCGGGCCGGGCGGGCGGGCGCTAGGACCGCGCGGAGCCGTCTGCTGCCCAATGGGGCGCCGCGCCGCAGAAAGGGGGCGGGGCGTGCCGGGCTTCCTCCTCCTCCGCCCCGACCCACGTGCTCCGGCTTTGTGCGGGCCGGCCCGGCGTTCCTTTCGCTTTCCTTTTCCCCTGCCCAGCTTCCCATGGCGGCCTGGTTCGGTTTCAGGGCTGAGGAGGACGAGGAGGGGGACGAGGCGAGCTTCTGGAGGTATGACTCCACCTGGGAGGAAGACGACGACGAGGACGAGGATGGCGATGAAGGTCAGCCCGAGGGAGCGGAGGCGGCCGCCGGGGAGGAGCCGGAGGATTCGGAGAAGTCGGCGCTGAGCTCGCCGCGGGAACCCCGGCAGGCCCAGGTGGGTGCCGGCAGGCCCAGCGGGTTCCCGCGGGGCTCCTCAGCCCGCTCGTTTCCGGGCGGGAGGCACCGCGGCCGGGCGGGGCGGGCGGCGGAGCCCTGTGTGCACCTGCCCCGAGCATCCTCCGGCTCCAGCGCCGGCTCCTCGACGCGTCTCCCCATGTCCGTGCATCTTCCTGGCCCAGCTGCTTTCCGTACTGCCTGTATTTTTTGGGCCCTTTTTCCTTCCTATCCCGATTTACAGCCGCGGACTGGAGCAGCTTGAAACGGAGCGAGTCAGAAGGTTTGTATGTCTTGGCAGCCATCGTTAGCATGTAATTCTGTCCTCATCTCGATGAAGCCAATCTTCTGACCTCAAAGAGAAGAGGCAGTCTGAGGCCCATTTAGAAATGATGTCTTTGCAACTCAGATAGCAGCAGCAGAGGTGTGTTGGAGCTTTATAACTGCCTAACTTTCAGTAGGTTGCTATTGCAGGCTTCTCATATTTTCTTTGCCCCCCACACCCCATGATATGGCTGCTTTACCCCATAAATAACCTTTTGTCTTCCACGTCGTGCCAGCATGTTTATTCCATTTCTTATGGACGCTGTTTTGGCACAATAACAATGTGTCTTCATCAGATCCTTGCTTTTCTTTGATGTCCTCTACAGTGTACTTTCTCTTTCATGCCATTGGGAACCATCAGACCTGTTCACTGACTAAAATGAGCTGTAAGTTTTTCTTTTCTTTAGCATTTTTTTTTTCCCTTATGGAAGATATTATATAGCAACTCTGAAAAGATCCACCGATGTTCCCAGAACTGCAGTTATATTCTGCAAAATGTGAACACTTGTCTCTATTTTCTTATGTTGATCTAACTTTTATATTATGAGGAGCCTGTCTTATCTGAAGCTCCTATCTTTAGCATCAGTGTTCTTCTTGGACAATGGGGCTCAGTAATTTCTTCTACAACGCTGCTTTGCAAATGCAAAACTCTTCTTCAGCCTTTTATAGATCAGCAGAAATGCTGTTGTCTGTGAACTCCTCCCCTTTTGGGGAAATGAAGACTGATCTTTTGCTCCTAGTTTCATTTCAGGGATGCATTCATATCCTCAGGGTGGGAACAAGCAGATAAAGCTTTCTAATATACCTGTAAAGGAGTTTAGTATTGAACTTTAATCTTTTTTCTTCTATAATCACTAAGTGAAGAAAATGCTATTTTCTAAAAAATGTATAAATTCTATGTGACACAACATTCCAAACACTTTGTACAAAACCACACCCTCCATACTTTGCAAACAGAAGTATAAACAGAGCAGATGGGTATGCACGTCTTCATGGGGATGTAGTGAGGCCGTACCTATTTACACAGATCTTTGTGAGCTCACAGGTGTTTGGGGTGGATCCTTGCCTGTTCCTTCATGTGGTTTGCATTGTTTGATGGCACACGGTCAACTTTCTGTTGTTCTTGATTGGAGCTGTGGTTTTGTTTACAAGTTTTAAAACCTGATAAAATCCCTTGAACTTTCAGATTGTGCTTTTTGATGTTTGTTCTGCAGATTTGTATTTTCCTAGAGCAACTTCTGGATTGTGACAGCAGTAAAAGCAAGGACCTTTTTTTTCCCCTTTGCCTTGAGGAGGATGCTGTCTCTGGGACTTTTGCTCCTGGAATATTGCTCTTCACCTTTAAAGTGAAGCTCTTCCTTTGACCTCTGTCTTACAGTGCCTGATTCCTTTTTAAAGAGAGTGAGAATGGCTCCAAAAAGAAACAGTGCATCTTCTGGTATAAGTCTGTGCCTTTGCAACCTGCCAAAGCCATGAGTCAGTTTCCAAAATAAGTTCCTACTTCTGCTTGTATTACACTAACTCTAATTCTTCTCCCCTCAGCCTAGATGGTATGATATATTCCAGAAGCTGCTAATGTATTTATTCAATACTGAGGTTAGAGGTTTTTTTTATTATTTTCATTACATGCTTTCAAAACCTTCAAATCCTTTTATGCTTGCATGCCACTTGTTTCTCTGCAAATACCCCGTATTTGTAATTAAAAGTTTCTGCAGGCGTCTTTCTTAACTCTTTTGCACTCCAGTGCTTTAAGCTTCTTCTAAGAGTGACCACAGAACATCCTGGGGCTTATGCTCATCTTCAAGGATTACCTCTTCATTTGCTGTAGCTCATGGGGTTTGTGCTGCATTGCTCAGAGCCACGTAACAAGCCCTGTAGATCTGCCATCTCCTAACTGTCCCCAAGTGGAAGGCTTCCATCTCTCCTCTAAGGCTGTCTTCTTTCTTGCTGATAATCTGTGCATCCTCTCAGCCCTTTCAGTTGGATTTGATTTCCACTTTCCAGCCAAACACAGCTGGTGTTACCCTCTCAGCTTTGTTCTCTGCTCTCCTCATGCTCTTCATGGAACAGTGCACGTTCTGATTGACGCTCCAGAATTGCTGGAGGTGGAAACCCACCTAAAGTTGTTTACGAGTGTTGTGAGAAATAAGGTTTAATTTTTATGTGTACAAGTTTGTCTCTGTAATCTGGAAAGAAAGTGAAGGTCACAAGCCTGTAGAGATCCAGGAACAACACCTCCATGGGCAGAGGGCTGAGTTCTTGCTCTTTGCTTCCCCATATTGTTTTTCCTCATGTTGTGCTCCAGCCTGCTTGCTTCCTTGACTCAGCTTCTTTCTGAAGCAGCCTTACCCCACTGTGTCATGTCTATCTCTGTATTTATGTTTATTCTTCAGCAAAGCAGTCATTTTTCAGAATTAAAACTATTTTCCTGTTAATCCAGCCCAGCTAACTGCATTAAAGGACATTGGTTTTGATTCTGAACTTGATTCCTCTGTATTTGGCAGTGAAGTTCTCATTAATTCCTCATGTGTCAAGTTTTAATCTGTGAAGCTCAAAACTTACAGTTAAAAGCACTGATGAATCTCAGAGCTCTAAATCTTGGTCAGGTCTTACACCTTGAATGAAAGAATAATATTGATCTGCTTTGGCTGAGTAGATATCTCAGTCCTATGTTTGCAGCCACATTTATTTTCCAAATATTAACTGCATAGCACAGCTTCTCGTAGTTAGGTGCTTTTCCAGCTGCCCTATTGGCAGGGGAGGTTGCAGCAATGGGAAACCAGTGCCTGATTTCTAATCCTGTGCGCAGTGTGTGGCTGTGGGAAATGTATTGCAATGTAGACAGGCATTATTTTAGGTTACATCACAGCTTGTTACGTTAGAAAAAAGACAACAAAACTGCACTAACCTGGAGGTGTTTGTCTTTTTAATTCCTGTCACCCAAATGAATGGGGACCACAATGTGTGAATGTATATTTAAATGTGATTTTAAAGATTCTTCGTTGGTCATCTCCCCACTGCTGAGCCTGCTTCTAATTTCAAGTGCTGACAGTGGATGGTACAGTTGGAGGGTTTACTTAGTTACAAGGAGGTGTTGGGAAATCTCATCCTGCTCCTGCAGTAGTGGAACCACTTACGGGCGTTTACTGCTCGATACAAAGTGGTTTTCCTTTTATTTTTCTCTAGGCAAAAGAAGTTAAGTAGTAGCAAATGAAGCTTTCAAATAACTTGGGAGACCTGTTGCTGCTTCTTTCCTCCAAGTTTCTTAGGTTTATTTTGCAAGCTTCTGCCTGCCTCATCCCTGCTCGCAAAGGCTCAGCTCTTGTTGGCTATTGCTGAACCCCCTGGCTCCTGCGTGCTCTGCACTGGGTGGATCCTTTTATTCACAAGTAATCTTGCTTGTTTTGATGGCTGTGCCTTGATGTTTGAGAGTGCTTTTCAGCATTGTCATAGTTTGAGACAAATGGTGTAGCACTCAGCAAGATTCAGCCTCTGTTGCTTACAAGTTGTAACAAAAGGCTCTTACAATGGAAGTGATCCGCTTACATGTAAATATACATTAAAAAAAAAAGATATGTTTGCAACTTTCACTTCCACAAAGTTCAGAAGAAACAGGAGTGTTCTTTGTGATTTCTTTGTACATGTTATGAGCATAATGAATCCAGCATCCGTGTGTAGCAAGCAGACCCTGATGCCTAGCTGGCAGGTGAATGTGGCAGCACAGGCTTTTTTTCTACAGTAATTTAAATAATTAATAAAGCCATGTTAATTCAGTTGTAACAAGGTAAATCTGTCACTTGGCAACTAATGGGGATGGTGTGAATTACTGCTGTGGGTATCTTCATTTGGTGTTGTTGTATTATTTTGTTCTGGTTCAGTATGTTTCCTTCTAAATGTCTTCTCTTTTGTAGGGCCAAAGAAGATCCAATTCATCACCACTGTTTCAGAGGAGTTTTAAGGTAGGCTTGGCACACAGATACTTGGAGACATGAGCAGCAATGAAAATGATGATTATTATGGGAATAAAATAAACACGTGGTGTGACCATGTGGCTGTTGTTATCTAAACGAGCACGATGCCAGATCAGCAGGACAGCTCTAGAGTAGGAAGCAAAGATGAAGAAAATGCACCATGAATAATGTCTAGAGGAAAGAAGAGTCCTGAATTTAAATGATCTTTATACATCTTGAATTCTACAGTTTAAAGTATGATCTCTTGACTGAAGCACGTCAGGCAGATTCAGAGCACATTCAGAGACAGGCAGATAGAGCTTAATTTGCCTGCTGAAAACTTTGAGTTAACAAACAAAATGAGATTTGTCATTCAGGAACTTTCCAGCTAGCTTTGACCTTTTCTGTAGGAAAACCTGTCTGGATAGAAGACAGGCATCAAACATGAAGAGCCCAATAAAGACAGAAGAACAATCTTTTGGCTAACTCCAGTAGGAACTGGTGGTTCTGGGGGTGCTGGGGCTGTAGACTGGTGGGCGCAGGGGAGCACGTGTGGGAGATGCTGAGTTCAGACTGGATTTTTATTTTCAGAAGACCACGTTATTCTGGGTGTCTGATCTGTCACTTTTCTCTAGTTCTCAGGCAGGCGCAACTGGAATGCAGCAATAGACTTGCAGAGATACAGACATCGTTACCCGGTATGGACTTTGTGATAGTGCACCTGCTCTTGTGGCTTTTCCTCTAAGTTTAGGAATGTGTTCTAGGTCTGAAGATGCCCCTTTATCTTTACACTGAGGCTCATAGCTTTAAAGGATTAATTTATAAGGGGAAGGGATAACGTGCATGTGGGTGCATCAAAAACAAGCTGTTATTTCCCAGAGATTTCAAGGACTTAGCCTGTGCTCCCGATGTGAGGGAAGGAGAAGTGCTGAGATGAGTACTGCATTACTGCTGCTTGTTGATTTCTTGTTCTCATTTCCAGGGCTTGATAGAATCGGAAACTGACGAGGAAGAAGATATGTGGAACTTGAGCTTCTACAAAAATGAGATTGCTTTTATGCCCCATGGTGAGTACCTTAATTGACAGCTGCTCAGTGCAGCTCTACTGCGGCTGTTGGAGTTGGTGGAAGTGTAGTGTGATCCACGTGGAACAGCCATTAAGACAAAACCAAACAAAAAACCAAAACTCTACAATTTCCATTTTAAAATGTCTTTGTTGCTCCTATGTTTTCCTTAATTTTCTGTTTGCTAGTTTGAAAAAAATACATGATTCCTTTTTAATTATTCTGACTTTGCAGTATAGTTGTCCAGTAGATAAACCAGTGCCTGAATGCTAACCCATGGCTATGTGTAATGAACTGTCTTGGATACTGGCTAACTTCAGTTTTCATTTAATGTCATTTATTCTTGCCTCAGTCTTGTATTTTCTCTTCAGGTTTGCATATTGAAGATCTGCTTGAATCTTGGTGGGACAACTATGAAGTTCTGGAAGAAAACCATTCATACATACAGTGGTAAAATATCTGCGTGAATATTGTGCCTCTTCAGGCAGTTGTATGTGTGGTGTTGAATTCACCTTCCCACAAAGTCTAGAATTACTCTTAAGTGAAACTTGCCAATTTTTTTCTCTATGTACCTTTGGAAGCAATGCTCTGGAAATCCTGAAGACACAGGTTCCCAGTGTAGCTGTGGTAATAGGTCTCAGTAATGCATGGTCTTCTAACGTACTGCAGAACAAAGTTTTATTGGAGTGAGGGATGTAAATAAGCAAAGCGTGCTGTTATTTATCACCTTTGTGTACAACAGAAGGGATTTGTCTTCTAATTAACTATTTCTGTGTTCATAGGAATATGAACTCTCCGTGAGATTCCTGTGATCTCACAATTTCTGGAATCATTTGAGTTTTAAGAAAGTGGGTTCCCTGGGTTGGATATCATCTTTGCTCATCTGGGCTGAAAACTTCTTTCTTCTTAGGCTATTTCCTTTACGTGAACATGGGATGAATTTTCGTGCGAAGCCACTCACGTGTCAAGAAATTGAGGTATGTAAAGCTTATGTGCTTTGTGCTTTTGAAATCTGAAGAATGTTAGAATTTTCCCTAAATGTTTGAAGTGTAGGGCTCCCCCCGCCTTGCTTTCTTGGGGCCCTGGTGTGAACAGGTCTCATTCAAGCACTGACAAACAGTTGTCTGTCCTGTATGCCAGTTGCTAGCAGCAGCAAGTGAAGTGATGAGTGATATAATTAGGCTTTGTTTAACATTCAAATCCTGCTTAGCAATGTAGGTTGCTAGGGAATTGCAGCTTGTACTCATTGGTCTCTCTTTTCCAGGCCTTGAAGAAGTCAGAGGAAGTTATGGAAAGGTTTATACGTGCTTATCGACTCATGTTGAGATTTTATGGAATAATTCTAGTGAACCAGGAAACTGGAGAACTTGAGAGAGCGGAGAATTGGGCTGAAAGATTTCTAAACTTGAACAGGTGAGTCTTTGTACTACTGATCATTTACCTACAGCCATGCACTTGTTTGAGAAGAAAAAAAAGTCAGGGTCAAGAAAATCTTCCATACCTGACAAATGAAGGCATTGTTGATGCAAGACTTACCACAGTCAGGGACAGGATATTGGGCTGCATGGTCTTGTATGTATGACCCAATATGGTGGCTGTTTTCTACTGGTGGGTGATGCAGAAAGTCAAAAAGTTTCCAAGCAATTGAGTTAATTCCAAGAAGTCCAAGAAGGGTTAGGATGGTACTGCTGAATATAGTTG
The DNA here is from genome assembly GCF_016699485.2 of Gallus gallus. Lineage (NCBI taxonomy): Eukaryota > Metazoa > Chordata > Aves > Galliformes > Phasianidae > Gallus > Gallus gallus. The sequence continues at coordinate 8,678,963 of NC_052551.1, forward strand.
CTATAAGTGCATTAAAGGTAGGACAAGCCTGTATTTCCATCTGCGTTGTGAAATAGTCTTTTACAGATCACTGCCAACAGTACACAAAACATTCTGCAGGTGCCCCAGAGGTTCATTATGACTTCAGGATTGTAAGGATTTCACTTAACTTTGGTCATCTGTTTCTCTCAGGTTTAGCCACAACAACTTAAGGATTACTCGCATCCTGAAGTGCCTGGGGGAGATGGGATATGAACACTATCAAGTGCACTTGGTGAAGTTTTTCCTAACAGAAACTCTTGTTAATGAGACATTGCCAAATGTCAAGAGAAGTGCCTTGGATTACTTCCTGTTCACCATCAGAAGCAAGCGGAAGAGAAGAGAACTAGTTCACTATGCTTGGCAACACTACAAACCTCAAGGCAGCTTTGTGTGGGGGCCCCATGACAAACTCTTGAAGTACAGACCCCGCTCCACCAAGTCGAAGCTGCACCAAAAGGCTGAAAACAAACAGGAAACTCCTGGTAAAAAGATTGATGATTCAGTAGAAGAGGGTCAGAACCAGTCTCCAGAGGAGGAACAGAAGGTTGGAGACACTGCTGATTTGCAAACTGAAGCTAATAAAGAGGACACGAGGGAGAAGATAAGTGAGTGTGTTTCAGAAGGAGGGGATGATGAAGATGATGATAAAACTTCATTTGCCCAGCAGGAGAAGGACTGCAACAGTGAGGCTGAAGTGCAAGATGCAGCAGAGAATGACTGCACAAAGGAGAGCAAGAAGAGAAAACTGGATGCAAATATAGCAGACAACATAAAGAGTGGACTGCTGAAAAGCCCTTCTGATATTGAGAAAATCTCCAGTAATCTGGAAGAGTGTGCAATTGATGCAGAAATCCCCTCGAATCCACTCGTACAAACAGGACAGGACCAAGAAACACCGAAGGAGGAAAATGCAAATGCCAAAGAGGTAACAGTGCCAGAGACTGGTGATGCTGCCATAAAAAGGAGGAAAGTTGATAAAAGAACACAAAGAAATAAAACATTCAACTTGGCCATAAATCTAAACATGGCACCACCCGCCCACAGTGCCCAGTCACACCCATCTGTTTCAAACGCTAAGACTGAAGATGAAAAAGTCGGTGAGAAAAAGGCAGCTGTGGAGGAGATGAGTGGGAAGGCTGAGGGCAATGCAATTGGTGGGGCTTTGAGCTCCTCGGCTGCCTCTGTGCTTCCCAGCACTGCTCAGACTTCTCCACTGAGTGATGGCATGGAGTTAAGTGCAGATCAAGTCGCAGCAAGGAGTGATGAGCACCACTGCAACACCACCCTCCTGGAAAGCAACAGTGAGGCAGGTGGGGTAGAACAGCATAAAAACACAGCAAATGTGAGTGAAAAAGAAGGTGCAAAAGCCACAGACAACAAACAAGTTCCAGGGAGTCCTGAGCAGAGCTTTGCATCCTCCTGTGCTGAACAAGACAGTGCGGAGGTTGCAATACAAAGAACGGATAGCTCTGAGCATACAGCAGAGCCTGGGGAAGAGCACATAGCAACAGCGTGAGAGCAGCACGGTGAGCACTCAAGCAAGCAGAGGTGCACTGCCCTACCTGCTGAGAGCTGACTTCCATGAGCTGTACACTATGGAGAAAATAAACTTTGGACTGATTCAGGCTATCCCCTGTCTCATTTTCAACCTTCCTCACTTTGATAAGGTCGTCCATCAGTACTGACTTTGCTGAGAACCAACACTTGGTTACCCTACAGAGGAAAACTTTAAATTAGTCATCTTCCACAACAAGCTGTGTTGTTTGTGTTCCTATTTTTTATCTGATGTTCATAATTCTCTTGGAGCAACAGGGATTTTTGCACTTTGCTTTGGTTCTGGTATATTTCTTTTTAAAGAAGGAGAATGTTAATCGGTTTTCTTGTTTGAACTAGTGAAGTATTTAATACATACATGGATTTTAATGTAAGATAGCATGATCTAATTTGCCAGACCTTTCTATTACCATATAAGTTCTTGGTTGCTTTGGAAGGCAGCACCTTCCCAAGAAGACTTTTTTTGCTGCAGAGGTGTCTCTTTCCTGGGGCATTTGCCTGGAGGAGATGAGAGTTCACTTTGCATCATGTAAGAGTGTTGTTGTCTCTCCTCCTGTAAGAAAACAAGTTTGAATTAAGGCCAGGATAAATTGTGTAATCTTAGTGTGTCTCTGACCAGTATTAACCTTCGTGTACAGAGAACGTTCTCCATGGTGCAAAAACATTGGATTTCTTGTTTTCTTTATCCTCTGCAGTTGTTGTTTCATAGTGCTTGTTGAATTTATTGAGAATACAAATTGTCTACGGGTTTCTAAGGGGGGGGGGGGGGGGGGAAACCTTCAGACTTCTCATAAAGCTGTCTGGAGCCCCTCTTCCCCAGCTTTTTCCACTGTGTTCAGGAGCTTGGTAGTCTTCCATGTAAACCTACCCACTGCTGATGCAAAGCCCTTTCTTCCTCTGTTGCTAAAGTGGAACAAATGTTTCTGTCATTGTGTTTTCTCTGAATTTGTTGCTATTTGAAGCAATCTGAGGGGCTCTTTTCTGCTGGCCTGCTGGATGAAGCTAGATGTCTCAGCTCTAACCTGCATCCCAGTTGTGGCAGGATCATTCTACCATTAATGATCAGCTTGTCAGACAGCGAGGTCGTGCTTGAGTGCAGCATGTCTGGTAACTGCTGGAGCTTTGTTATGGGGCAGTTAATTGAACCTTTAATTGAAGGGGGATATGCTTGTCTGCTTCATTCATTTACAGCCATCAACAATTTACTTTCAGACCTCGCCCACTGTTCTCCTGCCTTTATGCTACTGACCTCTCTGCGAGCTGTTCTGCCTGACTTCTGTAGGGTCCAACCGAGTCTGAGGGAATATTAAACAATTCAGCACTTCTGCTCAGAGATGTACAGCAGAGGACCCGTTTATGAAGCAGAGGAAACGCTTTCACCAGCTGTTGAACGGAGAAGTCCGACATGCTGTTTGCTCAGATTGATTGTTTCACTTTTGGGGTTTTTAGGTGTTTGTTTTGTGTGGGAGACAGCTGGGGGTTGCCCACCTCACTGGAGAGCAGATGCAGCAGCCTGTGCAGTGTTTGGCCTCTCTGCTACAGCTTTTTGTTTGTTAGAAGCTTCACCTTTCAAGGCATTTGATCTGTGATTTTTCCTCCCCAGGCTGCAGGCCCTGCTTCAGCACATCGTATCCTCGTGTGTGGGAATAGAAGTCTGCAAGCTTAGTATTTAATGGTGATGGTCACATGCTGGAAAAAGGCCTCAATGTTTTTAAAGCATTTTCTTTCTTATGAAAAGGTGGTGTTAAATGGCCAATAAGAATGCACTTAGCTCTACAGGTGTAAAAACTTGAAGTTGAGTAAAAATTCTTTCATAAGAGGTTCATAAAGAGTTGTCAATCATGGGGTTTTTGTACAGATTTATAGTATTTTGTTATTTAATGACATTTTCATTGTGAATATATGCTCAGCTGAGGCATAAATCATAAATCTTGTACAGTGATGTGCAGTTTGTCTTCTGTTTATTGGGATTTCACTGTGAGCTCTGGTCTGGAGTGCTCAAAACAAACCATTTCCTGTTGTGTTCAGTTTAGAGTTTTGGCTGTAGGTGTTTGCAGTGATTTCACAGGATGTATTTTCAGCACTCAGAGCTGTATGACGGTCTGTTGCATTAACATCACCTATTAAAGCATGTATTTAATGCATACCAGTTTCCACTTACGTTTCTCATCTTTGAGGGCAGGATGTGACCATGGATCTGGTCTTACCAGCCCATCCTTTTGCCATCTGCTGTTGCTTTGGGACCTCCCAAGTGTACGTGGTGGAAAGCTACAGTGATGCTCTGTAGAATAAACCAGGACTTCCCTTTCGAGCAGTTTCCAGCGTGCATATGGAAGCTTTAGCTGTAGGGCCTCTCCTTTTGGGACACAAGATAAAACTCTTTTTCAGTGAACCCTTTTCAGTGAACCCTTTCTGAGCTGAAAATGTCATCCTTCCCTCATCTACTCAACAAATGCATGCCGTGGCCATTGAGAGGAGCTGGGGAAAGCTGGATTTGTTCTGCCATCAGTTGGTCTCTGTGAAGGAGAAGGTACGAGCTGTGCCGTTCCTGTGGCTGCAGTGGGGTTGGAGCTGTCTAAAAAACACTCAATTTTCTTTTAAGCCATCAGAACACAGACAGACACACGCTCCTTTTCTGTCCCTGGCTGACTGTTGCAAAAATTCGTGTAGGCTCTGGTAAATGTTTGAGCCCTCTAACCCTCTGTTAAAGCTGATGGTGAAAAATGGGCTGCTGGAGAGCTGGGCGGGCGTGCACTGTTTGCTCATACAGACCTGGCATAAGGATGTCAAATAGAAGTCTGGGATTTCATTTGTAAAGCTTTGGTTTTCTACTGCTCTCCTCTTGCTAACCAAGTTAGCTGTGTTATTCCAGTCCTGATGAGTCCTCCAGTTTAGTCTCTCCATTTCCAAGTATTGCTTTGGATGAAGATGTCCTTAATTAACAAAGGGAAGCCTGAAGCTGTCTGCTTCTTTGTGGACAGGCTGCTGTTTGGGATCACCTTTTGGGGATCAATTTGGCAAACATTGCACTGTTCCTTCTAGCTCCACTGTTCCTTGTAGCTCCAAGAATTTCTCCTCTCTTCCTGCTTGTGTCTCTGTGGTCATCTGTCCTCAGGTCAGGATTCATCATTTCCTCAAGAAATAAGCCTGCTGTTCTTTGGGTCTCCCTCGAGGAAAAACAAAAAACAGTCGTGGCAGAGCTAACAAACCATCTCACAAAGCACTAAGTGCATTTCTCTATAATCTTGCACTCATTACATGTATAATAATTTTTTCAGGTGGCCTCAGGCACTGGATGACTGTTACTTTTTCATCTGTCCAGCACTGAAGTGATGATGCGCTTTGAGAAATGCCTCAGCTGAGACCTAAGGAACAACGTATTTCCAGCTGGAGATGGAGAATTTTCTCCTGTGTGTGTCTACAGTTCAGCTGTTCCTTATGTTTCCTTCCCTGCTTGCTGGGGCTGCCCAGCAGGGCATGAATGAGAGCCTCTCTTCATGACTGCCTGCTGCTCCCCCTCCTGCTCCCACCTCCTTGCAAAGCCTTCTCTTTCCTCTGGGCTCAGCCCCTCTTGCCTGTGCTCCTGAGCTCTGCCCCTCCAGTGGGAGCTGCAGGTTTATCTGGAGGCGAGGAGTCTCATTTGTAAGCCAAGATCCAGGGGGAGAGAAACAGTTTGGCTGCCCAGGAGTAAAAAGGAGAGACAGAGCCTGGGCACGATGACTGTATTCCCCACTCTTGGGCTACTCTTCCTTTGTCAGCTATTAGCCACAACATCAGCTCAGGTAAGAATTTTCACGTTGGTTTTATGTTCAAGAAATGAGTGCATACGGGGAAGATATATTGCATATATTTGAAGTGTGCACTCTCCGTGCCTTGCAAGGAGCTGTTTTCATACCTGCATCAGTAGGCTTTCACTCTGTGTCCTTGTGTGCAGGAGCTGCTGCTTTACCCTTTCTGTGCAACTATTGTTTTATTTTCAATTAGAGCTTCAAGAGATAAAGTCCTAGGAAAGGAGGAGCTGTTGTTATAAGAGAAACAGTTTTCTTTCATAGTGAAGCAACGAGGTGCCCATGAGACTGGGATCTCCTGATCTGGCTCTCCATGTGTCAGAGAATGTTTTATTCTCTCCCTCTGAGTTTTTAAAGCTTTGCATTTATGAAATACCGTATTTAATCCTTATTCACTTTCCTTGTGAAGCTATATTAAACTTCCCTATGTGGTGTTAATATTTTTGCCTGGAGAAATAACTCCTCAGTGAGGTTTTTTTTTTGTTGTTGTGCCAGTGAGGAATTTTTGCAGTCTGGCTTGGAAATTCAGAGCTGCCCTCATCTGCTGTGAGCAGAGCTGCTTCCACAATGAAACCTTTGTTTTGCCAATGCTAAAGCAAGTTGCTCTCTGGAGTCCTCTCAATACAGAAGTCATTTATCAGACCTTTCTTTCCTTCCCCCAACCTTACACATCCAAAATCCCAGATTTTCAAATGACATCCTGCTCAGAGAGGAGATTTTTTTTTCCCTTTCTTGTTCTGACCTCAGCAGTGTCCGTCTGTCTCCATCACCCCCATCAGGCTGGGACTGAATGCATTTTTGATGCTACACATTATCACCTATTTTCCATGGACCCTACATTTCCCCCTCTGCCCCTTAAGGATCATTTCTATAGACAGTGAGGAACACAGCCTGTACAGCCGAGACCATTTGCTTCCCATCTCTCCTTCCCCATCTGTTAAAAGGGCTGGGGACCCTGAGCTGTACTCAAAAGTATTTTCCAAAGAGCCTTGCTTTGAGCTCCTCCAAGTTTGCCCAGGATGCTGAGTTCCACAGCTATTTCACCTCATGGGGCACCGCAACAACTGCTTTCTTATTTAGCTTGTGTGTTTATTCTGATGGAAAAATAATCTTTCTTCCTCTTCATCCCCCCCGATCCTCTCAGAGAGTAGGACCACAAGGCCCTCCTGGACCACGAGGACCCCCTGGACCATCTGGCAAGGACGGCATAGATGTGAGTGCCACATGGCAGAGGGAGGGAGGGGGTGGAGCAGAGGCAGAGTGAGCTGAGCAGAGAAGTGCTGCTTGTCCTCCTGAGCCTTTGGGCCGTGCTGCAGAGGTGGTTGGGTGTGGAGAATGTACAAGATCTTGTCCTGCAATGGCTAGAACAGAGAATGGAGGCACTGAGCGGCCTCATTCATGCAGGATCTATATCCTATCTTAGGAGAGTTCAGGATAAATACAGTATGTGGATTCACAGCCGTGCCTGCAGAGCTGTGCTTTTCTCTTTTGCTGTCTGGAGAGGAGGGGGGACAAAATGTGGGAGGTTGAGTGCATGAATGTGATGTGGGTCAGTGTTACTGCATGTTGTGTAGCTCAGAGGGGCTTGAGATGCTTCAGAGCATCCACGTTCATGGGGAGCCTGAAGAAACTCAACATGGGTGCTGCTCTGAGTTATGTTTTATATCAACAGAGTCAGTGTGGCATCTCCAATCTACACTGACATGCAAAGTCAGAATCTGGCCCACTGGTTCTCAGACATGAGTTGCCTTTAATGGCGCAAACAGCAAAAAAAGCCTTTATTTCAGGGGGCAGGTCCATAGGTATACCTGTGTCCTGTGTAAGTAGAAGGCTGTATACCCCAAGAGAGGAAAAAAAAACTTGTCCTATTGCCCTTAATAGCTGTCTCCATAGAAGTTAAACATGGCTTCTTTGCGTCTGTTGGAGAAGAACAGTGTTTGCTCTGTAGGTGGCAATGGGTTAGAGTATCAGATAAACGTTCAACAAGATGGTATCAAATACATAAGACCAGTTTCCTGTTTTGTTGCTCCTTTTGAGCAGTGCTTGCCTCTGAAAGCTGCTTATGGACTATGGTGGGGTATTTTAAAACACGTCCAAAGTAAGTTTATGGCAACTGGGCCTTTCAGCAGCCTTGAAAACCTCTATTCACTCCCTGCTGGTCACTTTCTTTTGGATAAGAATGTAAAGGAAAAAAAAATAAAGATATATGTTAGCTCCCTGGTAAGCGGTGAACAAGGAGCTTTTTTGTTTGCAGTGGTGAGCTTTCATAGAGGCTGTATGAGCAATGCTGGTCTGGAGAGAGAACCTCATTGATCTGCAGCCATTCCATCTGAAGTGCCCTTTCAACTAAAGGAGGCTGTTTTACTGGAAATCTCACTCTGGTTTTGTAGCACGTGAAGTGCAGAGCTGATATCTCCCTGCTGTTGTTCTTTGTGATAAAAGGCCTATGGGAGGACGGCAAAGGAAACGCATTCCCTGCAGCTGCAGGGAGCCCACGGAGTCTGTGGCCAGCAGGCTTTGTGGAATAGGGACTGCTTTTGTATGCAGAGGAATTTTGTATAAAGAGGAATTTGGGAGGGACGAAGCCCTTCAGACTTCAGGTTGCAACCAACTTCAAGGTAACAGCGTTTGGAAGGAAACAAATCCCTGTGGTCCTGTTATTCTGCTTCTTTCCACAGCATATTTTACACCTTATTCGGGAGCTTCATCAGCATTGCTTCTGATTGTTGTTGGAAATGGGAACCTGGGGTAACACTTATAGCATGAATCTACACCTTTTTATCCGCTGCTAAAAGCTTCAGAAAGTTCCATGTGGGACAGGACTAAATAACATCTAATTATTGTGAAGCACCTAGTCCTAATGAATCAAACCTCTGAGCGAGGCGTTTAAAGCACTAAGTCTTGCAGTCCCACCTTCAGACGTGGAGTTCTGACTGCATGGGAGTGGTCTGCCCTTGGAGCAGCCTCAAACTACACCCCTCATCCAGATGCAGGTTGAGTCAGGCGCCCCGTTAACGTGAGATGAAGCCAGCTGTTCAGAGATAGCTTCTGTAGTTCAATCAGGCAGACAGACCTTTAAGAACTGCACAAAAGAAGAGACCTGTGGCTGTGGCTGGTGTTGAGGATGCTCACGCAGCATTACAGTTGAAGGGCTACTGCTTTTCTGGCAGTACCCTCCAAAAAGCTATGCCATATAAAATGCAGCAATGGATGGAGCCTGAGTAGTATTGTCAATTCTGTAAGGAATGAAGGCACTTTGTTTTTCTGTAACGGTGCAACCTTTTTAAAGCACAGTCAGAACTCTTCTGGACCCTACCTGTGCAAGTTGTCTGAATTCTGGAGGCCACTCCAGCTGGATCCGCTTCACAGACGGCTTTGGATGGATGCTGTGTGGGAAGAGTCACTTTGAGACTGATGAGTGGTGCCAAAGTGCTCGATGGTCCCTCCCCATAGGCCCTGAGCCACGAGTGGTGCTCAAGATGCAGCTGAGTTAGTGAGGATATCCCAGAATGAACCCTATAAGTACGGTTTCTAGAAGCTGCTGCTTTTGTTCCTGCCTTTCACTGGGAGCTGCAGCATTCAGTTCCTCTGAAATCTCTATAATTGCAGCCTTTAACATGCTTCACATTTCATACGCAGCACCAAACAAAAATCTCCCTCCCAAGAATAGGAACAGCATGTTGTGATCAAAAGAATTAGTGCCAAGCTCCTGTGAATTATTTCTAGGAATGTAATTCCCCAAATTGCTAATAAGCAATTGTCACTGTTCAGAAATCAAGCTCTATTCTTTTTTTTTCCGCCCACTTTTCATCTCATGGCTTGACTTTAATGCAGGCTTGCTAAGAAAGAGTGAACTGACTTCCTTCTCATGAAGCACCCAGGGGAGCACTTCCTTTTGCTGACAACCTTTGCCACTAATTCCCAGTGATCTGGCATTAAGGGTATAAACACTTATTAGGCCTTTGATTCATCTGACTGAAGTTCTGGAGCTCCTGTAGAGGCCCACAGGGGTCCTCGATGGCAGGATCAAGGTCTAAGATGGTCCCAAACAGCATTTGCTAATGCTGTGACCTTGCTGTATGGATTGCCGCCACAGGAGTGAGGGGGAAAAAAAGTGCAAAGGGTTGGAAATGTAGTGTGGTGTGAAGGAGGGATGCTGCCTTTCCAAGCCATTCACTGCAGAAGAACTGCTCCTTTCATTCCTTTGGCAAGGGACCTTCCCCACCTATGATCACGATAACTATTAATGGAAAGTCTGTGGGTAATGAACAGCAAAAGAGTTTCTTCATCAAGCCAGAGCACAATGCCACCTCTGTGCAATGTCCCTCTGGTCTGAGCATTGATCAGCCACCAGCACAGCATGTAAATCCATGGCTGAGCAAATCAAAGCCAGTCTGTGGGGCAGCCCAGAGACTTCACAGCTGCCGACACAGTAAATACAGAACTGTGCTATAAATTGCATGCCTTTGCTTATTGCCTAATAACCCCTAATTATCAGACCAGGGGTGAGGGGTGGGTTATTTCTAACCTTGCTCAGTTAGCAAGCACTCTTTTTCCATGTAGATTCTCCTCTTCCAGGATATCAACATGCTCTGTGCCCCCTCCTCACCCACAAGAAATGAGCCACTCACAGCATTAATGTACTTACCCTGAAGCCCGGAGTAGAGGTCCTCATCCAGGGACCTAAACTGGGACATGGAGGAGCGATGCAATTTGCCTCCGGTTAAAACAAAGAACTGAGCTGAGACTGTCAAGTTTCAGCAAGCTCTTGTCTTTTGCAGACGATTGTTTTTTTTACAGGGACTGACAATAAAACACAAACATCTTGTTGTCTGGGGTCCGTGTGAGCTCCTGAATGGCACTGTGGCTGGCTGAGCTGAAAGGAGCGATTCAAAGCCTTTTTAAATACTGTCTTCCAGGCACCTTTAGTCCAGTTTCCATTAGGATTAGGAAAAAAAAAAAAAAAAGAAAAGAAAAAAAAAGAGCGCTTTTAAAATAAATACTTTTTTTTTTTTTAATAAAACTTGGATTTCATCCAGGCTGTGCAGTGGGATTAGGTTGAAATCAGCTGGGCGTTTTGTTCATTTGCTTTTCCTGTCCAGGTTTAGCCATGAAGAAAATTGCTGGAGACTGTTCTTTCCTCTCTGTTAGTCCTAAACTTCTGGTAGCACCACCGTTTCGTAGTGTGTCCTGGATACCTGGATCTCATAGCATCTCTGTTCTGTCATGGAAGGTATCTGAAAATCACAGTAGCCATCCAGCTTTCCTCTGTGCCTCACTTGCTGCTAAGTCAAAGTGCAAACAGTTCCTAAGCGTATGTGAAAAGAAAAGCAGGTGTTGGGGCTGGTTCAGAACACCCTCTAGTGATACCCACACGCTCAGCCTCCCAGTCTGCTGCTGTGAAATGTGAAAGGCAGCGTGAAAAGGGTTATCCAGGTTCATCTTGCTGTAGGAGGTAGCAGGATCCCACAGCATTACCTCCTTCATCCTGAGAATGGTAAATCTTGGAGTGGGCACGGAGGGAGGTGTGAGCACTGTGGCTGTTGTGCATTCTGCTGTCACAAGAAGACAGCAGAAAGGAGAAGCTCATCACTAACGCTGATCTCTTTTCTCTTTTTATTCAGGGTGAGCCGGGCCCTTCTGGTTTGCCAGGCCCACCAGTAAGTATTACCTGGCTGATGTCAATTTGTTTGTTCTCTAAGGAAGAAGCAGTGCACAGGAGCTAAGTCTTATGGCTTCCTTTCCTCTTGATCTGCAGCAGAATTTCCATAAGCTAGCTCAACACTGGGTCTGGGGAGAAACAAATTCTCTTGTTTCGTTGCTAGAGGAGGACATGCATGCACGGGGTTTGAAACAAGATGATCCTTGTGGTCCTTTTCAACACAGGCCGTTCTATGATTCTATACCTGAAACACAGCTCACCCATCACCAGTGTAACAAAAACTGGCACCTAGCCATGTATATGTGGTTATTTTTGGCATCAGTTTGAGTCTGCTTCATCTCCCAGTCTGTCACACGGTGGTGAAAAGTGTGGCATAGCTCTTTGCTTTGTGTTGCATGTACTATCCCTTTCTTCCCTTCTATTAGGAACAGCCTAAGGGTAGCTGTGTCTCTGAATGATTAATGGGGTTGCAGAAAACTGAGCTAAAGCACTGAAACACGTTTAGGATTTGGATATGGGCTCATGACAAATTTCATCTCTCTGGGGTAATTCTTCCACGTTATACGGTATAAGGTTAAGACATCAATAGATGAACCTCCATCTTGTAGTCTTTATCAACACATGATGGATTTCATTGGTTATGGTATAAAGAATTGCCTGTTTTCTGATTTAGGGACCAAAGGGTGCACCAGGAAAGCCTGGAGCAGCTGGTGAAGCTGGGCTGCCTGGCCTTCCTGGAGTAGACGTGAGTATTTTGGCTGTTTAAGCATTTCATATACATGAATGTTGTCCAAGTGTCTCATCAACTTGCTCTTTATCTACTGGAGAAGCAAAGTGGGTACTGAAGCTACATGTCTTATAAATTAGGAGAAGTTATAAGAGCTGAAGGCATCTTAAGATTGAACTAAGCAGTATGAGAGCAATTTGGGGATGCGGAACTGGTAGGACAGCACTACTTCAGTGGAATATTGCAGCTCTTGGGAAGCGTGCTAGGCAGGGCTGGAGAAATAGGAACATCTGTTGGCATTTTGAAAGCAAGCCAATTGAGCCTGATTTTGGGAATCCCCTGTTGCTTATTTGCTTGAAGCTTGCTGCTCATTTGCCTGGGTTTTTTTTCCATTCAGACCTGGACAGGTGACTGTACACAGTGAAGTTTTCCCAGCTTACCATCTTATTGCTGTAATAACTGAGCATAGCCAGCGTACAGGTTCAGAGGAAGCATTTAAGCAGCTTCTTCGGCTAAGCTGAGAGACAGTAAACTCCAACAACAAGATCTCTTGGTGGTGTTCATCTGTACTTAAAATGCATAGAGAACAGTACAGGTAATTTGCTTCTGGTCTCCTCCTGTTTAACTACAGAGAGAATAGAAGAGGTTAGGCTTTCCTGAAAGTTTGACATATGGGTGGCATGTGACAGCGACAGGGGTTTCCTGCAGCTCTTCTTTCTGTGCTTTTCTGTCTTCACATTTATTCTTGTATTTCCACAGGGTTTAACAGGAACTGATGGCCCTCCTGGCCCAAATGGGCCTCCAGGAGACCGTGTGAGTACCACGTTGTGTCCCCAGTGCCTCGAAATGAGACTTTGTCATTGCTTACATTGATGATTCCTCCTGCCTTTGTGAATTGGTGACACTGGGGTATTGATGGCGGTGGGTTATTTATCTGTGAACCCCTGCAGAATGCTTAGACCTTTGAAATGAAGACCCAAATGGTTTTTCTGTAGGTGCAAGGCATGAGATCCATCTTTCTTTCTCATGATTTTTGACTTTGGATAGTTTCAGTGCAAATACCAGCGCAGAACAGCTCTTGTGGTGCATCCAAAAAAGCAATCCATAGGCTTAATTAAAACATTTATCAAAGCGAAGCTATTTGGGTCTTTATTTTCAGCCCGAGTTCCCAGTTCTGTTATGGATATAATTACATTAGCTGTTCAAACTTCTGCCTTTTGTTAATTCTGAGGCTGTCCATGTGGTTGGAATTATTAGCTGCTTTGGAATAGATTTCCCTAGTTGGTATAGAAAGGAAAAAAGGTTTTTCTTACTTCCTATGTATTACTCCTGAGGAACACCACAGAGAGAAATGGCTGCCTGTGAATGCTATAGGTATCCTTTAGGTCATTTGTAATGGGGCAAGAAAGATACGTAGGCCTCCATTATGACACTGGGAACAAAGTGTAGGTGAGCCATTCAGCACAGATTTTACCCAGCATGGCTATCCTCCTCCCTTCCATCACAAGTCATTATGGGTTGCATCCAGAGCTGCAGTGATGGTCCACAGTTCTCTTGAACTTGGGGCTGCAGTGATGGGCTCCACACAGATCGCAGCGTGTGGAGGGTAAAAAAAGAGAGTAGTGCTGCTGGTGGACTTCTCTAATGTGTTCAGTATTTCTCAATTTATGGTTTTTTTGCCCCAGAGACTCAACCAAAGTGCAAAACTCTGAGTTGTCTTAGTTAAAGCAATGAGTGGTAGAGCCATGAGTCTTTGATACACTCTTCCTCCTTTCCCATGTGCAAGGCAAAATTAGGTTGGCCTCTGGGAAAGTTGAACCCAAGCATCCTAATCACAGCTCTGAGCTTCTGTTCATCAGCACTGCACTAAAAATCTTGCATCCTGCGCTCTTCTTATGTCCAGCCTGTCTCCCCAGAGTTCCAGGGCTGCAAAACCTTGACAGCTCTCAGCCTGTGATGAGACTCCAGCACCTCTGGGAAACTGAGCTTTGATTTTTCAAACAGAAATATTATGGACCATGCAGAAAGCTGAGAAGTTCTGTGTCCCTGTTTCACATCCAGTGGTAACGTTTGCCTGTGCCTACTTTAGCATATGAAGTCTGAGTTAGAAGGGTAATGGAGCAGATAATTCCTGGGCACAAGAACTTCCCCTCCAACTATTTGGTAGGAGCACACAAACAGTGTTCTAGCACACAGAGTTACTGTAACTTTGTGTTCTGATTTGACATGATTTCCCCTGTTTCTTAACTCAGTCTGTCAGCATGGGGCAAACTTGGGGCATGTTGTCATTTATGGGAGTTTTTCGAGGTCAGTGATCTGTCTGGAAAATCACTATAATTGGACTAATAAAAGCCTGGAAAAAGAAAAGAAGCTCTAAGAGGAAAAAGAAAAGAAGCTCTATCACTCTTAAAGGGCAGCGTGGTTATCCTGACTTACTTTCTTTTGCACAAGTTTAAGCACACAGTCGGGTCCTATGGGAAGCACTGAAAGCAGCAGAGGTCCATCAACTGCTGTGGGATTGAATGCATGCATAGCACTATGCCTTGTTATGAATAGACATGTATTTCTGCACTGAAGTGCCTGAGAGTGAAGGTGTTTAGCAAATGGAAGTGGGCTCCTGGAAGGCTGTTTTTAGCTGTACATTATTTATTTATGAACTTATAATGCCATATTAATCAAGTATTTCCTGCTCTCAATAGTTGTATATTCACAAGGCATATGGCTTTAAAATGGAAAATTATGGTAAGATTGTTTTCAGTAGAGAAAGAACATTGTTATCAGGAGAATGAGTTGAGTCAGTGTTATTAAAGTAGAGGTGTAAATTAGAGGTTTTCATTTAGATTTAATGGAGTCACATCAGCTTGCTCAGGGACTTGGTGATCCATGACTGCACCAAAAATGTCCACCACCCCACACCCTCAATATTAGGGAGGGGAAAGGACCAGCACTTGGTACTCTGAGTACAATGCCAATGCAGAAGGGTCCTATCCAGCTTTGTATGTGTGTGGGAGCAGGTTAAGGGTGTAAATCAGTAGGTGCTGGGAATTCTGTGTTTTCTCCAAGGAGAGATCTCAGCTCATCCCATTGGCATTGGTGTATGAAGACTTCAGCCTAAAGAGAAAAGCAACCAGATGAAAACCCGAGTAACCTGCAGCAAGAAAAATGAATGAGCTGACAGCTGCAGCAGAGCTGATTTTGATTGGATTACAGTCCTTCCCTCACAAAGCTATTCTTAATGAGGCACTGGGGTCCTCAGTATCTTTCTCCTTAGACTTAGCAAGGGAAAACATTTCTAATCTCATTTGGTCTGCCCAACATTAAGAAAGGCTGCGGTCATCCTTGGGATCACAGTCAGCAGCCATTTGCTGCGATGCTTTCCTGGTCTGCCCGTCAGTCTTATCCCTGTGGCCCGAGGGATGGATGTGACTTATTTCCAGCTCAGGAAATCATTCCCCAAATGTTTGGTAGAGCATCCTGAGAACTTCTGGAGAGCAGGTTTAGTCAGTCCAGCTGCTGAGAGGCTGAGGAAGGCTTTGCAGTACAGCAAAAGGGTTGAGAGTAAGCTGGCTTAGTTTTAACTAAAGCTCATCTTTGGTTAAGCAAATTTTGTTTCAGCAATTTCAAGAATGATTCGAGTCTAAGACTTAAGCTTGACCACGGTTTGGTGATCTTAAGTGGAAGAATGCAAATGGGGAAAAGGAGATTGGGAACTGATTTGCCAAGGAAGCCAGTGAGAAGACAGAAGCTGCCCCATCAAAACCTTTGCCTGCAGGGAGATGTATGAAGTGATAACATACACCAGAACGAATCCAAATCATGTGAATGATTCCAGATAATTTCATTGCCGGATCTACATCATGAAAGTACTATGGATGAGAATATTTCAAATGAATGAAGTTACAGTTTGTGAATGTTTAGATATTCATAGCTAACAAATGGGGGAGGAATTTGTTGGGGCCAGTTCAGAGCTAAGCTCCCTACTATCTTAGCGTGTTGTTCAATCAAGTCATTTATAACAACAGGATCATCATTACCCATGGCTTTCTGTCCTTGTAGCAGTAAATTTGGCTGAGCATCCCCAGCTGTGTGCTGTTTCTATCAGGCACTGCTGGAGTTTCCAAGCAGAGTATTATCAAGCAGAGCAGACACTGATGTCTTACTGTATGGATCTCCCTGATTGACTTTCTAATTTGCACTCTGTTGTTTTACTCCTGTAGGGTGCATTGGGACCTGCTGGGCCACCTGGACCAGCTGTAAGTAACTCCCAGATCTGTGCGTGTAAGGGTGGTGTGTGGTTGTATGCCTGAGTCTGCCCTGAGCGGAGGGGGGAAGCCTTGTATCCCAGATCAAGAGATCTAAACCTGAATGAGTGAAAATATCATTTTAGGTGCTTAAGTATCTATGTTTGAGCTGTTCTGGTGATGTGGAGCCTGTTCTTAGTCTCGGAGATGTTATAAAGTCACCTAGCTTGGGATGAAGATAACATATCAAACCTTCCTTCTCTCAGATGATGTCTTTTGTAGTGCATAAGTAAATGAAATAGACTTTCATATATTAAGATATTTTGCTGCACAAACATCACTGGTCATTCAGTGCTCATTTTGAAATCCATATTGCTATGTTAAACATCTCATAATCTACTGACAAGTCGTATTTAGCTTTGATGTCTATATTGATGGAGTAGCAGAAGAGTCATGCTAAGTTCATAACGACCAGAACTGATGTCTCTGTAAAGAAAGCCCCCTTAAACCTTTTCCATCAAATCAAGAGGTAACTGTATATCCATGTTTAGCATCAAGCCTAAGGGTTTCTGAATACAGCTGCTGTTGCATCTAAAAAGACACTCAATTAATGCTAAACAAGCTAACACCCTTCCCCAGCAATTATCACTATCTCTGTTTCTTCATGAAGCTGAGCTCAACTGCACAGCTTGTTATGCTGATTCGAATGCCACGGGCAGATGTGAGCCCTTCCCACACGTGGCAGCACGACGTGCATAGGTGCTCATTTCATTGTGTGGCCACAACTAACTCAGTACCCCCACTTCCCTGAACCACACCTGGATCTCACATCGAAGGACAGCCGGTGGGTATCAGCTGAGATGAGGTCTCAGGAAGCAAACAAATGTTTGAAGATAGGGAAAGCAGATGAATAAATGAGAATGTTTTCTTCCTAAACGTCCCTGTCCCACTACCGCATCACCACCGTACGTGGCTTTATTTAGGGATGTCTCACAGGTAACAAGGGTGTAAAGGGAATGCAAATTATTAGAGGCAACAAAAGGATTCATTAGGACTCTAGCCGTGTTCTGATTGCAAATTACAGTAAGTGGGGGCAGGAGAGTGCTATGAAAACTGAATGGAAAATTAAAGTTAAGCAGCATTTTCTGAGGTGCTGCTCCTCTGCTGTTTGTTCATTTTTAAGTGATCTTTTTCAAATGTTGTTTCCAGGGTAAAGGACTACCAGGACCCCCAGTAAGTAATGAGATTCTTTTTCAAAAAGAGAGGTTTAAATTACTATATAAGGGACGGGGCCTTTTTTTATTCAGTCTGGATTCCTTTCTTGTGCTGGGCAGCAGGATATGGAGTCCTGCAGGTTGGCAGCTTTGTGGACCGTTTTTGTGTATCCTTACCCCAATGCAGATGGTCACTGCTGTTGATTCAAGGCAGAGCAGCCTTGTAATGGCTGAAAGTGGCCATTTCTGGAGCAGCAGCTTTTGTCCAGCAGGCTCTTGGGGCGCCTCAGAGCTGAGTCAGTGTGGGGCAGATGTTGGCAGTGTGTGGCACTGTGAATAGCATACTCCATGGGAAGGTGGGGCAAGAAGAAAGAAGTGCATTGGCAAACCAGTTGTCTGGGTGTGGGGCTGGGCTTCTCTGGGCTATTAGACAAATGACTACAGCCAGAATGTTTGCCCCTGGGATTTGGCAGCTACGTGGGGTCACCAAGGTGTAAAGCTTTTTTCTCTGTTCAACAGGGGCCTCCAGGACCCAGTGGACTTCCAGGTGGAAATGGATTTCGGGGTCCTCCTGTGAGTTTTTCCCACTTACCAAACATATCCCAACTACAGAAGAGTGAAGTTTGTTTCTGTTTTCTTACTCTGTGCTGGAAGCATGATGCACGAGGCACTGCAAGCTCTACAAGTGCCCGTTGGCAATGCTATCCCTTGTATCAACTTGTGTAGGGTCACCCTTGTCAACCAGTGCAGTGCTTTGGTGTGCAGATGCTTGCAGACAGATCTTTTACCAACAATGAGTAACAGCAAAAGAGCAGTCAGTGTCACAAGAAGAGACATCTGTCCCCACTGGCACGTGCTTTCAGCACCCTCAATAAGAAGCTGTTGAGCAGAAAGAGGCCGGTTGGAGGGAGCCCATTCTGTAGGAGCATACAATCATTTTGGATGTCCACAGCTCCACTGGAGATGTACAGAGCCAGTAGAAGCAGGGATGTAGGTACAGAACATGTTCTTTCTCCCACTCCCTATACTTGCACATGCATCTGTTATTCTCTTGATAGCACTAGAGTCCTCTGCAGACAGAAAGGTGCCATTTAGTCTAATTTGAGATATCTTGCCTCACATTCACAAATACGCAGTGGCATTTGGATGCTATCCTTCCTCTCTCTTCATGTTTTCATCTAAATGGCTAAGAAGATAAATTCTTTATATTTTTTTTCTCTTTTTAGGGGCCTTCTGGTCTGCCAGGATTCCCAGGGCCTCCTGGACCACCCGGACCTCCCGTAAGTTGAGAGTTGTGAATGAATGTGAGAAACTTCCCATGGGGAGTCTAGAATTTTCATCTTGCTGCCAGAACGTGTGTGTTTTATCTGCTGCAATTACCATGAGCACTCCCTCTCTGGGCTGAGTTTCAGCAACCTCTAAACACTGCACCCCGGGGAGAGCAGTGACTTCACTGGCTGCTCTTCAGTGTGTGGATCATCTCCTGCTTGTTTATTATTTGCTCTGCTTACTGTTTGCATGCATCTTGAAGGTAAAGTGTGTGCCAGAGACATTATCCCTGTCTGGGAGCCCCTACCACAGGCAGATTCCCACAGGAGACTGGATTGTTGGTGTGTGTTCTTGTTATGCCAGCGAGGGGTCTTGAAACAAGCAAGACTTAGCTTGGCTAAGTTTCTTTGGAAGGTCAGATAGGCCCCATGAGGGCCTTCCCCCAATCCCTAAAGAGGGCCAGATACAGCTGCTCTCCTGAAAGTGCTGCCTTCATGGCCTAAGGCTCGAGGACCTTTCCCAGGCTCATCTGTGCATCTCCAGTTTGAGTCTGCCATGCCCATTTTGAGGAGCAGTGCAGCTCATAACTAACACTCTAGGTTCAGGGGCTGTTTCACACCATGTGGCGAGGTATCTGCCCTGTGCTAATTCAGCTGAGCTGGGTTTGTAAGGTGCGTTTTCTGGAGGTAACGTTTCTTCCTTTTGGCTGCCTAGATATGCTTAAAGACCACTTTTTATGAATTTCAGGGTCTCGCAGGCATCATTCCCGAAGGCGGTGGGGACCTCCAGGTAGGTTTCTCTTGATGTAGCATGAGAATATTTTTGTTGACATACTTAGAGGAAGGTCAACGTGTGCCATTCAGACGTGCAGGCATAGGTCTAGCATGCTGCCATATTGCAGGAAGCATAAGTGTTGAATGAGTAGGTGTTTGCAAGACTGAAATGTTCTTGCAAGGAGGTAGATATGTTAGTGCTGATCTTTGCTTTCCAGCTTGCTTCCTAAATGCAGGTTTTGCATACGTTCTTCCTCCACAAAACAACTTTAGCATTTGGCAAGTGGCAACAGATTTTCATGCATCTGTTTCCAATCCTGCTTTGCAAGAGAAAAGGTTGTGCGTGTTGCACTGTTTATTTCTGTGGATGATGGCATGGAGCTCCTATGGGCATATGCTTTGTTTAGGCTTTCTTCTTTATGAGAACGCCTTGATTCCTTTCTTTCAAGGGAATGAAGGGAGCGTTACAGCCCACGAGCAATGCAAGTGGCATTTCCAGATTTCACAGCTGTTGTTGTGACAGCATCTCTGGTTTTCTAATTGGCGTGCCCCAAAAAGCTCCGAGTCACTTTAGACTACCTTATGGCAAGTCACATGGAAGTTAATAGGAAAGGATACTATTTCTGCAATTTTAATTTCAGTTACACCGTGGAATATACCAGAAAACTAAATTCTTGTCACGTAGATGTAGCCTGAAGTTTTATTAGAAGAAAAATTAAAATAAAAGCTGCAGAAGAAAACACTGTCCCTATCTACACAGTTCTTAGAGAAAGGCTTTTGGAACCCTCATTAAATTGCCATCCATGCTCTGATTCATTCCCAGTCAAGCTAGAGTCCCCACCAGGGGCTCAGCCAGCTCTGGACACCTGCAGGCACCAGCTTGTTGGTATTGGGGTTAATTTTCTATACATCCCCTTCTGATAAGCTTTAATGCTTGCCCTTGTTTTAGTTAGGCAAGGTGCCTCATGGAAATCAGTAGGGGTCAATGCATGCATAGAAATGTTCCTAATGATTTCTGAGGTATTTGTGCTGCTTTGCTGGGGATCTGTGGTCCTCCATTATTTCTGGGCTGTGGACGGCTGTCAGCCTTCTGAATTCTTCACAGTCCATGCAAGCATGCCCTAAGTGAAGCTGACCAAGCAGAAATCATTATTTTGTAGGTTGCTGTGGGCCTGAGAACCTGTTTCAGGACCCCTTTCCCATAGGGAAATGCCAGTGAACCTGTTATGGTATGAGTGAATTAGTGGATTTAGAGCCACAAGCCACGTGTGCTTCCAGACATGGCCGTTTCCCTTCCTTTAGTAATGAAACCCACTCCCATGGATGCACTGTGTGTATTCACTGACCCAGAGTGCTCCTGTTTCTTGCAGTGCCCAGCTCTGTGCCCACCAGGTCCTCCTGGTCCTCCAGGAATGCCAGGCTTCAAGGTAAGAAAAATGCCATCTGCAGAGACAAAGGTGTCTCCCACAACAGATGTGTCACTGTGAACTCTGGGCAGCTTTCTGTTTACTTGGTTGTGGTACCTAAATTCTAGGCTGCAGCCCTGAGGAAACCACACTCAGCAGTTAAACCTCTCTTTCTGTGCCCCCTACTCCACAGTTTGTGTGAATTCTGGAGAGCAGATGCACTCCAATAAGCCCCGTGATGCAGACATTAAAGGTGACTTAAACAAAAAGTGAGGCTAAAAATGCAGAAAATGGTTTTCAGGGTTCCCCATGCAACTCAAGTCTGGGTATTTCCTGAAACAAGGTCAGTTTTGACACAGTGATACCACGTAGGACTGACAGGAGCAGGGCAGGGCAAGCTGACCCCAGACCTGACCTGAATTTTCACAATTACATGTATAAATTACTTCCCTTGTTCTTTCCATTGTGTGGATTTAGGTCTCGAAGTTATCTGATAAAATTTAAGTTCTGTACCAAGACTGTGCTGGAAATGGGGTAATTTGAGCTCTTATTTCTAGGGACACACTGGTCACAAAGGAGAACCTGGTGAAATAGGCAAAGAAGGAGAGAAGGTAAACTTCAATCAAAGGGGTGGGGAGGGACGTTGGCATTTAAAAACACCACAGCAAATAGTTTTATCAAGAAGACGGGCAGCAAGGCAGTGAGCTGAACGGCAAAGGGAAGTCATGTCTGAAGTCTAATTGCTTCCGTTGCTCTGCGTGTATGTCTGTGTTCTACCAAGGAAATTCATCTCCCCAGCAATCATCACGTTAAGATCAGCTCCATAAGTTAACTGCTATTGTTTTGTATGCAGGGATGTCAGCTCAGGAAAGAGCCATGCGTTAATCACTCAGGTGAACTCCTGGCTGATGGAGTATTCTTGCATGTAGAAGAAACTGCAGATGATGTAGAAGCAAAAACTGCAGCAGAAATGTGGGTGGGAGGGAGCTAAGGAAGGAATAAGATGGGGAGGCGCTGGCTTTGGGGGCAGGCTCATGCTGCCTCTGCTCTTCTTAATTAATTTTTCTCTTCCAGGGCAGCCCTGGCCCTCCGGGTCCTCCAGGCATCCCTGGCAGCGTTGGCCTGCAGGTAACACCTTCTCTTCAGACTTTTTGCTTAGAAATTGAATGCTGCCATTGATCGCGTCACATTATACAGGCAGCTCTTGCCTCTGTATAAAAACACGTGAGAAAATTGATGCTGGTGGGGGGTGAAATTAAAAAGAAAAGTAAAATCATATTAGATTGACGGAGCTTTAGTTCAGGTCTTGGTTTTGGCAGCTCACCTTGGATGGAACATCCGATCCATAGCCACTGCCCTGGGACTCTGATAGAGCCCTGAAAGCTTTGCCCCTTTCTGATGCTGAGCGCTGGGAAGGATTGACAGCCTGGCAATTGGGCTGGAGAAAGCAAGCAATCTTGAAAGCTTGACCACATGGAGTATCTCCACAGTGTCACTTACTCTGAGGTCATCACTGAAGGGGAAGGGTCATTTCTGTGCAACAGGAGACTGAGCTTTCTGCCATTCCCTGGTGTTTCTTAAGGTTTTGTGTGTTGATGAATCTCCATGCCATTCTGTTTCATCATTTTGTGTTTTAACAGCGATAGGGTTTTAACTGATTTGTTTTCTTAATTAGGGCCCAAGAGGACTAAGAGGTCTCCCTGGTCCAATGGGTCCAGCTGGTGACAGAGTAAGGAAAAACCTTCTGATTTCTCTCCCTCCACCATTGATTTTTGCCATGTGAAGTCCGGATGGCAGGTGTCCATTTATCTCTAATGTAGACCATTGGGGAACCTGTAGAGATGCAGAGTGTAGCTTCTTTTCTGCACACCCACTGAACAAACAACTTTCCAAGGGCAGAATGAGTCTGCATAGCTGAGGGGTTGGCAGGATCAGGCCTGGTGTTGATTGAAACATTCAGACAGGGACAACGTGCTGCCTTTGCAGGCAAAGAACTGTTGATGAACAAAGATTTTCAGGATGTGGAGTCTCTTCGGTGAGAATGGGGTCAATACCTCATCATGGCTTTGGAAGTTCGCCAGTATCCCCTGACCACTGTCTCAGAGGCTGAATGGTTTTGAGTCTGATAAAATCACGCATTGATTTAGGAACGAGAGCAAGATATCGAGGCTGTGAACGATATCAGTGTGTTGCAAACATAATGGTGGGGAGATCCGGGGTAAAAACCTGCTTGTCCAGAAGGGGATCTTTTTGCAAGTCTGTATCACAAAGCAGTAAGAGAGATGAGGTAGATTTCCAGGGTTTTGTGTGTTTTCTGAGGCTGTGGGATGAGGTAGGGATATTGTTACTTACCCTCTGCCAACAGCAGCATTAGAACGATGTGTTTTTCTTTGCAGGGTGACATCGGTTTCAGAGGGCCGCCTGGAATCCCAGGACCTCCGGGGAGAGCTGTATGTGCTGCTTTGTGGCCTTCCTTCCACAGCCAAAGCCTAATGTTTATCCTTTCTGAGCAGAGCCCTCCACTGCCAACGAACAGGAAGGAGATATACCAACTCCAGCAGATTATTCCCACCCCCTTTTTCCCTCCAGTTAAAGCAGTGCCATTTCACCTGACCCAGATCTCACAGTGCCTTTCCCTCTGTTGTGCCTTATTCTGTAGACTTGCCTGTGGATAGACCCCTGTACCCTCCTTAGTGTGCCCAAATACAAGACCAGATCTGCATCTGCAGAATTACGGCCTCTCTGAGAGCATTTCCCATCAGTTTTTCTCCGGCACTGTTTCTGGTGAAAGAAAATGTTCCAGTAAATGAAGGGGACGGCTGTGTCTGCCCTGAGGGATTGCTTGCAAAGTCCTTGCTGCAATTCATCCGTGTGTCAGGAATTACAGAGTGTAACAGAAAGTACAGCCCAGCTCCTAGGGGAGTGTGTACACTCACGCCTCTGCTAATGCTGGCAAACAGCACAAGAAAACCTTCATCATTTACACTCTGGAAGCATTAGTCTTTGAGGGCGATGAAAATACTTAATGGCTTTTCCCCTTTTGTCTCAGGGAGACCAAGGAAACAAAGGACCTCAAGGATTCAGAGGGCCCAAAGGCGATACTGTAAGTGCAGTAAAACCTCCATCCGCTCCAGCATTGGATGTGACATTCAGAGCAGTCTGTCTGACAGCTTTATTATGGCTGGTCCCCCTTGGTTTGTTTTTTTTTTTTTAGCACTTTGCACTGTCTGTTTCTAAAGCACAGTAGAATTTGAGAACCTGTTTGTTGCTGGCTGAGGAGCTGTTGCAGGGAGATGGCAGTGGCAGGGGCTAACTGGCCATCCTGCCTTGGAGAAGGTTTTGCTCTTAGTGCTATATGTTTTCTGATGCTTTATCTAACTACGTCTATAAAAAGGGGATAATTGTTCTTATTGCATTCTTCTGAAGTACTGCAGGCACTGTGAGTAGCAATTAATGGTGGGGATCTGATCTTGTAACAGTCAGGAATTGTCTCAGGCACTGCAGCCAGCACTGGCTCGTGTTTCTGGTGCTTGCTAAAGGAAACACCATAACTATATGAAAAGGAAACACCATAACTATATGAACAAGACAAGAGTTGGTGCAAACTGAACTAAATGTCCCCGCAGAGTCTGAATATTGTCGTGGTTTACTGATCGTTCATAAGGGTTGTGTCCTGGATAACACAGGATTTATTGTTGATTTTTAGGGTAGACCCGGACCAAAAGGAAACCCAGGGGCTCGTGGGCTCATAGGAGAACCTGTAAGTCAATTAAGTAGGATGTAAGCCTTTCTGTCTCGCAGATGACATGATAAAACATGATAGGAGAAATCTTGCATCTTAAATTCTTTATCAAGCCTCTGCTCTGTGAATCTGCATAACCTTCAGTGTAATCTGGTGGGACCAGCCTTTGGTTGCACTGCTCTTCATGAAACATTTCCCGGTTTCCCAGTACAACTGGAGATCCCATTGCCCAAAGGTTCTTTGTTATAAATGTGTTTTGCCACCCCAGTGTCTGCCTTGTGACCTTAAGCTGCACTGTGTATGATTGCAGGGCATACCTGGCAAGGATGGACGGGATGGAGCTCCTGGACTCGATGGTGAGAAGGTTTGTAAAGTCCTATTTATGCACTGTGCAGGAAAGACTTCTGTTATTGTCCCATGGGTGTTGCAAAGCTTCTGGTTCTTGTCAAGGAAAAAGCACTGCTGGAAAGCTTTTGCTTTTAGATTTTTCCAGCAGTGTGACTAGCAAAGAGGAGTGAAGTTCCTTATATTAATTAATCCCAAGGAAATTCCCTAAAGAAGGAAGATGCACAATAAGGGCCATGCACGTATGATCTAAACTGTGCCCCTGTGCTCTGTGGTTCCTACTGGCTGACTCCAGGCCTTCAGAGATGCCTTTTCAGAGCTGCTGACGGAGACATCTGTTTATTTTAATTGCCTGTAGACAAAGTGCTGTCAGGTACTCATTGCCTGGTTTTCGCATAGTGATCCCACAGGACCAGTGTGCACCATGTGCTGCCAAGGAATGAAAGTAATTGGATTGTGAAGGCTGGGAGCTGCAAGGGAACTTTGGAAGCACCCAACAACCCTTGTGTCTGTTGGGCGCCCACCTCCTGTAGACACAACAGGCTCTTGGTCCTGCACACGTAGGGAGGGAGAAGACTGCAAATGCTTCTTAGGGAATGTGTCCCCTCCTTGTGTCAGACTATTTTCCAGTAGCAGAAGGTCTCTCCTAACCTCTCGATATCCACAGGGTGATGCAGCTCGGATGGGTGTTCCTGGAGAGAAGGGGCCAAACGGACTTCCCGTGAGTATGGCAGCACTGACCGCCCACCTCCGAGGCATAAAAGCAGCGTGGCTGGGAGAGAGGAGCTTCATTTTGTGCATTGTCTCACAAAGGGACCCATTTAATGCTAGAGAAAGTGCGATTTCCTCCCCATACAGACATGGAGCGATGGACAAGACAGGATGGAAAACATCTGGACTAGTACCAAATAGTAGCATAGTAAAGCCTTGGCTTCTGGCCATGTGGCCTACTTTAAAATCTAAATCAGAGAGGGGTTTTCTCTTTTCCATCCTAGTGATGAGCATCCCTTATGCAGGGAGGTAATATTTGGGATACAGCTGACCGTGATTCAGAAGTGTGCTGATCCCTGCCCTACCGGTATGCATTGGCAAAATGTTTTGTCTCCAGTCTTCCAACTATTTACATAGAGATAAAGCATTTCTTTCTTCCTGTCTTACAAAATATTTTCAGCACCCCAGGAGGGAGGTTTCCACTGTGCAAAACATTGCTGCTGTTGTGTTATTTGTGTATTTCTCTTTGCTCTAATTGTTGAGGAGTAGTGTGTGTAGAGCAGCTATTCCAGTGGACAAGAGGAAAATGGAAGGCATCATTTCCATGGTGAAAACTGCAGAAATGTTAATTCCTCCATTGCTTCAAGCAAACCACACTTCACGTGTGACAAATCAGACTAGAATAACGCATCTAATAGCTTGACTTCTTCTGACGCTGCTTTTTTTTTTCTTCCTTTCCTTTCCAGGGACTGCCTGGAAGAGCAGGGATTAAAGGCTCTAAAGGTGAACCAGTAAGTGAGTCAGTCTCTCTAATGATGGGCTCCGGTGGGAAAGCCATTAACCTGCGCAGCAAAAAGGTTCAGTGCCTGCAGGTGCACCCAGAGAGAGGGCTGACCCTCAGTGAGGGTGTCAGTGTTCCTGCCCAGGCTGTGTTTCTGCCACTGAGGAGGTATAGCAACAGAGGTGGCCCTGCTCTTTCTGAGGCAGCTGTTATATCTGGCTCACTGAACACGTACCAGGTGCATAGGAGTCTCACCAGTCATTTACTGAAGCTCAGAAGAGAAGTGTGCCCCTTTTTGTGAAGGTCCTGAGAGTGAGGTTCATCTTTGGAAAGAGAAGGACTGAGCGTTTCCTAGCAGTTTTATCCCATCTTTCCTTCTGGAGACTTTCCCCCACTACCTCAGGGGAAAAGCTTCCATGGAGCGTTAGAGTGGCACCTGCATTATGTCCCAGCACAGGGCGTATCGGTCCCCCATTCTTTAAGTGTCCTTTGGATTTCTATTCTTTGTCCTGAAACTGTACAAGCTTAAAGCTGTTCTTATTTTCTGACTCCATTTTTCAGCTTGCTTCTCTAAATAGGACAGAGATGGCTCTCTGAAACTGTTCCTTCATGGAGTGTTTGCTTTCTCCTCTGCAGGGCAGTCCTGGAGAGATGGGAGAGGCGGGTCCCTCTGGAGAGCCAGGTATCCCCGTACGTATCCCCACCATTTACATTTATTGTGAGCTCTGCTGAGGGTGCTTTAAACCAAACCGTGAAGCTGGAGCTGATGTGCTGCTTCCCTGCACAAGGAAAGCTTTCAGTAACAAGACAGACGGGCGGAGTGGCCCAGTAGATTGCAGTTACCTGGGATCCAAGAATATATTCAGGCTCTGCAGCGGGCTGGGGAGGGTGGATTTGCTGCTCCTGAGTGCCAGGGATGACTTTGGTGTTGTTTCAGGGTGATGTCGGTATTCCTGGTGATAGAGGTCTGCCGGGACCCAGAGGAGCAACTGTAAGTACAGTGCTGCTTGTGAACCAGATAGCAAAGGAGAGCTCAGGACATGCAATTAGTCTCTGCCTAAAACAAAAGCCTTTGCATTGCAGTCCTGAGTGACAGGAGCTTAATGTGTGCTGCAGAGCTGTAGACCTGCTGGGAATCTTGTGCCAGAAAGGCGCAGTGCTGCAGTGCTTGAAAAGACCCCAATGCTCACAACCATATGGTGCAAAACCACAGCGTTTCTCAGGTGGGAATCTGTTCTCACATCTCCTTGCCCATGCACAGTACTGCAGCAGTCTTATCTTGCTCTGTGGGTGTGAAACAAACCCAGGTACTGCTCCGTCAGTTCTCACTTTTGCTTTCTGTACTGACAGCTTCGTGAAACTTAGGGCTGAAGAGCACTGAGGTCCTTAGTGGTGCATAGGACACCATTTATTCTCTTATTCCCCACCCAGTGCTACCATTGGAGTTGAACCTCTCCTTCCAGTGGTTGTCACATACTTTCTTGTTTTCTTTTTTATCCATTAATCTCATTTTGAAATCCAGAAGCCTGCAGCAAGTCTGACATGATTTCTGCTATGTGTCACTTGGAAGGCACTGAGCAGGATAATAATCTATTGTTTGCATGCAGTTGCTCTTTAGGTGCCCGAAGAGAGGGAAATCAGCCTTAGAAATACTCATAATATTTGCTTTTATGTCTGTAATTTTTCACTGAAATTGCCAATACCACAAAAGGTATTGTGTTGTTACAGCTGAAGAACGAGGGCAGTTCAGCCCATCACATTGCTGCAGACTTATGGCATGGATGCAATAGAAGTTGAACCCGTGCTTATTTTTAATGTTGGTTTCTAATTTCTGACCCGTGTTATTGGAGTTCTAACCTACACAAAGTGTCCTTCAGCCTGGCCTATTTCAGGACAGAGAACAGATCGTGTGCTTCCATCTTTTGCTGTCACCAGTCTGTGCCATTCATCAGTATGATGTGTTCTTAACCGCAGATATATACAAATAAGCGTTTTTTATTAATAGTGACAGCATTAACAAGTGTCAGTGCAAACACAAACAAGCACCACTCTGATGGCTGTTCAGCAGCAGTGCCTCTCTGGGAAAAGCGTTCTGCAGCATGAAACTGCATGTGTTCCCTGTTAGATGGAGCCATTTAATGACACAGGTGAATTACCTGAGCCTGAATCATCTCCTTACGTTTTCAGGGTCCCGTTGGTCTCCCAGGCCCCATTGGAGCTCCCGGTGTCCGAGGCTTCCAGGTCAGTGTGCAGACAAGGGTCACTTCACACACATCGTGTTCTGGTCAGCCCCTATGCTCTGCACTGTGCTCAGCATTGTGTGATGGCAGCAAATGAGGGGAAGCAGTGTCTTCCCACTTGCCAGGATTGGGTTAACACCATCACTAACACAGTATAATAGAAAGAACATCAGGGTGAACAAGCTGCCTGCTGAAACTGATGTTTAGTGTTTATATCAGAAGGGTTTGAGTCAACCATGTAGGCCCCTTGCTTTCTCCTTCACCTGGACGCCCTCAGCCTGTGTGCCATCAGCCAGCTCCTTTTCCCTTTTGTTGTATGGAGGACTCCCTTCTTTCTTCCTCTCCTCTCCCCCATTGGTTTACAACCACTCCCTGTCCCCAGAGAACTGGCTGAGGCTGTGTGTGCTGCCAGCTCCTGGGATGTGGTTTTATTAGCAGTGAAGCTGGAGCACCAGGTCAGTGTGCCTGACCAGAAATGAGAGCAGGCTGTACAGGCTGAGCAGTCAGCAAAAGCAATGCTGACAGTAAGCAAATGGTCCCTGGGGAACAAAGGAGAGAGGAAATCCAAGGCAATGCTTTCAAACGTGATGAGCTCTGGGGATGTCGTGCAGGGTTCCCTGTAGCTCTTCTGCTGTTTTCCTAACAGGGTCCCAAAGGTGCCAGTGGGGAACCTGGCCTTCCTGGTCCGACTGGAATTCGTGGAGAGTCTGGTGACAGGGTAAGGAGAAGATGATGTTTGTAACTCCTTCCTGTTTGGGAGATGTGAAATTAGAGCTGATGTCATCACAGCAAGCGGATGCAGTCTCAGTAGCAGGCTGGCACATGGGGTGTCCCCCCTTGTCCTGCTGCTGCTGCATGCCCAAGCTGGGCCCCAAGCAGGCAGCAGGATTCGTGCATCTGCTCCTATTCCTGCCCATGTCCCTTGCAGTGCAGGAGCTCCTGCTAGTTCCAGGCAGGATGGGATCCTATGTAAGCCAGAATAGACAACTCTCGTTTCCTGCTTTGCATGCCACACATGCACAGGAGAGCTGATTCGCGCTGTCATTCAGATGCCTTGATTAGCGTTTCAGGATTTTATTTTTAATTACAGTTTGCTCTGTGATTTCTTTCTGAACAGCCCCACAGGGCCCCACACCTCCGAACAAATCCAACTGTTTTTTTTTTTTTTATGTAAATGAATTCCTTCTCATTTAAAAGAAGGCAGCAGGGCAAAGTGAATGGCATTTGCTCAGGGCCTGCAGGAGAGCAGCAGCCGTGTGTTGGGCGGCTGCCCTGACTCCAGCTTTAAGGTGAACTTTCTGTGTCAGCGGTGGATTTCACAAAGGCCCCTCTGTGTGGGTTTAAAGAAGGCCCTCAGTGCAGCCTGAGGTGTGAGACAGGAGCGGCATTGTGGCCCTGCCCGTGTTCAGGGCTGTGCTGCCATGAGAAATGTGTGCTCCAGAGGGGGAAAGAGGCCGTGCGCGGAGCAGCGTTATCTGGGGAGCTGCTCTGGGGGAAAAAAATCGTGCTTAAAGCAAAAAGCAGAGCAAAAAAAGGGTTTATTTCTGGCTCTGAAGTTAAGCGTGGTTGCTCTGAGATGTAATTGTTGATTGTTTCGTAACCCCTGCTGCTCATTAGCAGGAGAACGTGCCATGTCAGGCCGGGGTACCCCCAGGAGCTTCCCACCTCCCTGTGCACAGCTGACACGTGCAGTGACTTCCCACAGTGCCACTGCTGTTGGTGACAGCCCCACGTGTGCCCACTGTGCGAGAGAACATGCAGCGTTAGTGCAGCTTACCTTCACTGTGCCTGCAGTCTGAGGCACCCATAGGCAAGTATTCCTTCACAGGATTCATGCCACAGATTCCTGGGGATCCTGTATGCAGCATCTCCCAGCAGTCCTTCCCTGAGAAATGTTGGCTGTGCTCAATGGATAGAGGCACCCACGTGAGCACAGCACCGGGTGTAGAACTGGCAGTCCTCAGGGCCACGGGGGTCACTTCTTCCTGCTGCTGGGAGTGGTGGCTGCAGGAAATCCCACCGTTTTGAATCCGAATCTTTTCCACCTGAGCTTTTTTTCCGAGGGAGTGTTCCTTACAGGGGTGTGTTTCATTGCTGTGAACTTCCGTGGAGCCTCAGGACCCCAAAAAGTTGGAGGTGTAGATCCAGGCGGTGATGTCCAGGAAAGAATATATTGCCTTTGCCACTGGCAAACATAAAACAGGAGTCATAGCTATAGTAATTTCTGCATTTCCACGTGCTAGTGCCTGTTTTGCCAAGAATTATTTCTTTCCTTAGTAGAAATCCTCCCCCTTCTTTTTTAAATGTATTCAGTGCTTGATTTGAGCACAATGGCGTGGCCTTATTCTGCGTCTGTCCGCCTCTCAGGTTCCTCCTGCTGAGCCATCTGCAGCTCTGGTTATTAAGGAACGGTCAGATTGCAGGTGCCAGCTTGATGAATGTGCTGTAGAAACCTCACATGAAGGGCAAAATGGTTCATCACTGCGATGTATTTTATCCCTGTGTCATTCTGTGAGCCTCCATGTGAGGAGCACCTGACTGAACCTCCGAGAGAACTGATGCTCTAAAGCCTTGAAATGCCTCCTGTTGCTCTTAGGGTATAAAATGCATGGGCTGAGGCCTGAGCTGCTGGCTGCAGAGTGCGCTGCAAGAGCAGCACGGATGCTTTAACTCTCTTGTTATGTCTGAGAAATGTGAATGAGCGTTGATCCCTCCTACCTGGCAGTTAGGGTGACTCACTGCTGTGTGAGTGCGTGTGTGATGCACCAGGAGTTCACAAGGGAAGAACAATTTGAGCTCATTGGCCTCCTTTTGCTTATTCTCAGGGTCCTGCTGGTGTTATTGGTGCCAAAGGTAGCCAGGTAAGTGACACTGTCCTTCTTTCTGTGATGAGTTTCCTGCTGACAGGAGGCATGACAGTCCTGTCCTGCTGACAGGAGTGACACCAGCATTTCGCTGGGGCGGTCCCTGAGACCAATGAAGAGGATTCACTGTAGCCCCAGGGCTCAGCAGCCTCCTAGCCTCATTAATTTCATCTTTTACTCTCTGCTGCTTAGCTTCCATAGATGAATCTATCTCAGCGCTGAGCTTTTTGAGATAATTTTCATTAAATAAGTAAATTAGGTGGGTGCTTGACTTTATTCTTGCAGAAAATAAGTGATTTTCCAACAAGCATTGCTTGTTCTGTTTCCCAGCTTCAGTGTCTGTGTGTTCTCTGTTTTGTTGCTAAGGGAAAAGCCAACCTGTCCTCTGTTTGTCTTGAATTAACTTTCTCTCTCCAGCCATACAGTCACCATAACAGTGTTCGTTACCTGCTCTAATTGCCATGCAATAGGCAAGCTTTGCTGCACAGCACGTGGAGTGGTGTCAGAGCAGCAGTGTGCAATGGTTTGTGTTGCCTCCAGCGCCTTCCATCAGGCATCCAAGTGCCAACGTGTGGCGAGGGGCATCTCTGTCCTTGTGCAGGCTGCCTGCACCACGCACTGCCCTCAGCAGGGCAGCTCCTGGGCAGTGCTTCCTCTTGGGGGTGGTGGATAATAAGCTGCTAAGTGCCCCCGTCTCCCTTAGGAGCTGAGGTTGTTCAAGTCTCAGAGTGAGCCTTTTTGCCAGTAACCTGTGTGCGTTGTTAGGCGCTGTGTTAATTCTGTCGTCTGCTTTCAGGGCATTGCTGGAGCAGACGGTCTCCCAGGTGACAAAGGAGAACTGGTAGGTGTCCTCAAGTGCAGTAGAATTGAATTTTAAATAGTGGAGCAATGTACAGAACTATGAATTCATACAGAACTAAGACAATCAGTGTGTGTTAACCACGCAAGTACTCCAGCTGCCATCACTGCACCACTGGCTGCAAAAAGGGGACTGCAAGCCAAGCCTGCCAGCCACAGCCTTCTGGGAGTGTGCTGGCCCTGCTGCTCCCTTGAGGAGGCACGGGTAGGCGGTGTGGCCTTCACACAGCAGTGGCACATCAGCACTTGTTGTCATTTTGAGGGGCAGGTGGACATTTTTCTGTCCTCCTGTCGATTTCCAGAACTCTCCAGGCTGTCTGGGCCTGTGTTCAGCACTGGTGCTGGTGCAAGTCTATTGGTGCCGGGCCTGGATGTGGTCTGCAACATCCCGTTATCATTCCTGGCCCCTTTACTGGAGTGGCCCAACATGTGTGTGTCAGCACCGCTTCCCACACCATGCAGAGTGGGAGGAAGGACTTTCAATGGACATTTTCCATAAGATCTTTCTTTCATATTTCCATTTTCTTTCTAACAGGGTCCCTTTGGTCCTCCTGGCCAAAAAGGAGAGGTATGTGTCAGGTACTGCGGACTCGTGCCCTGTAACATTTGCTTATAAACATGCTTACTGTATCTTTCAGTGATGGATCTCCTTAAACTTTAAGTGCTGCATTATTTTTCTTTATTATAGCCAGGAAAAAGAGGAGAACTGGGTCCAAAAGGTGCTCAAGGACCCAATGGGACAGCTGGAGCTCCAGGGATCCCAGGACACCCAGGGCCCATGGGCCATCAGGGGGAGCAGGGCGTTCCTGGCATCACAGGCAAACCGGGGCCTCCTGTAAGTATTGTCTCCTTCTGTGGTGCATTTGTTCACTGCACTGAATGGAAGGATTGCAGGTTTTGGATGCGTGTTCAGAAAAGAAAGTGGCATCCTGCATTTGAGCAGACAAAAGTAACCGTGCAGGCAAGCTAGCAGTCTTGCATCAGGAGTTTTGCAGTGGATAAAAACCGGTGGTTTGCAGGCTTCAGAATTGCAATCTCCCCCCAATGTTTACCTTGGAGAATGAATCTTCTCTCATTGACATACAGATTATTTGTGTCCATTGGAATGGGCCGTAAGCTGCTGTTGTCATTACAGAAGTGAGTTAGAAACTGCTCATTTAAAAATACAGCTCCTCCTCAGTGCTCCAAAAAATCTCATTTTCATGCAGAATCCTGTGCTCCTTACTGAGCTGCTGGAAGTGAGTTTTGAGTCATGATGTATCTGCCAGTTATTATTATCAATAATATGGTTTGTATAATGCAGGATTTCTCTGTTAATTGCAGGGCAAAGAGGCCAGCGAGCAACATATAAGAGAACTCTGTGGGGAAATGATAAACGGTGAGTTTTGCTGGGAGAAAACAAACCAATTATTGTGTGTGGCTGAAGATGAGATCTTGAACATGAGATGTCTACTGAGATTTGTGCTTTTTTATCTTAAGTAAGAAAAATACATTGGCTGTTAATGGAAGGAAATTCTTCAGGAAATTCTTGTTGTTTGGGATGCCTTTCATTTTCTTGAGTTTAGTGTTTTTAAATGATTCAATGGGGCAACATACAAAGCATGCTGGCAGAAGCTCTGATATGTCGTTCAGAAGCTCAGCTCCTATAGCTTTCCTCTCCCCGCCATGGCACATCCCAGTCCTCAAAGCAGGGCTCCAGCCAGGTGCCAGCTCCCCAGCATCTGCCTTTCTTTCCTTGCTGTTACTGCTTTGCCTTTAGAGGTTATGTTCAGCATGGCTTGTTTCAGAGGACTTGGTTTTTAATTATTTAAGTATCATTTTCCAGAATACTCGCCTTGTTTCAAAGTGGCTTAGGAAACAGAAAACAGCATAAGGCAGCAGCAGGTTTCTGACCAAATGGCAAAGAGTGAAAATGTCGGACATGCAGTTTTTAATGTAGGTGCTGATATTCTGTTTTTGCTTTTCAGATCAAATTGCACAGTTAGCTGCTAATCTAAGAAAGCCCTTATCTCCTGGGATGACGGGGCGCCCTGGTCCTGCTGGTCCACCGGGTCCTCCAGGAGCGACGGGAAGCGTTGGACATCCTGGTGCTCGTGGTCCACCCGGATACAGAGGGCCAACAGGAGAGCTTGGTGATCCTGGTCCCAGAGGTGAGACTGAGCTAAGCACTTTCTGTCTTATGCCCACTGAAATAAATGACCAACTTGGTATTGTTTCAGCAGTAGAGGAGAATAGATCGGTCTCTGGACAGAGTTCTAGAGGATCATTTTGCTTGCATCTTCTAGGATGCTGTGCAAGCAAAGATCTTAGCACTGCCCTGAGACTTTTTGATTTTACAGCTCATGGCTGAAATTGTTTATTTATGATTCAAGGTGACACAGGCGAAAAGGGAGATAAAGGACCGGCTGGACAAGGAATTGATGGGCCTGATGGTGATCAAGGACCTCAAGGTGAGCCTGTGCAAATAATGTAATGAGTCATAACTAAAGTAAAAGCTAAGAAGGACAGCTCTGCCTATTTTGTTGGAGGATTCCAAATTTCATTTCTGCAAATCAATAAGCATCTCTTAGGAAGTCTGAAAGAATGTTTTGTTTCCTAGTTTTCTAGTTGTGATTGCATCCTCACAATGAATAAGTTACAGGCATCAAAACCATGCTCTGCATCCACATACTTTCATAACAACAGTATTTATATGCCATTGTCTCTCACATCCTTCCGTAAAAATAATTCCATCAATACATATTTTCTTTTCTAAAGCATGTAAAAAGATGCTATTTTTCATATATTAAGTATTGAAGGCATTTCTCTTATTTATGAGGTGGAGTGATATCACCAGTAGAAGCAATTCTAACTAAAATGAAAAGGATCAGGCATCGTTTCTGTATCATAATTAAGTCAGGAATGCAGGTTTAGAGATGCAGTTGTCCCTCAGGGAGACAGAAGCTCATTTTACAATATTTATAAAAGCTCGTTATTATGGGAATTAAGAGTTCTGTGAATTATCTTTGGCATCTCAAAGAAAAAGAATAGAAGAAAGAACAGCTCAGGCCTGCCTCAAACCAAAATTGTTTCTGCCAGTAAACAAAATGTGTATTTCACCATCAGGAAATGTTTGAAATTAGACACATTTCAAAGGAAGCTCCTTATCTTTAATGTCAGTGAGGCGTTCTGCATTGTCACTCTCCTTCCCCTATTCAGAGTCTTAATGACGATCAGACTTTGGGACGTGCAGTGAGCTGAAGCAGCTGAGTGCCACTGCCTCCTGCTAAGGAGGGATCTGGGGAGCAAGAGGAGCACTCCCCTGGGCACAGTGAGCAAACAGTTTAGGGACCCTGCAAAATAAATCTGGTTACAAATTGTCCTTCATGGACTAGAGGTAGTAGCAATGTGGAATCCATTTCTGCTGTGGTCAGCAAAAGTCAAAACTGACCCATGCAGTAACAATATTAAACATGCAGTGTAATATTAACTACACTCAGGTAATTCCAGGAAACCCAAAGGTACTCTAAAAAAAATCCAACGCATCCACTGCAAACTCAGGGTAAATTTATTCAACATCTTGTATTCAACAAGTCAGAACAAGTCTGATATACAGATACTCAAAGTATTTTAAAGAACTTCAAAAGTTACATCTATTTTTAAAAATGAAAGTCAGGAAATATTACATGTAATGTTTTTCCCCCTTCTTGTTTAGGACTTCCTGGTGTACCTGGAATTAGTAAAAATGGTCGGGATGGTGCTCAGGGTGAACCCGGTCTTCCAGGGGATCCCGGTACTCCTGGTGCTGTTGGGGCTCAGGGAACTCCAGGCATATGTGACACATCAGCTTGCATGGGAGCTGTCGGAGCATCGACTTCCAAAAAGTCATAAAACAGTACAAGAAGTGGAGAAGTGACTGAATATTTAAATAAACAGTGCATTGTAAGAAAACAGACAATCTTCCTAGTGATAAATGGACAGATGTTCCTTCTATTATAAGTGGAGACTTTGACACAATAATTCAGTTCTATGAAAAAGAAAGCATCAGATGAAAACCATAACTAAAGATGCTTTATGAGCATTTTTTCCTCCTCCCCCAATTATTTTCCAGAATTTTTACTGCTAAATCACCTCACCTTCCCTGCCTCCCCGTGTCGAAGAGACCTGCAAGAGGAAGTGTTCCTTTTTACCATCATCTCCCAGGCTGTACTAGCGCAGCTTTTTTGTATAAATGTTTGATCCTTTGTCAATTGAATTCCTCGGTGCTGCTCCCACTGACTTCAGTCATGCAGGTTTGTGCACTAACATCCACGTCGTTCAGGTTTCAGGCACCTAACTGCTGCTTAGAGCAGTGGAAATAAGGCATTTAAGCATCCAATATTTTAACACCTTAACACTCTGGGCTAAGACCACAGCTTAGGTATATGCTGCCTATTATCAGTATTCAGACTGCACCTCAAATATTTGCCCAGCCTAGTAATTACTAAGCCTCTTGCCATCAAATTCTGCAAAAGGTGTAATGTATATATTTTAATTTACAGGGGAGAGTTTTTGTATTTCCATATGATAACAAAGGAAGTTAAGTAACAGCATTTTCATGACCTCAACTTAAGCTATTTGCACAGTAATCATGAAAGAAGCCCCAAATAAGGAAGGATGCTCTTCTAAAGTTCAGCCAAAAAAAGACTTGTATGAACTGTTGTAAAAATAAAAGGAGATTTTTTTTAACCCTTTCTTTGTGATGTTATAAATGTCACTATACACATGAAATGAACTCTATATTCCAAAACTGTTTTTCCTAGGATTGTTTGGAAATAAATTGCTGCAAAATTGTCAATATCCGTGATTTCAAACAGTATTTACTTTGGGAGACCTTTTTGTACTTCAAAACCTGCTGGCATCATCTATTATCACTGAAATTAATAAAGCTCAGACACTATCCTATTCTGCCCTAAATGCTGAAGCTTATCAACAATAGAGCCATATCAGTCTTTAAATATTAAAATAGTTTGTAAGTTTAAATAATCTGCTGTTTACAATATGCCATTTTTGGACTAAACAATACAAGAAACTGTTGGACAGTTCTGTGAAATACATTAAAATAATGCACCACTCTAAAAACAATGCTAATAGCTTTGTATTAATCTTTGGGGTCAAATATGTTAAAGTGCAGCAAACAAACTCCATAATAGCAGCACAATTTAGAAACTATGCACTTATTCAATTAACCTACATAACTTCCAAACTTTTAATGAGAAAAATGGGCATTTTAATACAGTACCTTACATTGCTTTTTACACTTAAAGGATATATTTGCACGTGGCCATGAAAGTAACAGGAGAGGGTGATGTTCTACAACAATTCTTAACTGTACTGTATCACCTTAAAGGAAAAAGAAGGGAAAGAAAATCCAAAGCAGAACCACAAACAGAAAAAGAGCAAGAGGAGAAAAATAATTAATAGCTGCCATGGCATTTTCTTGTTTCCTCTAGTCCCAAAGCTCCTTTAACAGAACACTGATTTATATCGCTGGCAGTTAATTTACATTTCCATTTTGAATGATGAATGTTTTCCTTAAAGCTCTATTTATGTGTTTTTACAAGTTACAGTTTTGGAAGTCACTCCCAGAGCTTATCAAATAAATTAATCACAATAAGTCAAAGCCCTGCATGTAAACAGAGAAAAATACAGTTTAGGTCGTTCCTTATTTATCCACACTTAGACAATTCAGGGCTACTTGGTCTCCATAGCCATGCTGCACATTCTCCTGAACGGGACATGTTACAAACGAATCCGATCTGGGCACTTTCAGTCTCCTGCCTGTTTTGCCACAGAACACAGTCTCAAATTCCTAAAAATCAAAACACAAAAAGAAACAACAACAAAGTTTGTTAGGTATTTTCTTGAGATGTATGTTTTTGTTTCACTGGTATCCTGAAGAAAACTAATGCACATTTAACAGTAAGCACTGAGGGGCCACGTTCCATCTGCTCTCCTATGATACTTTTAGCAGAGACAGAATTGCACTTGGGCTACAAGTAGGGCTGCAGTCGTGTCGGAGCTTATCTGGCATACAACCCTTTACTACTCTCAATCACTTTAAGATAGTGTGGGCACACACGTAGCTCAGAATCCCATCACGTAACCACTGGCTCATAGCAGCCAGCTAGAGACATCTCTGTGAATAAGTGGGGAAGAGAGAAAAAGAAGGGAGAAGAATAGGAATGACTGAAGAAGGCCCTAATTCTACAGACAGCCCCATTCCTGAGTATGATGCTAACTGAAAACAAAAGAAAATAATAGGTAAACCCAATCTGAAAATTCTACCTGAAGACAGCCTATGGTACCACACTACTGAACCGAAATTGTTGCAAGAAGAGCTGGTCAAATAAAACAGCTTTACAAAGGACAGTTCAACGATACAGTGGTCCTTCACCAACAGCACCCAGAAGAAACATTCCATACTTTAGCTATGTTATGACAGCTTTAAAAATGTTTCAGTATTTGATCAAGAACAAAAATGAAATTAGATTTGAACCTGTTTCAGAGAATCGCCATGCTTTTCCTGAATATACTTCAGAAATGCAGTTGTCCACTGTAAGGTTGTTGCTTTATCAGTATCAGCAGTGCAGAACGGAACCAGAAGATTCAGTTCATCACAACAAATCCGGATTCTGCGCCTACAAACAAACACAAAAGGTTATCAAGATGGAAGAGAAGGCAAAAGAGTAATAATAATAATAATAATAAAGGACAATTACTCATATCTGAGACAAGCCATGACCTTTGGGGACTGCTTTTTGTTGTATTTTAAGCTAACTATCTTTAGTTTGCTACAATCTATATTTGTAAGTCTGTATATTAGTTGTGTTACATACAAGTTAGTTACCTCATCTTTCTAGAGCAGCCTGCAATTAGGCACATACACTTTCTTCTAATAAACACCAAAGCCTCACTGCCTGCACTGCTTTTTCTTGTAAGTAAAACAAAATACATCAAATTTACCTTCTACTTTGGAAAACGACGGGACTGTTAGAATATCAGTACCTTAGGCTTCAAAAACTCTGCATTGCAGCTCCTCATAGGAAAATTACCTTCTGTCTCTCTCCATGCGGTTATGTCTTTCTCTTCGCTGAGTAACTCCTTCCTGCGTACCACTCTGCACCTGCACACTTGAATGTGACTGTGCTGACTGCCAGGGGCCCTGGGCAGATGCAGTACTCTGGCTATCTCGCATATTTTGTATTTCACTAAGAGGTTTGCGATCTATGTTTGCATCCATTGGGCTTATTCGGCTGCAACTTCTTTTGTTTATCGCTTGCTTGCATAAGGTGTCTTCTTTGCAAAACAAAGAGGAAAAGAACCTATTGATAATCCTCCTACTGGTCATGGAAAACACTGAGCATAGAAAATTTATTCTTTGTTGTTTTATCTTTGAAGCTTTATGGCCAACCTAGATTGACTCTTCCTTACAGCAACACGTGTCCTAAACCCAAAGGCACCGCTTGTTGACCCAAAATCCACCTAACTTCCATTTGCTCAGAGAACTTACAGAGATCATGCCTACCTTTAATTAGCATTTGAAGAAGTCCTTTAAGTGTTCTTCAATTTGATAACTGGATCTGCTATATCAACTTTTGGGTCAAAAAACGTAGAAAGAAACCAATTACTTACTCTAGACCCAGAATTTCAAAGATACTTTACAGCCTCAGGTTTTCTCACTTCAAGCCAGAAGAGCCAAACACTTTTGCCTATAATTTTAAGCTATATTTACAACTTTTTTCTTTAATCTAGTTCCATATTGCCCACAGCGTATCTCAAAGATCACACCTGATATGATACACTGCACTCATATTCACTGTAGAACATACGCACATTAAAAAGGATTTAAAGGACAGAGAAAGCAAAATGAAAAGAAGGTAGATGGTTTACCTCCAACTTTAATCCAAACTTCCTCAGGCAAAGCTTTATTCATAGCACCTACTGTTTGTTTTGTGGATTCCATTTCCTGATGGTAACAGAAAGAGAATGTTCTGGGAATCCCAATCTCTTGATGTTTGGCAGATTCCAAAATAGTGCAAGATGTTCCAGAGGCCTGTGAAAATCAAGAAGGGAATACTTATGAGGATTATATACATAAAAAGGAGACAATTTTCATTATCGTTGTATGAAGATCTTAAATTTCAGCTCCATTAGTCATTGTGGTGTATGAAAATAAATCTCAATTACTTCTGCACACCACAACTGTGAGATTTTAACAGTCTGCTGAATTTTTAGTTCTACTTCTTGAATATACTTCTGGCATTTCCTGAGTGCCACACTCTCTCTCTTGCTTCAGTGATTACAAGGAAAAAGAAGTAGTAAAAACAAAGCATCACCTTCCTCATCAAAATGAATTAGAAAATAAACAAACACTAGAAAATCTTATTCATTAAACATCTCCTCCTGCTCTTCTACAGAATAAGCAATACAACAGAAAAATATACACATAGATATCTTTCTCCTAAGATACCTGTAATGCTATAATGGGATGGAAAACACAGCAATGACAGTGGAGTGGCAGAGTCCCAGGCTGCAGCAAGTGAGAATAAGCCCAAGTGAAGCAGCAGATGCAGAAACAAAGGAATAAAGCTGCTTACCTTCAGAAGACCTCAGGTATGCAAGGATCTCCACCAAGACACATTCACCTCCACTGCCAACCCTTAAATGAGGCCTGAGAAGGAGTGGATCCTGGCTCCACCCCTTGCAGTCACTCAGGTACATTGCATGCAGCTGAGCTCCCCTGGGTTGGCCCTGCCTTTCCACCAGCTTCTCCGTCACTGCTTCAAGCCGTGACTTAGCACTTCTGCTACAACATCTAACGGCGTACTGATCATTACCATCATTATCACATGACTGAACCACCACACAATTGGTTTGGATAATTTTGATAACCTTACAATTAACAGATGAACAAACTATAGATTGTACTACTTATGTGTATCCAAACCAAGCCACACTTTAACACAAACCTTCACAATTCTACTACACCTAGAAGATTGACATTATTAGCATTTGACATCTTCAGAGTACAATTAATGGAGAACGTATGACCTACCTGGGCCTGTGAGGAATTAGCAGTTCCAGCAGCAGAACACGCACTCATGGTGAACAGTGGATGTGTGAACTGTGGAGAAGGTGTGGTGGGTGTGCTCTTGTTTTTCACCACCGCTGCACACTTGTCCTGATGCTGATGAGGGGGGACACCGACCAGCTCTGATGGCTGCCGAATCAACGTTACCAAGCTACATAACAACACACAAAAACACACTAAGGTGAGTACTTGAAAACGAGGAGCACAGAAAAAAAATCACAGCTACATATCCTTTGGTAGTTATCATCAAGAAACCACTTTCATTTATTACAAAATAGTAATAATCTATCAGCTGAGAAGGTGTTTTATTCAGCACAGTAACAGCCTCAAGGTAATGCTTTAGCAGAACACTGATACAGTTACAGGGCCAAACTGTTTACATTGTATAAGACAACTTTCACTCATCATTCATTACAATAATCAACTGCCCCATATTATTTTGTTAGGCTCAAAAAGCTGCCTTGCTTTTCTAAGTTGCAACACCAGGTAACGTTCTTATCTCACCTTTACTTCAATTACAGGTTGTGATCAATCATAAAGTTGTAAGGTAATTAATTTCGTGACGACATTCTGTGCCACTGATGTGTCACACGGGAGGGCAGAG
The DNA here is from genome assembly GCF_016699485.2 of Gallus gallus. Classification (NCBI taxonomy): domain Eukaryota; kingdom Metazoa; phylum Chordata; class Aves; order Galliformes; family Phasianidae; genus Gallus; species Gallus gallus. The sequence continues at coordinate 8,720,875 of NC_052551.1, forward strand.
CACAGCCACGTGGGAGGGGTACAGCTTAGAAAAGTGCAACTTATGAGAACATCGCATGTATTAAAGTACTGATCGTAGGTCTAACTTAGAAAACCCGTTCAAACTCTATGAAAATACATAGCTTAACGACAGAAACTGAAATTAAGCACAACACACTTGTTAAGAGTCACTCCAGATTCTTGGGGTTCTTGGCATCTGGGGTTTTCTGTCTGGATGCTGTTGAATCTGTCCTCCAATCGAACTCTGACTGCAGATTTCGATCTGGGCTCGGGTGCCAGCGCCACATGCTCAACCACTACGCTCCCTTTGCTCGCCCCAGCAAAGCTCTCACCGTGTTTCGCCCTCAATAAGCCGTGCCCCGAGACTTCCGCAGAGCCACCCTTGGGCGTTTTGTCTGCTTGGCTGGCAGGGGGGTTGACCTCACTGAGCAACATCATCCTGAGCTCCTGGAAGTCCGCGTGGCCCACGCAGGGGTTCGAGCCGGGCACGCCGCCGTCGGCGGTCGCTCCCGCCTGGCAGAGGCCGGGGAAGGCGGGCGGGCCGGCGGGGCCGCAGGAGGCGCAGCCCTCGTCGTGCCGCGCGGGGGGACCCGCAGCGCCGGCCCTGGCTTCTGCCTCGCCTTCACCGGCCCGCGCCTCCACGTGCGCGTACAGCGCGTGCTGCAGCTGGCTGTACTCTATTTCCGTCATCTCCACCAGGCTGAGGTCCGCGGCGGTGAAGCCGAGGCTCTGCTCGCCGAAGGACGCGTCCCCCCCGGGGGCGGCGGCAGCCGGAGAGGGGCCGGCAGGGCCGGGCTGCGGGGCGGGCCCCGACATGGCCGCGACACGCCTATCTCACGGACCCGCGTCTCTCTCACGCGCTCAACCACCGAACCCGCCAACGTCACGGCCGACGGCCGCAGGGCAGCGCCCGGCACATAGCGCGGCCCCGCCGCTCCCGCACCACACGAGGCAGCGGCTCGGCCCTCCCCTCCCACACACCGCTGCTCCCGGGAAACGGCCTTCACCTGCTCTGCTCCGCTCGGCTCCCTCAGCCGAGCCCCCGCGCCAGCAACCCGGGGGGCGCGGAGCTGACTACGGCTGAAGGGGAGCGGTCCCTCACCCCCGCGCTCAGAAGGGGACGCTGTGCGCCGCCCGCCGCCCCCCCGGGCCCGCCCTAGCGCTCAGGGGACGGACGGCAGCGGCCAAACCCGCCCGCGCGGCACGCGCAGCACGCGCCGCCGCCAACCGCCGCGCGCAACCGCCCGCCTCGCGCATGCGCGCTGCGCCGCCCGCCAACCGCCCCGCCGCGCTGACGGGTGCGCGCTCCCCACACTGCGGGGCTCCTCGCGGCTGGCCGTGCCCGGCGGCCGCTCCGTGCCCACCGCCCTCTGGGGCAGCTCCGTGCCGTTCTCTCTGTCGTTGTCACCGAAGAGCAGAGCTGCCCTTCAGCTCTGAGCTCAAGGAACCGACCTCGGCGTGCAGAGCGCTGCTCACACGTGAAGTCACGAGACGCAGCCGGGCCGTCTGCCCCGAGGCACCGCCCGAACGCACCCACACGGAACCGCTCTTCCCATGGCAGCATCCCACGCTTGGGGCAGTCTGTGTGGTATTATGTCACGTCTCTGCTCGTGGCCGTGCACTGCAGTACTAAAAGCACACGCCTGTTGTGCCAGGCTCCAGGAACAAGTCAGAGTCACAGGCATGGAAACACTATTCTAGCCCTTAATAAAAGAATATACAGATCCATACTGTATGAAAACCTTTATGCTAAGGTTCAGACCTTTCCCCTGCCTTCCTTCGCTGTGCACCAATGAAGGTTACAGCGTGCACGGGTATTTTCCACACCAAAGGAGGTGTGGCCGGTCCAGAAAGTGCATTCGTGGCCTCCAGAAAGGAGACCAGCAGTGCTGGATGCAGATGTGCACGCGTTGGGCTCTCCATGCCTCCCCCCTCCCAACCCTGGCATCCTGCAAAATGCCATCTTTAGGGTGGAAATGAGACCTGTGTGCCATCAGCCCCTTGTGGTGACTCCCCTGAGATAGTGGGAAATGATGGACGCAGACACACTTAAGAAACAGACAGGATGTAACTGTAGATGTTTATTCTACTTACAGTAACAAAAGCCTGTGAACTCCCGTATCTTAATGTACAGTGCTATATTTTGCCATATAAAATACAATTTACAGAAATTTCTATCAAGTAAACCTAAACAAACACACTTGCTTTTTTGCATACTTTTATGTATGTCTTTAAATTAGAAACATCTCATTAAGAAAAAATCTTACACCATAGTAGATGTCTGTATTCGATAACACCTCTCTGCACGTTAACGTGTTGTTTACAGGTTTGTATTACAATCATTGCAACCAGCAAATCCGTGACGTGTGAGGACTTGTAAGACACACCAACATGGGCTGCATAACCTATGGTGAGATACACGACAGGCGCTACTTGTAAGGGAGAATTCAGGATGCAAATATCTGTAGGAATCTAATTTTACCTCTTTCAAAACTATTTTATAAAAATAAGAAAATACTTAAGCAACTATCAATTCATGTGGCCAAATTGTAAACTAGCCGGGTTTTCTTATTTCATACTTCAGATTTACATACTTGAAGAATACATGAGAAGTAGCTGTGTAATGCATTTCATAGGAGGAACTGTCCCTCCTGTATCACATCAGGTATTGCCGATCTTCTTTCCAAGCTCAATGCATTTATACCCTTTTCATTGGACAGTGTGACATACAGGGCCAGCATAAGCAGGGGCTGACAAAACCAGGGACACTTGTTCTTTTTTAGAACACTTTTAGAACACTTTTAGAGAGGAAAGTACAGGAGAATGTTGACACTGCTTAAATCTCTGGCAGTTTTCTGCAAAAAGGAAACAAAACCCACAAAATGCCCCACGGAAATCAGTACAAAGAACAGAGAGAATGGTCTGTTTAATAAAACTCCTTCTCCTTCCTTTGGTATCCCCATTCTTTTGTAGACTTGACTCATTGCCAAATATATATCTGATACTTTTAGAAATGTTGCTGGTTATAAAGGTGCTACTCTTATATGCTCTGTAATTACAGGTTTGTAAATAGGTGGGATTTAAAATTCCTCACCCTTGTGAGAAACCAAGTATGAACTGTTTCTTTGTTGTACACTTAACAGATGGATGTCAAAACACAAAATAACTGTATAGAGAAAGGAAGATAGTGCACTTTAAGCTTATAGCATTCCGCTTCCAAATCCTCTGTCAGAGATAACACTGTTCTTCTGCAGCCTTTTCCTAAACACACGATTTGTGCATCGTAAAGAAAGACAGCAATATTGGAATCCTTTTTTTATAGCGTGTGCTGTAGGAACAACTTGGACATCAACATATCACATAAATGAGATGTAAAGGTATGGCTCCTAAGATTTTGATTAAATTCTCTTATAAAATTACAATTCAAGTTACTGGAAAACATAACTTTATAATTTTAAAAAGCAATATGCTCTTCTTAGATTTTTCCCATTTCTGTACCGTAAATGGAAATTTTAAGATAAAGATGCAAGTAGAAAAAAACAAAACTTCAGAACAGGTAACGCTGTGAATTTTTATAATAAAAACGTTATGCACAAAATGCAGCAAGTCCAAGTCCAGTATGCTCTTGCTGTTGACATATTTGAGTCTCTTCATTCACAGTTGTTCAAAAATTACTAATTTGTCAGTACATTTTATAAGGCTAGATTTACAACAGCACTTTTGTAAAGGTGAGAATATACAGTATATACAGACGACACTGACTCAGTCCTTGCTATGTTGTAGAAGTATCTTATTTATGGAAAATACAGTAGCAGTCATATTTCTATGACTGAGAAGTGGAAGATGAAGCTTCTGTCTCAGTTGGTTTCTGACTTTCCTTAGGTGCTTCTGGCTTCACCTCTTTGCCAGTCTCCCTGGTCTTGCTCCGATCCTTCCGGTCTTTCCCCCTTTCACGATCCCGATCTCTCTCTCGATCTCTTTCTTTTTCCCTGCTTCGATCCCGGTCCCTGTCTTTATCTCTGTCACGATCTCTGTCTCTGCTTCTTGATCTCTCCCTGTCACGTCTTCTGTAGGATTCTCTGTCTCTGGTTCTAGCTCTGTCTCGGTCTCTGCTTCTTTCCCAGTCTTTAGCATGCTCAGAATCTTTCTCTCTATCTTTGTTCTGGTTTCTGTCTCTGTTTTTATCCCATTCCTTGTCCCTGTGTCTCTCCCAGTCCCTGTCTCTGTTCCAGTTTCTGCCACGGTCTCTTTCCCAAGGTCTGCCATGTTCACGATCCCTTCGTCTTTCCTCAAAGGGTCTACCTTGTCGGTTATCAGCTTGCTGAGGCTCTGGTTGATCTAAGCCCTTGTCTTTATTTCCTCCCTCATATCTTTCTCTCTGTCTCCCTTCAAATGTCTGGCCTCTATATTCAATATTTTTGCTTTCTCGGAAGTCAGATGCTGACCACTGTCCTTCTGACTCATGCCCTTGTCCAGAAACATTGGGAAGAGATGCAGATGGTCCAGCCTCCTCCCACATCTCCTTTCTGTGGGCTGATAGATGGCCTGGAAGGTCTAGGAGTGGTCTTGGGGTTGACTTCATACTTTGTTGTGACTGACCTTGGAAATGAAATCTAGAAGGAGGTTCATTTTGCTCTGGAAACAGTGCAGGCGAGGGTCCTCTTGGTCCTCCATACTGAGGTGGTGCTGGACCTCTCTGGTTGGCAAATCTGGGTGGGGGGCTCCCTCTCCGTTCTTCAAATGGCTGTGGCAAAAGTCCTCTTGGGCCAGGTCCATGATTTGGAGCTGGACCTCTCTGCCCTTCAAATTGATTTGTGTGAGGCCCTCTTGGTCCCCCAAAATGACCAGGGGCTGGACCTCTTGGCCCTCCAAACTGAGGGCCTCCTCTCTGTCCCTTAAACTGAGCTGGTGGAGGTCGTCTTTGACCTCCAAAAGGAAAAGGTCCTCTGTTTCCCATAAACTGAGGTTGATCAGATCCTTCAAATTGTCCTGGAGGCCTAATCATTTCATTATATTGAGAGTCTGAGAATTCCCTTTGTTCCATGTGAGGTTCCATATGATCTTCAAACTGAGATGGCGACATTCCTCTTGGAACACCATAAGATGGGGCAGGGCCCCTATTATCACCAAAAAGCGGAGATCCATGCTGTGAAGAAAATAGGGAAGGGATGGGACCCTTTTGAGGTCCAAACCTTCCAGGGGCAGGTCCTCTTTGCCCATCACTATTTGGAGAACCGTGCTCTTCTGAGAACTGTGGTGCTGGCCCTCTAAAATTAGGTCCGTGAGGTCCTCCAGGTGCATTGTGTATTGGTGGTTGTGGAGGTCCTCCTTTCTGCCCAGGTAAAGAAAATGGAAGTCTGTTTTCTTCAAAGTGCTGTGGGAGAGGGCCACCCTCACCCTGAATTGATGTAGACTCTGTTTGTTCTACAAATTGATGAGGCTGAGGGTTTCTTTGTTCTTCATACTGCAGTGAAGACAGACCTCTCTCTGGTTCATAGTGACCACCTGCGTTTTCCTGAGAAGTAAACATTGCATTTGGAAAAGAATCTCTTCCTATTGCTTCCTTTGGCTCATTTGGCCATGATACTTGATGCATATCTTGCAAAGACTGACTGTCATTTGGTGTGGAGAAATTAGGCTGAAAACATGTAGTTGGAGGTGTTGGAAGCAGCACTTTGCGTAAGGGTTTGGATGTAGAGGGTTCGCCAGGAACTGTTTGATTTACATTCTCCAAATTAACTTGAGCAGTGTTTTCAAATTTGCTACTAGACACCTCTTTCTGTGACACTGTACAAGCCTGTTCACCTGAAACCCAGTTATCACCAGTATAACTTAGCTGAGGAGCAGACATTAATGTATTATCTTCCTTACCAAGTGAAGCTGACAAAGCACTTGGAAAACTTGCTGGAAGAATTTCTCTTGCAGGTGTTTCACTCTGTACTGCCTGTGGCTTTATTCGAGCATCGTTATTGTCATTTATTTCTGTTGCCATTCTTCTGGCTTGTCGAGGATCTCTGGTCTGCCGTGGGTCAGAGCCCTGGTTTAAAACTTGTGCTTGTTGATTTGCAGATGAAGGTAAATCTACTTTTTGTACAGCTTGCTGTCCCTGTTGGAACAATTCAGTCTTTATTAGGGAAGATTTTGGTGGTGGTGACATTAAAGCATCAGACACTGAAAAATGAGCCATTGAAACACCAACAGCTGCTCTTTGTTGTCTGAGGGCTTCTTCTTGCTCCTCTAGTTGCCTTTTCTGTTCTTCTATTTGTTTGTTTAATTCTTCCAACATTTTTTGCTGTTCCACTAAGGATGAGGATGCAGATAAGTCGGGTACGTATGGAGCAGGTGTTTCTGTAGCACTGCTTTTAGCATCCGTATACATTTTGTTAGGTAAATCATCAACAGTAACTTTTGCTTCTTCCAAGATAGTTTCATCTTCTGGATCATAGGCCTCATCCTCTAGTACTGCTGTGTTACTCGGCTTTTCCACACTATAAAGTTTTTCACTTTCACCTGTCTGCATTTCAAAAGCTTTCTCTGGATCATATTCTTCCTCGGGATCGTATGGTCTGTCATCTTCCTCCTCTTCTATTGCTTTGTCTTTTGACATCTGTCCAAACTGCTGTACAATGGGATCTAACAAAGGAACAGCCGCCATACCTCCCTCAGCAGCTGCCTGAGCTTTCTGATTTGAAGACTGGGCAGTTTCAGACTCCTTAGCAGCAGGTTCAAAAGATTTCTTTTTTCCAAAAAGTGTCTGCAGGATGTGCTCCAGAGGTGTGGCAGTTTTTGAGGATGAAGAATGCGTAGCAGTAACGCTTGGAGAAGCAGTAGCTGAAACAGGTGGTGGTGCAGTAGTTGTGCTTCCACTTTTAATCGAGGACAGTATTTTTAATACTGAAGGTGTAACTGCTGAGCTTTCTGGAACAGGAAGAGGGGGTGGAGGTGGAGGAGGAGACCCAGGTGGTGTTGTACTTACAGCTGAGTCTCCAGAATAAAGCGTGTATTTTGGAGTTTTCTTTTCTTGAAAAGAAGCTGTTGGCCCCTTCAAGAACTGAGATGGTTCTGCTTCCTCCTGCAATTGAATCCGACTTCGCTTCTCCTCTATTTTGTCTGTTTCCATGCCAGTAGCAGGACGTTTCCCTTTCTGACAGATAACCAATCCAAGAATTAAATTTGGACGTGATGATTCAAGACCTGAAAGAGAACACAAAGATTGTATATGTAAAAACTATTTTTATCAATGCTTTCAATAGAAACTTATTACATTACATAGTGGTAGCTACAAATCGTAACAATAAGTTCTTCTGAATGGCAATTCTATTAGTCCACATGCATATGTATCTTCATTTATTTACTATTTATATAAACATTTGTATGTAAGAAGAAATATCTTAACCCCTTCCTTGATATTTCTTTAATATTGTACTAACAGATGGAGGCTTTGCTAATGTTGCTACTGTTCAAATATTAAAGAAAGTTCTCATTTTTGTATTATTACTTTTATTCTTGCCCACTCCCACTCCCTACTCAAACAGTTCCTGTAAAATAGTTTGTAATAATGTTGTATACACAGAGATATTGGACAAGCAATCTACCTTTCTGTAGGGCTAAGCTGGAATTTAAGAAGCACAGCTAAAGAAAAGAAAGTTGTAATGCTATTAGAAAACCTTCCTTTGTTTTTTCTTACAGATAAACCACTTGGCACCACTGAACTTCACAACAACAACAACCTCAAACAAACTGTGTTTGGAAACAATATTAAAGCTTACAACTGAGTCCGATTATTTTTCTTTTCCCAGCCAGTTGTCATTTTTAAAATACATAAGAAGTAGGGAAACTGATAACTAACATACCAAACCAGCACATGAGAGCTTAAGCAGATACGAGTTCCACATGTGGGAGAAAGGGATGCTGGGCATGTTTGCTTTCTCTCCAAGAAAGCACTTAGTTGGGTTTGAATTTGGCATGTTTGGCAATTTGGCAAGTTGTTGTTTTTTAACCCTCTGCTGTAGGATTCAGTTTGATGCTGTAGGCGCTGTGAGCAGAACTGCTCCACTGTGAAAGCTTCTGACTTGAATCTTTGGAAACGTTTATCCGAAATGACCAGAAAACACAAATATCCGTGCGTTTCATGTCATTGTTTCTTCCCCTTACATTCACAATTCCCACTGGCACTTGTGGAAAATAAACATGACCAGAATAAAGGGCAGGAAACAAATCCTTTAACACACATTTAGAGGTAAATGTAGAAGAACTGTAAGAAGAGGCTTTCTTAACTTCTGGATTTAATGACTTAAAAGAACCCCTTTTAGGGTCCATATTAATTACTACCTGCAACCAGCTAGGAAGCAGAAATACAAAAACACAAAACAAATGGCCAGGTAACATAATGTTCACTGTGGTTAAACAGCAAGGAATCTAAAACCTACACTTCTTCCACTCATGAACCTGTAGGAGTTTTAAAAGCATAAGATACTAATTTACGTATATCTTTTGCTGCTCTTACTAAACAAAACCCTCTGCTCACTAAGGAGCAGTTTATAGCACCAAAAGCTCCTAGATAACAGCAATACGTAAATAAATACAAATCCCATCGATGCAGATAGATTCCATTTGTGAACGACAGTCACTAAGTACGTACTTCCAATCAAACAACTGAATGCAAACCCTTAAGGGGACTCCTAAATCCACTAAGTAGAAAATTCTATCAGCTGTTTTTATTTACGTAGCTGAATTTCTATTTGTGTTTAACAGAATTTATCCTTTCTAAGTTATGGCTGCTAAGATTAAACTCAAAAACCATAAAATGAGATTAGCCTATTTCTAACTGAAGCTTTCTAGGTGAGAAGATACCATCACATACAGATTAGCCTGAGTTACATTTTGACCAGGGAAGTCAAAATTTCTTCTTCTGTGAAAGTTTGTACTGCAAGAACCACTTACAGTCTGCCACAACAACACTGCAGAACTACCACTGCTTTAAACCTGGTATTGTCAACTTTTGCTATATGTTTCATTAAGCCTTACTTTCTGTTAACAAAGTCTCACCCCCATCATCATCAGTGCTTGCATTTCTGATCCTCAATTCTTACTCCATTTAAACCTTACTCTCCAAAAATTTAGCTGTAATTAACGAGGACTATAATTTTTTCAAATATAGTAAATTAACTTGAAAGTCTGATGAGATCTCTCCTCTGAACCTGTGTTCTTCTGTTGGTAACTGGTAATAACACAGCGAGTCTGTTTTACCCACGGAATGGGGAGAGCAGCAAAACCTGGACAGGCGCTAGAAATCCTCTTTACAAAAGGCCAGAAACAAACTGAGGCCAATCTAAGTTTTACTCCTATCAGAAATAGCTCTCATTTTAAGTATGACGAGAAACAAGAAAAATGAAATTTGACTGAACGTGTCCTAAATATCCATAGTTGATTTTGCAGTTCAGTGTTTGAATCTGACGTGGTTCTGTGGTTGAGAGGGTGTTGGACGTGCTGCTCTCTGTAATATTTCCCAACCTGCAGCATATATTGTTTCCTATTTGTACATTTAAAAACTCAGTGCCATTTTTTCCTCCAGATATAAGGTTTTGGTGTTCCTTCAGCGTTGCCAATTTTGACTTTCTTTCACAGTTAGAAAAATATATTCAAAAGTAACAAATACAGGAAGAAAGTGAACTGGCTATCTTAACCAGAACCACGATTTGTTAATAATTCAGTACATACACAGATCTGCCCCCATAAGGGGAGCAGGGATGGCGAGATGAACAATGAAAGCAGGCAGGACGGGAACTAAACAAATAATTATCTTCAGTGAATCCAAGATCACCTGGAAAGCACCACACGAATTCTTGGCTCATCCAATTACAAATTCATATGCATCCTTGTCCTAAAATCAGCTCCAGCCGTTCCGATCACAATACCTTACACACACATTAATTTATAACCTCAAGGCATAGCTCAAAAGACAACTTCAGTGGGAAAAAGTCCACCCATAGCATACAGCCTGAATGGACTCAGCAGCAAGGTATGGCTTACACTGAGTGAATTCATCAGCAAGTGAGTAATGACTCCACGTTTGGTCAGTGCTGACCACTGCAGAGCAGCTCACAAATCTTCTTCCCAAAATTCCTAGCAGGCATTCATTGTTCTTCCGTCATTAATATATTGCTCATTTACTTTTACATGGAGACTTGTGATTTACACAACTGATCGCAACACGCATCTCAGACACTGAATTATTAAAACAGGCAGGTTTCAGAAATCCATCAGATCACATCTCTAAAATAAACAAAAAAAGTCATTTCTGAATCCCAGTAAGAATCAGAGATTGTCACTAAATAGGGTAAAATTTAAGCACAAGTTACAGACAAATTCCAGTGGTAAGTTAATAACAGCTACAACTTAATCTGTTCTGTTCAGTCAGAGAACAAACCACTTTTTAAAGCTTTGATACTGTAATTTTACATGAATATGAGAAGCTTGGCACAAGCTACCATCTAAATTCATTCACTCCAAAGTGATCAAACAGGAAGAGCTTATTTGGGATGGAAATACAGAACAGAATGCTGATCTACCTGCACCTCCACATCCTTAAACAGGTTTCATGATCCATAACTGGGCTAAATGCCTAATTTTAGCTAATAACAAAAACATTGGCTGAAGTCTCCAACTACTGCTCAGTAACTACCTCTCACGAGCCAGCATTTTAAGTGCTGCAAGCTAAGTTGGCAGAGCTTTCAGTGCTGAATTATTTATAAAATATTTAACTCTTTCTGATTTGAAGTCCACATACTGCTTTTATTGTAACTAAAGCCATTAAAATATGATATACTAAATATCAGCATTGGACATGTATTTGCTTCTCTTGCCCTTAAATGCATTTTTTCACAAGATCAGTTTTGCCACATTTATATGAATAATGGCCACATATTCTATCTAGTTTTTTTTTTTTTTTTCCATTTGTTGCAATTTTAAGAGTATTTGAGATAGCATGAAGATATTCCAGGCCTTCACTCTGCAAGAAAACACACTTCCAGTTTTAAACTGTCAGAAGAGAAACCAACATCTGTGGAACCTCCTTTGCAGAGAAAAGGGTATTCATTACAACTTTTCTCCTTTAAATATGTAGTCTGTGCTAGATTTCCAGGATTGCCAATAAAGCCCTCAATAAAACACTCTTCCTATTGATAACTACAGTTGATCTTTGTTTTCCTCACGAGTTGCTTTGACATCCACACGTGAAACGTGCTAAAGAACTTCAGTGTGTATGTGAAACAGAAAAGTAAATCCACATACAGGCAACTATCACGCAATGCAGAATATCCCAAACACACATTACATCCGGTAATAAATATTTGAGATGACGTAAATAAATGTGAATTTTCTTCCATTTTCCTCTGTTCTTAAATCACCCATGTCAATGCTTTTGGAGATCTTCTATGTACTAGAGCAGTTCAGAGGTCCTCAGTTGCGTTCCAAATCCAGTTCATCAGAGAACAGGAGAAATTCATCATCTGTATGTGCCTGATGGAACTGGCTGAGACAGCAGGGGTATCTACTAACCAGGACTTCTGGAGTGACAGGGTTTTATTGTCTTCTCCCTCCTCCCCCCTCCAGCCATATTAATCAACACCTCTTACACTGTCTACAGCATAATGCTTTTAAAGTACTTTTAAGTCTTCTGTTAGAAGGCACACGATTAAATTTAAAGAGACAATGACCACTTTGTATAAAATATTTTTATTGAGTATAAAAAAAAAAAAAGGGCGAATTCCATCAGATGTCATTAAAGAGTATGGATTACATGTATTTTATGCTATGGTTTGAATACATACACAAAAAGCAAGAACAGCTTACCTGATATTTTTTCCCCCATATACTGGACTCTGGTTTTGAAATACAAATACAGCTTAGCACAACTACGAGGTAAAGCCTTCTATAGAAGCGTCCAAAAAAGTGAAGTCTAAGTGGGTCTTCCATTAATTAAAGATGTCTATACCTTTGGAACCTTGCATCTATCATAGTGCTTTAACACACTTTGCCTAACAAATGTGGATTTCTATTTGCCTCAAACACAGAGAAAATTCAAGCCAAACACTACTTCTGATAATTCTAACTATAAATAGAAGAATGTAATGTAACTCACCCACACCAACTGCTGTCTATCACCTATCCGAAGGAATAGGATTTCCCCACTCCCAACAAACTGACTTTCGTAAGTCAGTGATTCATCTAGCTGGCTCTACCAAGCACGGAACACTTCAAACAGCTTGTGCATATGTGTTGCATGAAGCACAGTGCAGAGCAGCCTAGCGGCCAATATCGAAACCACTGTAAATATTACCTGTGTCTTCACAGACTTCGACTCCTCTGAGGGCTGAGTTTCCTGCTTGATGTGACAGTGCACCACTTGTAGGGACCTAAGGCTCTGTGGATTTATGGGTTGCTGAAAGTAGGGTGGGTTTGTTGCTTTCTTTGTTTGTTGTCATTGTTTAGTTGTTTGTTTAATGTGGCTTTTCTACGCACTCAATTTTATAGCAAAAACATCCTCCTAATAGTATGTATGCAACTTGGTAGAAAGGCTATGTGAGTTTCAGGCTATTTTACTCTGAGATAGTTGACTTTGCAACTTTTCCCTATATAATCTGTAAAAATGTTTTTATATGAAATATACACCTCTAATAACATGTTAAACATTCAACAACTTGTTGCTCATTCTTCTTTTTCTGATTTTACCTAGTGTTTAACCTCCCCTGTGTTTTGTGCTTACCTGGTCCCTCAAAGGGCAAGAGTTTGGAAGGTATTGGGTCCTTAGAACTCAGTGGGATCAGGTAGAGATCCTTGACATGTCTGTTGTTATTAGCTACAACACCAAAACGACCACGACTGCTAAAATAGGAGTAGAGAGAGATATAGGCCACTTCTTCTTCTTCTGTGGCAGGATGGAAACGAATCAAACACAATTCCTGTAATACAAAAGCAAAGTGGAAAAATTCAACCTGTAGCGTATCAGCAAATCAAAAGGTAAACGGCAAATTCCATGGTTAAAAATAAGTGGTGTACTTATTAATCCACTATTTTTTCAAGGGATACTCTATCTTTAAGAGAATCCTGTTGTTCAATTAGCAAAATTAGAATTAGGCTTGTCGTTTTTAGAAATCCCAATTACTTCTGTATCTCACTTCAAGCTATCCCTTGTGAGGTTCTGAATACTCAAATAATCGTGAAAGAAATGGGAAAGTCTTAGTTTCATAATTACATCTACATGCTGAGCTTCAGCTTTACCACTTCTAAAGCGGTTTTAATAGTAAAACTAAATACGTACAGTTAATGATAATGTCCTAGTTTTTAACATTTGAATGTCTGTCTTCGATATTGAATATGTAATTGTTTACAGTTAATCATTAAAACACAGTAAGTAGTATGAAGATTTAACTGCTATGTAGGGGAGAAATGATCAGCAGCTCAATAGGCAAAACTGCTTCTTCAATAAATCAAAAGTTTCAAAGTAAATAAGTGGTGACAGTAGTATTCTAGGTTTGATCTGTGCCAGTATTTCCTGATTATTAACTTATTATATTATCAAAAGTTGTCATTTTTCATTGCTGCACATTCCTTCTGTACTTTGCAAAGGATTTTAAGTGAATACCTTAGAAAGCGAAGATTTGAGTTTGCCAACATAATCCCAGACTGTCTTCGGTGAGATCCTCCCACCAATATGAATTGTATCTGGTAAATCCTAAACAAGAAGTATTACATGGTAGTATAAGCCAAGAGACTATGGTTGTAACACAGAGCAGATTGCCCCATCCCAGCAGCCCAGGGGATAATGCATTATTATTATTATTATATTTTCGTGAACTTGCAGATTTACATTTCTAATTTCAAACAGCTTATTTCCAAATTTCAAGGTGTTAATTATGGCATGTTGCCAAACAAAGACAGCAGTGGAAGGCCAAGTACTTTTGTTCAGCCATCAGCCAGTTCTCAGCTTTGACTTATAGGAAAGCTGTCGTTTATAAAAGTTAATAAATTAAGGACAGTATTTCTAATAAATGGCTAAAGAAAATATTTTTAACAGATCACATCGGTGATCCATCTGGCTGTGAGCAGAAGGTGGCACCTATTTTAAAACACTGGCTATAAAACTTCTTTTCAAAACCTCAACCTGAAATAAAGCTATTACTCCATGGTACATACTCACATATACTCACATATACATATATATATTTAATAATATATGTGAGAATTCTTCACAGATTTGTGAAGAATTTTTTAAAGGCTTTTTTTTTCCTTAAGCTACTGTTCCCACTTCTAAAGGGATGCCCATTTATCACTGTCAGACTTCCAATAGAAAATACACAGTGACCATAGCTTTCCTAGCAACTGGAATTGCAACATATTCTAAACACATAAACACGTCAGTGCTAACCTCACTAAGATAATCAAAGCACCCGGAGACAGGATATGCTTTAGTGACAAATTTGGCCACACTCTGCATGTTAATAAATCCTTTCCAAATGGTGTTGAGACGAGAGAGGAAGAGGGAAGTGTCGCTGTCTTGAGGTGAGCGCGGCTCTGCAACGCTGTAAAACAAATCCAAAACAGAGAAGTTACAGATCACAGTAACAATGCTCCTTTCTTTCCTCTTTTCTTGCCTCCTCCAAGATAACAATCCTTTGTAATTGCTTTGTTAATGCTTTTCATTAACTAGATATTAATGGGAAACGTGAGGAATAACTGAAAATATACTTTTGTAGCTACAGACAAGCAAAATGATGCTGAAAGATATGATCATAGAATTAGGGTTAGCACTAGTATTGTGACCCTGAGTATAGAACAACTGATTTGAAGTATGTAACTTCCACTAAACGAGACAACAAAATGCATCTGAAAGAGAATCTCATATATAGGGAGTAGATATGAACAAAACTATTTTGACTGCAGTTCCATAAGCATATCCTTAGCAACACATATTTTTTTCTATTTTATATATATTCAGAATACATAAACAATGTACTTCCTTTCAAGCTAAATTGGTTAATTTTAATTTATATTCACGAAGTTGGATGTAACAGTATCTCATTTTCATATACTAATTTTAATAGAAAATGAAAATCTGAAGTACCTTTAAACCATCTCTCACATACGCTCACTTTCTATACTTGAATTTATATGGAGATTTTAACATCCAACACTTTTAAGTTTTACTTCTCTGTTAAAACACATTGTAGAACCTTTGCTGTCAATATTCACTGACGCTCAGAAAAAATTCACCGAGAGAAGGTAAATGAGGAGATTATGAATTAAAATTCTGAATCAAGTTATCTGAACTTCCAAGTTGAATGTGCCTTTTGATTATTTCAGAGGGGGGTGGGAGGAAGAGGGGGATAAACCAACTTTGAAGATAACGAGGCTAAGATTCAGCAACTTAGCTTGCTATTAAATATACGCACTTGATACTGGGTAACTGATGGACAGCTAAGTATCTTGGATCTGGTGAAGACGATGGTTTTGTTAATATTGATTTGGGGACAGTCATAACCGGCTTTGACGTTTCCTGCTTTGATTCTCCCACTGAAACTTTCTCAGATGCAGGACCAGAACGTGGGGCTGTTGCTGCAGCAGCAGAGGCGCTGCCCAAGGCTGTCCTTGGGTCTCTACCAGAAACTGTCACAGTTGTGACAACTCCACCAGCACAAACGGCAGGAAGAGCTGAAGCTTCTTCAGGGACAGAAGAGTCAGTGTCGTTCTGGACTTGAGTCGTAGGAATGTAAGATCTTTCTATGTTTGACTGGGAAACCACTTCTGCAGCAGGTTCAACATCAGTTTCCATTGCATCTTCAGATACTGCCTCTTTGGCAGGCTCTGCTGCTGCTGGTGGTGCAGAACTTTCATACTTCTGCTGAACTTCTGGTTTTGATTTTGTCTCCACCTTTTTAACAGAAGCCACTGTCTTTGACTTCTTAGCTGGTACTTCATCTTCAGATGCTGAAATCTGACCTATAAATCCATTTAAAATGCTTTTGGTTACTATTTAACACTGAAAATGTTCGCAGAGAAAAACAAATAAACATGCAAACAAAGCTCTTAAGAATTCTTCTAACGTCACACAAAGTCAACACGTAAATACCTGTACAAATTTTGCAGTTCAGATCAAAAAGATGGGCTCGGTGCTGACTGGTTGTATCCTTCAACATACTGCTAAATACATCCAAAGAAGGAGCGCTGTTTGATTTTGGTACATTTCGTGCTGACTCTTGCTGTTCCTAAAAATGAACAAAGAAAAAAACATTCTGGTTGATCATCAATTTTAACCACAAAGAAATACTTTGGAAATACGATTAACTTTTTATGAAGGGAAAATGCTCACAGCACACCTATTGGAAATGTTCTTACAGCTCAGTGAAACAGTTCACATTTCTGAGGAAAAATTTGAGGCCCTAATTAGTTACCACTGATCCCCTCTGATGTCCTCATGCTAAAGCAACAGCTACTACTTACATCAGAATCAGACACTGGTGGAGAGTCTTCCATATTTACATCAGGTGCATGTTCCCGTTTCACGGCTACTTTCTTGACCTCATGTGATTTTTTTCTTGACTCTATCACCTGAGAGAAACAAAACCACTTCAGTAACAAGACTGCATATTTACTTTATAATTGCATTCTGTACTTTCTTATTAGTTGGCTAGTGGAAGAGAAAAAGCCTAATGAAATTATTCCTACTTCATTAGGAAGAAAACAGTAATGGGAGCGCTAAGGGCTGGTGAACTTGCATTTAAATTTATACCTAAGGACATACTGGAAAACTGTACATCACTTACTGCCTTGGCTGGTTTCTCTTTCCATACAGACAGTTCTTTAGATAAAAGTTCTTCTGGTTTCATCCTCACAAGTTTTGACAGCGAGATTTCCCCATGCAGAACGCGATGAAAAAGTCCCTGAAAACAAAACATACCGTTGCTATGCTAACGAGAACGGTTGGATAACAAAGAAGATATGTAGTGTTAAACTATCAAAGTGGTTGGATTTATTAATTCCCTATTAAAAAATATTAATTAATTATAAGCAAAGAGGGAAAGGTACACCAACCAGAAAACAAGGATGAAATAAACATCAAGTACAAATTTTCCTCATTATCATAAAAAAGTCAATTTAACTGAACAGTCATTTCAGAAGTTGAATGGGCACTTCTGTTTTTATCTATTGCAGAAATTAGAGGAAAAAAAACCCCACAAAGTTTAAAGTGTTCTCCAGTCAATATTTCCATCTGCAAAAGTTTGTTTTTTGTGTTTTTTTTCTCCTTTTAAAAGAGAAACAATCATTTACAGAAGTAGTATCTGATATATACTACAGGATGTCACAGGAGGAAGAATGAAGTCTCTTTTTAAGAATGTCATTCAGGGACTATTCCACTCCAAAGGACGAGACTTAATAAATACAGATGATCCAAATGAAGTTCAATTCCTACTAGAATTTATTTAAAAGATTTGGAAGGATTTAAAATAATCTTCTAAGTCTCTATCTTGAAACTCTGAATTTTCAGGATAGATCTTAACGCATTAAAAAAAATAATATATTTCAGTATATTTACTGCTTAAGGAAATGCCAAACCTGATTTTTTGGGTCCTTGAGATTGAACATGATGCTACGGTATTTACTCTTGTATCGGTTGTCCGTCACATGAAACAAATTGAACATCTCCTTCTCAATATTGAGAGCTACTTTCCCTACTTCACTCTCTGTCATGACCAGATCATCGCTGTCGTTGACTCTGTTAAAAACAACAGAATGTCCATGCATTTATGTTAGGCATGAATCTTCAGGTAGTGTTCGTTAAAAACCTTTCAGAGGAAGGAGCTAACCTGAGCTCCTCTGCACCCAGCAGAGACTCAAGTCTCTTTTAAAAGACATCTCAAAACCAAAGCCTATCTCAGGCCCTCAAGCTGTGAAGTAAGGCAACCTCTTGCCTCTGGCTACAGAAGACATGAAAGACAGCCTGAATGAGCTGAGGTCAGCCTCTGCGACTGCTCCTGGCACAATATGGGGCTTTCTGTCACGGGCTACAGAGCAAGCCTAAGCTCATGAGTTTTAAGCTCAGACTTCCCACCGTGAACAACATTTCTAATTCAGAGGCGCTGCCAGAATGCAGTGCTGTAAGTCTTGACAGCTGACCACAGCTTTAACAGCACTTGTGGGACAACACTCCAGCATTCTTTTTTTTTAATTTTATTTACACATACAAGTGCTACAGTTACTAACTTGTCACTGTGACATTCCCAACGCTATTCCTGTACCACCTCTACACGTGCAAACACCACCATCGCCAGATTTTCACTGCAGATCACCTGCACTTTGAATGTAATTTAACTCTTCAGATGTCATTGTCTAGCATTCAGGTGCACACTGATTTTAGATCCAGATATTTATTTTTAATAAACCTGAAACACTACATGTATTTTCACCAATGTCTAGTATAAGTTAAATCCCTCAATTTTGCTTATCAAGAAATAAAACTGCAGGCTAAATGTTTACTTCCAGGCATAGCTTCCTATACAAAACAAGTGTTCTGAATTCCCACCTCTTCCACAAAATTTCTTTTAGGGACCTCCGAATATTTTGTCGAATCTGAGAGTTGGGCTGTGACTGGATAGGGATAGCCGACACTTTCACTTGACTACTTCCAGATGCAGTAGGAACAGAAGATGGAGCAGGCCTTTTGAGTCCTGCACCCAAACTGGAAGATGCAACTGGCTTTTTGGGAAGCGATGAGCCAGGAGGAGCTGAAGGCTTTGAAGGAACACTGTCTGATGAAGGCCACGGCTTCTTGGGAATTACGCCTTTGAAACTGCCAGTAGAAGACTTCAGTGGCTGTTTAGTTAGTGGCAAGCTAGAGAAGGTTGGGGCCTTTTTGGGAAGAAGGTTTTTAGTGAGGGAAGATGTCTGTTTCTCTGCCACAGATGTTGAAGCAACAGCTCTCTTTGATGCCACTGTGTGCTCTGCTGCTTTGTCTTCCTTCTTTTTCTCTCCCTTTTGAGCTGTCAAAACAAAGAACAACAGTACAATACTAAATGCTTACGTTTATAACTTGCTATTTACAAAGACTATTTATCAACCTATAAAGAAGTCTGTGAAATGACACGTGTGGAGAATAACTAACAAGGATACAAATTTGGGGGGAAGAAATTTGCCTTGAATGCAGAAGAATACACCTTGCCAGACTGAAGGGTTTAACAGTTCCACTTCAGCTGTACAGACTGAAAATCTTATTCACACACTGTGCAAAAAAAAATGAAAAAGACACCACCTTCAAAGATTCCTGAGACGGATTTCATGATCAAGCTTCAAAAAATCCCCACACTTACACAAAGACAATACAATCTGTATCTTACATTTAAATGGAAACATTCTCATAGTAACTTGCAGAACCTTTTCATTGCGGAGGTTGACTTGACCAGATTCCACCAGTTTGTGTCTGAATTAATATCACCCCAAGCTTAATATTCTTGAAGTTTAAGAAATCCATTCTCCAGACTTTTTAAGGAGCAAGAAAAAAGAGCCAAGTTACGTAACAAAGAAGTTGATTCAAGTTTTAACTACATTCTCCATCTACTTGGGCACTACCACAATTACAAACTATGATTAGATCTTCCTGTTCAGTTTCCAGCTAAACTCTAGATTTGAAGAATTAAACACTAAAATCATTGCTCAGGCTGCGGCCACCTAAATCCCATCATTTCATTCACAATATACAAAATTGCTGTTTAAACTAATTATTTTTTCTACCATCACTAAATAGATCAATAGACATAAGCTCATGTTTAAGTTAGACTTGCGTGGGACACAGAGCCAACCATTCCTTCAGTTGCTTTTTCATCCGTCCACCTTCTGGCATCAACAGGAACAACCCAGAATAACAAAATAAGCTGAAAACAACCCCTTGTACAGCAAACAAGGTTTGTTTTGTTCCACCTCAGCATACCAGAAATATCATTTAGAAATATTATGGTTACAGTGGGCCAGCACTAATATGGGTATCGCAACAGTTCAAACAACAATGGGCTCTGAGTGAACCTACCTACTGAAATACAACACTTCCACTCAGAACAGCCAAACTTGCTTCCCCAAAAGTCTTTTTCCCCCTCTCACAAACCTGCAGTTAACTACCAACCAATTAACACATTAATTTTTATCTGATGCTCTCAACTAGCAAGGGTTTGTCAATGGAAGGATTGGTCCTGAAGCTCTAGATGCAAAAAGCTGCATGCTTCCTGGAAAGGATTCAGGAACTTTAGATAACTTCACCAAAGACCAAATAGGTCCCTCTTCACCTTCCTCATCTGCTACAGTGAGAGCAGAAATTATCAGGAAGTGTCTGATACATCCAATTTTCACGTGTTCTGCAATAAACCTGAAATGGACAAGGGGGGAAGCACAGCTGTAAAGCCTGGTCCAGAAAGCTCAGATCAGCACAGATTTTGAATGGAAATACAGCTGCAAAAGGGGAAGGCTTGGATTGCTTGAGAAACATAATGCAAATACTCCCTTCGTGAATAAAACCCTGAATGAAACCGCCTCCCGACTTATCTCTATAGCTCAGTTGTAATTGACCCTGAACACTTGGACACTCCTCCAGCAGAAAGAATGCTTGTGACAGCTTTGTTACATTGGCTCTTATCATCTCAGATTCACCACAAATACAGAAATTGGTGGTTCAGGTCAACTAAAAATAAACACTGCACCTGAACCTCCATTAGGCAAAGTACAGAAGTGTGTCTAAACTGGAACACGGAGCAAAGATGCTGGAAGACCCAGAAGCATCATTTATCCTGTTTTCTTTTTAGTGTGTTTTTGTTTGTTTTGGAAAAGTGTATTATTTCAGTTTTTCAGAGTGAAATTTATCTGAGGTGTAAAATGAGACAGCTGCCAAAATACATTGAAACCTTTCAAACAATAGGGAGTTCTTACTCTAAAGTAGATTGCTATTCTCACGCTATTCCCTCGTCTGTCTCACTCACTGTCAGACTGACCATGGAGCTGGGGAGAGCCTCAGCAGGACCCACGCTGACTTTTCTGATGTTCCCCCCACAAAGCCTACCCCACCAACCCTGCATTATTTGTCAGGACGTCTTCAGCCGTCCCAAGAGGGATTAGGAACTATAGCTGATGGGTTTTGGTTTGGTCAAATAAAGCATCTGGAGCTAAAAGAGGTAAAAAGCCAATATTAACAGTATTGAAAAGAGAGATGATGAATATCCAGAGTGTGTGTATGATAAGCCTGCAGGAATTTCTGTTT
The DNA here is from genome assembly GCF_016699485.2 of Gallus gallus. Lineage (NCBI taxonomy): Eukaryota > Metazoa > Chordata > Aves > Galliformes > Phasianidae > Gallus > Gallus gallus. Next base: position 8,742,169 of record NC_052551.1, read on the forward strand.
CCCAGCTTATTGCATCTTCTGCACGGACTTGCATCTCTTCAGTCAAGTGGGACAGCAGCACCTTTCTGTGACGCACTATGGAAGGCAGGACAGCACAGCTCAGGTTTCAACAAAATGACCACAGTACAATCCAGTCCTCAGTGCTAAGAGCTTTAGTTGTGCACAGCATAATTACAGACCATTAAATACTAAAATTATACTTAACACCCTATACTCTCCAGTCATTTGTTCAAATTGGTCAACAAGAAGCATGCTGATAGAGCCAACTATGGCACAGCCAAGATGTCGTGTTAATCTGATGTGGTGTATGGTAAAAAAAAAATACATCCATACTCTAAACCTTATTTATGTTCCAAATAACTACACCATGGCTAAGAATACGTACGTGAAACATAAATAAGTGGTACTAGTGCAAAGGTAGATTGAAGATCCCCAGGACAGCAGAAACAGATGCACTGAGAAGGTTTCCAGCATAACACATATGCTGCTTTAGCCAATAGAGAGCGTGCAAATATTTCAGCTTTGTGAAAGTCTAATGGTTTCACAAGCCAAAATATTACCTTATACCAACTAACACTGCCTACCTAACAGTACTTGATGGTACTGATTCTGTGGACACCTCATTGCATTTGAAGGTTATCAAAATGATGTGTGCATTGACAACAAATCATGCGTACTTAAACCCTTTATATGCTAATAACTTGCAATGGCAGCAGATGAACATTATCTTAAAAGAAACTCATATCCCACACTGACTTTGAGAAAGCACTTTGACCTATCAAGGTTTTGCTTCCACTTGCAGACAGTCCAAGTCGCCCTTGGAGAGGTCTTGCAGTTAATGCCCAGGAGGCAGGAGCCGCAGCCGAGCACAGGGAGGGAGCAGGACTGCCTCTTCTGCCAGCAGCTCGCTGCCCTATTGGCTTAGTCACAATGTCAGCACAGCCCCAAGACTTGTGCTATGGCAAGAGGATGTTTGGGAAACGTGTACAGAAATGTGCACTCTTTCTGGCGAGCAGCGTGTTAACATTCATGGAATTTAATTTCTGAACAGATGTCACCGTTGCTCAGCAAACTGATGGAACAACAACAACTGGGTGTTTGCTCAGACCGCGAGTTTCAAATCACTTCGCCTTGCAGATCATGAACAGCTTGAAGACACAATGCCTACTACACACAGAGGCTGCTGTGCTTCATACTGCAATGTTTTCAGTCCTTTTTTTAATCAGTAGCTCCAGCGTACCTACAATAAATGCTCTTAAACCGATTTTAAAATAAAGACTACTACAGAACATCAGCTTATGCAGACTGAATAAGGTTTCGCCAGACAAAAGATCAGTGCCAGAGGGAAGCATCTGGTGACTCTTCCATCCAACACTTCTGAATCCCTGGGCTTGATGGAAAGGATACTTGAAACAAAACAACCCCCTCTCCATCCCCCCAGTAAATTCCCATGTTACCCATTCTGTCTCATGAACCACTTAGACAGCAACAGGATTTTTTGACCAAAAAGAGGCATGGGCTAACAAGACTGAGGTACAGATGGAACAAATGAGTCGGCTCAGTGCCAGTGAGACCCAATGAGCACGCTAGAAAGGTGTTTTGGTTTTGTTTTGTTTTTTATGTTTTTAAGGCTTATGAAACAGCATTACTGTTATCTTAACTACAGACATCACTATAATCTCTCCCAGTCGATGTCATCAGATACAGAACACCTCCCCTAAGGAAATTCCTGTTAAAGCTAAGCCAAATATTGCAACACGCAGCTAAGAATGAAACTCCTTTAAGAGGTGCAGAACTGCCACATTATCTGCTGCGTTACAGATGAGCCTGTTGAAAGTCAGATGTTCAAGTATACTTCACTTCTAAGGTTCAGCACTGATGTTTCAACATCTTAACGTGGGTTAGGTCCAATTCAAGAATGATTTCCACAACATAGCACCGATAATTTTCCATGAAGGATTTGCAGGATGCATTTGTGCTGTAACCCCCGACCTGCATGGGGAAGTTGTGTTTTGCACCACCAAGAAAGCTACCCATAGGAAACTTGGTTCTTCCCCCAATCTCTTCAAAGTTTTTCAGCAGAGACAGCGCTCAAGCCTATTTTAGGTCTCTCTTCTCCTCCTCCCAGTCTTTGGAACAGTAGCTTTAGAAAGCCACTTCCAGATACCCACCACCCCCTCACAGCTTCTATTTAAACTATCTTGTTTGTGACACATTATTTTGCTGGAGACACCTAGTTACTTGAGTACTTAAACATCTGGAGAAGAGTGCTATATTTTAACATTAACTGGATCACAGCTCTTTAAAAACTGCCAAATTTCCTGCTCAAGATTTAAGCTATGCTTCAAATGAACCACAGGCGATTGAAAAGTGTTATGCAATTAGTTTGTAAGGCTTAGATTTAAAACAAAACCTCACAACAACAAAGCATCACAACTAGCCGTCCAGAATGCTACTGAAGTTCTGGCTTGTGAAAAGCATCTTGCAGTCATGGAAGTTAATTTGCTACAGAATTGAAAACCTCAGCACAAGGTTGCTCATGCACAGAACTACTGCCTCTATCATCTAGTACTGCCTAGTATTAGATGTGCTCTCCCTCCTCTCCTGCCTATGCTAATGTTTTGGGTTCTGTCCCCTCCTCCATGATAGAATTCCCTCAGAAAAGCACAGGGAGGATGGGATGAGGGGTGCATCTCATTCAGCTTGCTTAGAACTTTGTACTGTCACAACATACTGACAAGTGAGCAGGACTTCACTAACCCAACACTGTCTGGCAGATCAGTGAGCCTTTATATGCCCACAGTGCAGAGACTGCAGGAGCATGCATGGGTTCTATGGATACTCCTAATTCTCCCTGCTCACCAAAATAAAGGATTTTAGAAAAAAGTGCACAGCTGCTTGGGATTCACCTTTGGAAGTGGATTGGTCATTATACCCAAAAGAATTTGGCATCCTTTTCAGAAAAAAAAGTTACAGCAAATTCACAATACTAATGTAGTTCTGTGGTTAATAAACCAAGAGTGTCTATCAGAATGCATTCTCTGAAAACCTGTGTAAAGGTTACCCTGAGCCAAGTAATTATACATTATCTCTAAGGACTGGAAACAGCACTTGCCTTAACCGCAGCTTAAATGTCTGACAGAAAATCAGTTGTGAAAAGTATTCAAGAATTTCAGAAGAACAAACACACACCAGCATTGGCCTATGAAACAGTGAAGTTGCATGTGGTCGTGCTGCTGCTGTTCAGAGGAAGGCAGCAGCTACACCACCAGTTTTTGTCCTATCACTTGCGTACTGCAGCTGTCCAGTCTGAACGTGGCTCAGCAATTAAACATCTCACTCCTATTTATCAATATTTAAGAGTTCAGGAACAGCAAGTTTACCTTCCTAAAATGCTGAAATGAAAGATGGGAAAAAACCTCCCCAGCCAAATTTGGAACTACTGTTTTCCCAGCAGCTTTTCTTCATCATTCAGCCCGTGTCTTGCACAAACTTGTCTCATGCAGCTGTGGTATGAATGACCCCTTCCTGAATGACTAGTGACAGAAATAATCTTAGCAGAGCAGAACGTCAGCTCTGTTCTCCAATGCAGTGGCTGTTACAGAGCTTTAACCCATGAGTTTAGGTGAGATCTTCTGATGCATTATCTAACTAAAAATTGAACAAAATACATGGGCGAGCTGGTGCTTTAGATGTCAGTTATAAAGCACTCTACAATGGGAAGTTACTTACCAGCCAAGAAGTGCTCCTCATGTGCAGCCTCTGCAGTCACACTGCTGGGATGCATGCCTGACATCTGAGCCTCAGAAACTTGTCGAAGAGTCAATCCTGTTAGGTGCCACTGAAGCACCCTCTTGTGGCACTGAGCACTCAATGCCCAAGGCTGTGAAGGTGATGTGTAGCTTGTAACAGCTTCTATTGCACAGCTGTGCAATTGCTGCTCTCCTGAAGCTTGGGGCTTTTTCAGGTCTGCTTTTTTTTTTTTTTTTGGCCTTGTCATTTCTCTCAGATAGCTTAGCATTAGTTTCAAGTCATTCAGAAGAGCTGAACTACTCTTACACAGGTTTGGGTGTTAGTTTCCACTGTTAATTGCCTCTGAAACAACGTGGAAAACTCTGCCCATTTTCACTTTTAAGATCGAATCAAACGCTATTACCCAAAACTAGCATTTAAGAGATGCTCTTTTTTTTCCCCCTTCAAAAGCATTTATCCAGTCTGATCTACACAAGAAGTTAATAATTAAACTGATTCTGTGTCAAGCCCCCACATTCAGGCACACAAAGTGAATCTGCCATTAAAACTGATTAATTTAGGAAACCAAGAGGCCTTTTTTGTAGTGATTTGTTTGCACCGAAGCCATCACTGTAGTTATCTTCATGCAAATCTGTAACTTAGACATGCAATGCTTTGTTTTGATCTACATGAAATCATGATTTATACTAGACAACTATTTCTTCATAACTATGTCAGCTCCTGAGAGAAAGAGAGGCACCGTCCACTGTTAGAAAACAAGATCTCTTGTTTTTAAGAACCTTTTCTGGATCAGCACCATCATTCGTTGTAGGGACAGGCCATCTTCAGGTTCCAAGTTCAGTACAGAGATCAGCACAGCAAACCATCAGCACCAGTATCAGCAGCAATACTTGACTTCAAAGTGCAAGGAGGTGGTCTCAGTAAAACCCTTTTATTTGGGGACTATCAGAGGAAGATCTTTTTCACCAGCTCTCCGGTCAATCGAGTTAAGTTCAGAGAACTAAAGCAATATTAGTAAAAGAACGCAAAACAGCAATAGAGGGTGGTGAGGTTTTTTAATCAAACTTGCATCACTTTCAGTTTTGGTGACAAGAGGTAAACCACCCTGATAGTCATAGTGCATCTGTAAGTTGTACCATGTGCCTCCCCCATCCCAACCCTTCCCTCCTGTGACAGTTCCTCACACTGAAACCAAGCACCCATTATGGTAATTCTGCTGGCATTCTGTTACCCAAGTGCCACAGTGATGTTGGGTGCTTGAAAGGCACAACAGAAAATATGCTAGCAGCAGGGACCAGCCTTCCTAACGTAAGACACATGGCAAAAATCTTCAAGTGGCTGACAACCACAGGACAGATGTGACATACCTGGTAGAGCAGAGAAGGGGAGCTCCAGTTCACAGGCAGGAGATGGTAATTGCTCCCCAAGGATACCACTGTTCCTTTTAACAGGCTGAGTCCCAGGGGATGCTGGCTTCAGCAGCCAATACTGGTCTGCCTCACTCCAGAGCCAGGGTTCAGATTGCCCAGCAGCCCCTGTTGCCAGCACAGCCCCCACCACACTCATGATCCAAGTTCAGCACTGGAGCTGTGCTACACCAGGCACTTCTGCTCTATAATCTTTCCAAAGCCAACTCCAACATGAATTTATCAGCAGTTCTGGCAGATTCGTTGTTAAGTATTCAGATCATTACTTGATCCCTCAGCAGCCTTTCTGAAAACTCGTCTAGTTACAAAGGGTTAACTCTAGACCACATATACAGCAACCACATCCTAGGAAACTGCTAGTAACAGAAAAGTAGGAGCTCTTCTTATTCCTTTGGTACTGTTCAGCAATTAATGCCTTATAGAACAGGCCTGTTTTGCAGAATAAATGTAATATTAAGCAAAGATACCTTAGCTTTCAAGGTCTTAACTGAGGTATCTGAAGTAATTTAGTTGTTAACAGTATGGAACTTGGCCTCTCATAAGGGAGCACTCACACCAAAATAAAAGCATCAAGTTTAGCAATAAATAGTGCAGTCCTTGCTGTCAAACATACTTATGACTTAAGTAAAACCCTTTCCTAACGTTTAAGCTGAACCATACCAGTGTATCCACATACTCAACTGCAGAGCCACAACATAAGCAGGTACAAATCTGTCTGAATAGGCAGCAGTTTGTGCAGAAATGGCCTGTTTTTCCTTTCTACAGTGATACTTATATACTCCAGTATTAATTCCACCACCTGAGTGATAAGTCCTCTGGTCTTAAGTATAAAGATTAAGGGAAGGAAATGTATTATGAATGGCATGTTTCCTGCCTTCACACAGCATTACAAAAATCACATTTTCATATGCCCAAACTTTCTGATTATCGGATCCTAGCATTACTGTATTGCCCTGACAGTCTCCATGTTTTGCTGGAGGTGTATAGGAACAAGGCAGTTCAGGTGTCCTTTGAATGTGGGACTGTAAGTTATACAAGCAAGCACCATTCAGACTGTGATTAGTTCTTAGATGCAGAGAAGATGAACTGCACAAAAAAAAATGAAGAAAACTGAGAGGGGATAACAAAAGCAAAATGGGCTTTTTTGTTGTTGGCTTTTTTTTTTTTTTTAAATCACCAGAGCTGGTGCTTTGAAAACCTTGCTACCTCTCTCCCAGAAGGGGGCAGCATTCATTTCTCCCTAAATCACTGCAGTAAAACAGGACAGGCGTACCACAGTTAGTGTACCTTGATCTCCTTAATGGAAGATTTCCCCAGAGGGTCCACTTATTAAAAGCTCTACGAAATATGAGTACTGGTACCATTTAGCACCATGTTAAACCACAACAAATATTCTTGAAGATGCAACAGCAGCTTCTCATGAAGATGATGATAGATTACACCAGTCCAATTAAAAAGCAGGACAATCTTTTTACCCAAACGTACAATTTACCTGGTATTTTAGTAGTGCCACGGTGTCCACACATTAGCACAGCTTACCTTAATAACAGCAATGTGAAGTTCTTCACTGCATTTGAAATGAGAGCTTGTCATCACATGGACTAGGTTGTATTCATTACTGAAGTCTGGTATAAACACAGATTTTTTTTTTTTGTACTAATTTAACAGTTTAGTTAAGGGAGCCCTGTTTTCTACTGGAATTGGTTCAATCTGTGTAACTTCTGTGTTGTAAAGTTTAAGAGCAATCCTCTTAAAAATTGAAGAAAGCCCTTGTCTCTAGATCTGTATTATTGTCTCCAAGGAAAATAGAACTATAGTAGAAAGAGCACTTTAAGTACTGTGGTTATATCAACACTTGCAATTACACAGAGATAGAAGGTATAATAGGAATTCACATGCAAAATAGGCCCTTGTAGTTTCATTTAGGTCTCTCCAAATTATCTGCTATATTTACAATGCTAGTTTCTGATTAAACAGCAAGTTTCTTTAGAAGAAACTTAAAATACATATTTCTATAAAATTGCATTTTAAGACTTCATTATAGAAAAAGACACAGGGCATTTTATCAACCAATAGTATAGAATATGTAAGGAAAAATTATAACCCTTTAGATTTTCCATTTGGGTAAACAAAATTAAAATGCACCTCGTAACTGCTATAGTAGAATGGAGCACAATGCTCCCTGTGTTTAAAAATTAGACTTAGAAAATTTATGAACTTAACAGTTACTTTTATATATAACGTAAGGGTTCAATAACTAAGATTATTTCTAAATATAAAAGTTGGCTGAAGTGTGGTTAAGAAAGTTGAGAGCATTGAACTCCTGAACTCATTAATTTTCAAGTGGGAAAATGTTAGATACTAAGTCATGTGTTTTATAAATGTGCAATGTAAGATTTCATCTGAAGTTCCATCGCTGCATCACAAAACTACTTAGCTTGAGTAAAAGAACATTAGCAAGACCACCTGTTTAGGCTACAAAGCAGTATTTACTTACCTTTGTGTGTTACAAGGACGCTACTCAAAACCTGCAAAAATATGCAATATTTCTGCCTAATACCCAATTAAGATGTGTTTTTGTGTGTGTGGATAATGTGTGAAGTATGAACATATAAATAGAAAGGTCAAAAAAAAAATTACTTCCTCCCCCCAAACTTAAAAGTAAAGAATGGCCCTTAAATTATTTCATGTAGGAAGAAAAGCAGTAGGAAGAGCTTGAGTATACTTGACAGTTAAAAGCTGTTTGCAGAAGTGTAAAAGTGCTGTTGGATACCACGTCGAAGACTTCATTTTCGTCACTAACAGTGAAAATGTAAGACCTGAGAGACAGGTGAGAAATCTAAATCACAAAAATACAATTCAAAGTAGTACAGTCAGTTGCTGATTCAAGCTGCAGACTGCGAGACCTTTTTGTTAAAACTTTAAAATGTTGCAATACTTACCTTTTTAACATTATAAACAGGTATTGTCTTTATGGGAAAAATTTAAAGCTTAATCATGAAGTTTGCATTCACAAATCAGCTCTTAATCATACAACTGTCCCATGATACAAATGAAACTTCTGCTAGTGTCTCCATTTATCTCTGCATGTGAATCTTTGAAGGTGGAGAAAAGTTTTGTGCCATGTTAAATAAACAACCCTAACCCTAATCTCCCTAGTCTTGCAGAGCCAAGAATGGATGGGTATTCAAAGAAAATGTGGTTATTCATGAATATCCCTATGCGATACATACATTTGAACAACAGTGAAGATGATATGGCAGCAGTCTTTTCAGGCTTTACAGCATTGTAATTATGATCGCTTGCCCATGATGGTGTGGTGTTTTCTGCTGCTGGCTCTCTAGCAATAGGTTGAGTATTTGCCTCAGTCTTGGCAGCTGACAAAACAGTCTTCTTCACATTCGTTTCTTTTTTCTCAGGAAATTGTCTCTTCTGGTTTGAAAGAGGCTTAGTGCTTGCCTGTAATGGTTCAAAGAAGCTCAATTACTAATACTCATCAAATATGTTGTATTTCACAAACAAGCAGTGATACAGTTACATAGAAGTAAACAAATTTACTGCATAGTGAGCTCCTGTGAATACAACTGACATTACGCAATCTCAAATCCAAGTCTTTAAAGCAAAGCATAATACACTGCAACTTCAGGAGCAGGGAATGATTAATAAAAACCTCGTAGCTGTGTTTCCTCTCCTTTGTATTAAAAACTACTAGCCTCTCTAGAGCTCTTTCAAAAGGAAAGAGAGGCTTTAATTTCACTGTTTTGCTTCCCAAACCACACATATAATACAGTAACACGTTAATTCACAGTTTATAGTTATTTCAAAGTATTGCTCAATCCAGGAATTTGGAATTCAAAAAGGAAAAACTTGCAATTAATTTTAAAATAAAATTGTATACTACTTTTTTAAAAATTAAATTATATAAAGGGTGTTCCTGTCTGGAAAGTCTCTTCCAGAAACTCTACCTACCTATTAAAATAAATTTCAGGAGAGCAATTTATCAGAACAAAAGGAACAGAAAACAGGATAGAAAACAAAACAAAAAGGATGTTTTTCTTTAAGGTACAACTTAGCAATTTTGTTTGTCTCAAAAATGAGAGCACAGAAACAAGCCACTGTTCTTTGATGCAGCTGTTTCAGATCACAAATATAAACTTACCTGGAGATGAGATTTTGTCACACCAGGTTTTTCAGATTTTGGTTTGGTCTTCTCTTTAGGTTTTGGTTTCGTATCTTTGCCTGTACTCAGATACTTCATAGTGGCTGCAGCATGCTTGAGAATGCAGTCATTGCTACAATACACAGAATCAGGCTGAGCCACATTGAAACAGCCAGGACCAATGCATTTGGAAACACCAGGAGCGTCAACTACCTGAAGATTGAAGTAGAACAAGTTCAAAGTTCAAAAATGAATCATCAGAAACACACCTTTACAACATGAAGTTCAGACTACAGCTATGACATTGACCTCAGCAATTACTTAAGAACAGTTTTCTTCCTTGAGATGCCACAAACAACCCATATAAATCAAAAGGATTTCATTCTTGAACAGTATTTTTAGTATGTGTTGTACTGGTCGTCCTGCTAGCAGCGAATTAATGGACACCAATTTTCAGATCCCATGAACACAGAAATGCTTTTGCTCTGATCCTCCACACAATGTGAAGAACTTCCTTAACAGCACAGAGCTGGTTTCACAAGATAAAGATTTCTAAATCACATTTTGCTTGTATACCACTACCAGCACCTGTCTTCAACCAGCCACACCCAAAAAAAGGCACTCAGCTACTGTGGCACAAGTAATTCTTGCTCAAGAGGCTTACCGATTTTAATACTGATTTTTAAGCCTTCACCCACCATAAGCACAGCCATTCTCCTACACAGTTTTTCCGTACTCTAACACTTCTTACATATTTAAAAGTTCACGTGTGAAATCTGCATTTTCTTTACACTACTCTCAATGTCACTTCCTGTTTAATGTTAAGATTTAAAATATAGCACATCCCTCAAAAACATAGTACATGAGGTCAGTATCACTTGTTCCATCTTCTAGATTACTCATAAAAATGTTATACAACTGCAATTATACAACTGACCTAATACTTGAAACTGCTGTGGATGGGGACAGTCTCTCCTCCTCTCCTCTTCCATAAACTGCTATTTCTAACTACCAAAGTAACAGTTTCTAAGCAATATTTCCACAAGAACAAATAATCTTTACAGAGCTTAACATCTTTTTTTCCCCCCATAGTCAAGGACTTGTTAGTTGCTGTGGCCTGATAAAAGCTGAGTTTGGGAATTTTCCCATAAAAACTGACATTACAATTTATATTATTTTCCATCATGTATACACTTAACTGAGAAGTTCAAGAAAGAAGGATGAAATTTCCTTAGGAAGCACCTCAAACTTTAGGTAACAGCCATCATTAAGAACTATTACTCTGATAATGACAAAACTTTCATCACTGATGTTTCTATTTATAGAATTCCTAGGAGTTTCTATCATGAACTACAATTCTTAAGTAATAGGTACTTATGGACAGCAACAAAAAGGAGTCTTGTGAAGCACTTAGAATACTGGTATAAGAACAGAGGAACTGTGTCAGTCATAACACAGAGTGGTTTCAGCCCATCAACATATGAAATAGCAATGATTTCTTTCCCTAGAATGGGCAGGGAATTCTGCACAGAGAATGGGCTGTTTGCTTCTATACAGAGAGATCCTCACTGAGGTATGAGGGACAGCATGGGATAGAACACAAACTGGACAGTCAAGTCTATTATCTCAAGATGTGGAGTCATCTGTCAAACATGAACAGAACAGTTCCATTCTTTTTCCATACAAGGCAATTATAATTACCTTTTTCTTTCACTAAAAGAGATGCTTAACCCATCCAGGTAACATGCTAGCACATTAATACCAAAGATAAATAGGAGCAGTATTTAAAATTAATACTAATGCTGTCAGAGAAATGTAGACCTGAGCAGTCAAACTCTCTGAACTGTTTCTGTACAAGTATGTACAAGTGTACATTCAACATAGCTGAAATTATTTGCAACCATTTGAGTAAACGTTTAATATATTTACCTTAGAAGAATATTTAGTATACACTAAGCTCACTTTGCTTTCATCTACACTTAAGTTCACTGTACTGATATTAGTAGTTCTGATATTTAAATTGCTGAATATTTTTTCATAAATATTTTGCAGAAAAAATTTCTACAACAGGAAAATTCCTCCTAAGAGAATCTTATAATCCAAGTCATTAGACTTATTCTAGGTATGACATCAAAATTCAAAGACTGTCAAAGAACAAATTCGCACAAATCTGACCAGCTGCAGCCTTCTGATAATGAATACACTAAGCGTGGTCTTCAAGGCATAAGAAGAGAACGTTGGCATTACTACGGTAGCTTCAGTAATACAAAGATGATCACTGCAGCACGAAGTTTTAAATCTGCAGGCCTTATGCTGAAGCAGCTTCTTCGGCTCTATTTTGATCTGAGCATGGAACTTGCTATTACAAAATTCAAGCTTATTTTATATTTCATACCAGAATTCACAATAATTTTAAATGCATATTTTTATATTACTCTTTCAAAATAGAATATAAAACAATTCTCTATATACTAGTAACTTAAAGAAGCATCATGACGATAAATACCAGAACTTCAACTAGAAGTACAGAGATAACTGTAACAGCTGGTACTAACTCCAACACAGACACTTGCCAACATTAAGTAAAAACTTCCATTGTCACTGAAAATGTAAAAAAGATTTTAAAGCTCAAATAAAATGCTCCAGAACTTTGATTTTTATTTGATTTCCAAAATAGAATTTAAAAAAAGTTAAACACCACAGAGCACACTGTGTGGCATTTCCTTACTCCTAAATAAAAGTTTTATATCACCTCTTCCAAAAACGTTTGTTTTAGTTAGCTCCTACACTGACATAACTATGGATAAACTGCTGCTGAACAGTAACATTTAGAGAGTTGGTCAGATTTATATTTAACTTTAATAAGCAAAATTGGATTTACTGCTATACAAGTAAGCTATTGCCTCAATGTACTCCACGAAATATGAAAAATACTGAAAACCTGAGATACTTACAGGTTGAAATATCTTGAGTTTTTTCTTCCCACTTGGATTTGCAGCTTTTTCAATCCTACCCTTGATGCCTTGGTCCTCAACAGACTTGTGTTCAATTGTTCCTATGCTTGTGAATTCTGTACCGTCCACATTTACTTGCCCTGCTTTAGCTTCCTGCTGGTCTGTTTCTGAAATAGACTCATCCTGTCCCTGCAGAATGGTGCAGTTTGGACAGATATAGTCCTCACCATTCCTTTCCAATAGCCGCCCTCGAGCCTCAGAAATACCCACACAGTCACCATGAAACCATTCCTCACATCTATCACAACAAATCATGAACCTGAAAAAAAAAGTAACAGTAAAACATTAGAAAATAAGACTACAGTCAAAACTGGATTTTTTCTTTTTACACAGCAGATAATTTTCCTGCTAAATTATCAGCATACTATTTTGCCTAGCCGTTCATTTGTTTTCATTAATAAATCCCCTTTTGTTTTCATTAATATATCCCCTTCAATATTTGTTATAAACTCTCCCCAAAACTTCAAATAAATCCAGTAGCTTATTTACATATACCCAAAAAGTAAGCCATAGCAGCTTTGAAAAAATTCCAGCTACTAGCACTGCATTTTAACTGAAAGTTTTGCCTACCTGTTGTTATGAGGCTGACGACAAATACAGTATAGTGCATTGGGGTCATAAATCTCAGACTCTGGTTTACTTTTGGGCAATTCTTCAGGTTCCTCATCTGCAATTCCTTTTGCTCCAGCAGCAGGTTTGATCTCCTTTTGAACCTGAAGATCTTCAGTGTTTTCTTCAGACACAACAACCTGACTTGCAATCTCAGTGTTATCTACAATGTCAGGCTCCTGTTTGACAGATAATTCAGTCTTAACTGGTTGATCAGACTGGACATTGTCTGTTTCTGCAGGATCTTGCTCTGAAGTTCTTTTTCTCAAGCGATTCTGCATTTCTTTCAGTGTCAGTTGTGTAGGTTTCTGTTCAACGCGTTTGTTTCTCAGTCGGTTCTGCAGTTCCTTCAGTGTTAACCCATCACTGTCACTGTCAGAGGTATCTTCCTCCTCCTCCTCCTCTTCATCTTCCTCCTCCTCTTCCTCTTTTGTGCGTCTGTTTTTAGAGCCTTTCTGATCCTTACTATTCCTAGTGCCAGTCCTACGAGTTCCAGACTTTATATCTGAAGCACTTTCAACACTATCTTCTGATGCAGTTTCAGCATCTGTAGCTGGACAGGATGCAGGTTCACTTGAATCTTCCAAAGCAATAGGAGCATTTCTCCTCCCCCTGCGCCGTACTGTTGTAAGAAATTCTTCCACTCTTTCTGTTCTCTTTGGTTGTCGCCCACTACGCCTGAGATTTAAGCTTTGTTGCTGCTGTTGTGGCTGTTGTTCACTAGAGTCCATATCAATGTCTCCAGCACCTTCTCTCTTGGCAATAGTAGTCCTTCGAAACCCCCAAGTTTTCCTGAACTCTTTGCTTGTAGGCTTGATAGATTTTTGTTCCTCCTCATTGCTTTGTTCACCTTTTTCATCCAAAGCTGATGCTAAAAACCAAGAAAAAAAGTTACTGAATTAGCAGTGGTGAATAATGTTTTTCCTAATTTTTTCCCAACAACACAGTATTATTTTCTTTGTAGTAAAAGATGAACATATCTCCACCTCATTTTAGGGCCCTGAAAACAGATGAATATTTCCCTGTGAAATGCCACAGCAGTGGCAGTTAATTATATCACTATACATTGTACCAAAATAATCCAAATGCTATGGTCTCCTGCAGTATTTAAAAACATACATATATGATGGACAAATAAACTTACTTTCTGCCCAATTTAAGAAGAAATCTTACCCGGGGAACTGTTTTCCATGTTGTCAGTATTAGATTCAGATTCCATAGACACTGGCTGTAAGCTTACAGCTTGTTCCATAGTATAGACACCACTCTCCCCACCTTGAAACACTAAAGACAAACATAAGGTTCAAAACTTAAATTCGAAAATATATATAGCCTTCGCTACTTCTCTAGCAAGGTTTATTTGCTAGATTAAATTATAAGAAACAGTACAAAAATCAAGGTCTTCAGAAGTAGTTTTCAGAGAAAAAAATCATTTGAATGATACTTGAGAAAGGTTGCTCACTGATTTCATTATTTGCAAGGAGCTTTTTGGTCTACATGATCTACCAGAACAAGGGGGAGGGGGGAGGGACAAAACCTCCAGGTTTTCCCCAGTGTGCTGGAAGACTCTCCTCCTGGAGAGGCAGCAGCAAGTGACAGGAATAAACAGAAGAAGTCTGAGACTCCATTTTGAGCATTCAGGAATAATCTAGATTGAATACGCTTTTAAAGTTAGTATTATACCACAGTGCCATGTTTTAAATGAGTTGTATACCATGCAAATTACACTCCTAGAATTCAGCAACTATATTTTGCAGTCACTGCAATTACATTGCTCATGTAAGATTATAATGTGCAGTAGTAAGTACACCAAAATGAAACAGATAAACAGTACTTTCAAAGCACCAAGAAAAGCTAACTCCCAGACATGTTTCTGGAGCGGGTATCTATATTTTCTGACAAAAGAGTTGCCCAGTTAATCCCAATGGGCACTTAAGAGAATTTTCACGTAATAGTAGTTACTGAAAGCATCAAAGCTGTACATATTACAGTCACAAGTTTTCAGAGGCATCCTTTATTAAACTTCTCTATCTGTTTCCAGTACTGCAGTGTACTGTGGTAATAAATACCTCCTTATTTCACACACAGCACAACAGTAATACAACTGATCCAGTATCACACAGGATCTCTCTATGGTGCAATTCTCGTTTTCTATTATTATATTTAATATGGTGTTAAAACAGAAGGTTAACTATCACTGCTCAGCAAACAATAAAGACAGAATTTTAAAGCCCATATTTATGTTAAAAATGTAATATTTAAATTGCAACTCAAGTCACTCAGTGAAATACTATAAATTTAGCTATAAAGATAGAAAATTACAGATCATCAACATAAACAGTAACTGATTAATTTGTTAAAATACAAAGAATTTTAAGCAGTAGGAATTTTAACTAGTATGAAATCCATTTAAATCCTGATCCCTTATAAAAAAAATCATTAACTATAGCTTCTTGTTCTGTTTTTAAAGGCAACACTAAAATTAGACCCACATCAAAAAAAGGCAGCCATGAAAGCAAGAGCAGAATAAAATGAAACAGTTAAAATTCACACATCTTTGTTTACTTTGGGAAGTGAAGATGTGCTGAAAATTAAAGGCAGAGGTAATCTAAGTCAAGATTTAAACTCCAAATAAAATGAAAAGAAATAAGTGTCTTCAAAATGCGCTTTACCTGACACAGCATTAGAGGTTTGAACAGTTTCTCCCTGTTGAGCTGAATTAAAAGGAGAGCCAGAAGAGGGCAGCAAAGGATCAGAGTCATTCAGCATTATCCTTCCAGCACATGCTGAATTTCTCGATCCAGAAGCACCAGACCGTCTCTCTGAGTTGTCAGCAGGAGCAAGTACCAAAAATTCTTTTTCTGACGATTCCTGGAAAGAAAAAAGAAATGAAATAAGACACCAATGTATTTATGAAGCTATCTTACCACCAAATACTTCAGCTTGGAATTGTTTTATCTCCATTAGAAACCAACTTTTCTTTGCCTTTTTGTCAGTTCTCCAATCAGAAAGACATTGAAACAGGAATGAAAAGTTTAAGTAAAGCAATACTACCTCCACACCACTTACCAACAGATGAGACTCATCAATTCATGGAGAGTCCATCAAGATTAATTTCCAGTATTTAAAAGTATTCTGAGAGTTAAATTTACTAAGTACATATTATGCAATGGAAACACAGAAACACCATCAAACTGTGACTGTACACCAAGGTTTACCAGCAGGGAAGATTAACCACTTTGTGAATTTCACCACAGAAGAACTAAGGAGTATTCCCTATCACTGTCCCTTTTGCTGAAGAGGTCTGCAATGCACAGCATTTCAGAAGCTTCAGAGAACAGAAGGTGACATTAATAATCACATTTTTTATCCCCCCAAAATGATCCTGGAAAACATTTCAGAATCAAAGCATTCATTTAAAGTACCAAAACAAGATCAATGTTTAGTCCAAGGGTTTACATTAAAAAAAACAGTGAAACACAAACATTGACTGCTTGCTTCTGAGTTAAGTAGACTGAAAAATCTCAAGAAAAAAAAAATTATTTCCACCACTCTACAGCAACACTGGAAAAGAATTTGGGAAGAAAAGTAGGATCTGATGAAAGGGATAAAAAAAGACACTTTTCAACTGGCCTTTAAAGAACAGTGCTTAAGGCCAGATTCCGCGTGTTAGGATTCTGCAATTAAACAGAGGGGAACAGCCACACTAAGTGTAGGAAATCATTAATATGCTAATAATTGCTTCAGAGCAATAAAAACAGATTCTGGTAACCATTCGCTGTTTAGAAACACTTTTTACTTCCTAAACAATTATTATCACTAGGTGAACACCAGCGACATAGGGAAAAAAGAACCCCTCCCAAAATGGGCTTCTCAGTAGACCACTATTATTTCATGAACACTAAATTTCATAATCTGCACAACTGTGGGAAAGCATAATTCTGGAGTCAGGGGAGGGAATGTAACTATATTATATATCTAGATCCACATCAGCATCTCTTGCCTCTACACCTTCCCTATAGAGGGCTCCATACATTATATATATTGTGTCAAATATTCCCACTCAAGGAAAAAAATAGAAAAGACAGGAGAATAACCTAGTTTTAGAGACCCTAGTACTATATCTCATGACATTGAATACCTGCTCTAATTGGTATTTTGCTCCAGAGTCTGAACCAGTGATTACATCCAAGGAGTCTGTCTGTGATGTCTGAAGACAGTCTGAGTTACTCAAAGTGCTTCCTTCCACGCTGCTGCTCTGTAATAACCTTTCAATCTCCCTGTTCAGAATCTCCAACTCATCACACATCACGTAATTTTTAAGTGATAATCCTAAAGGAAGAGGAAAGTCAGCTAATCACTTCTTGTTCAACTCTAATGTTAAACTATGAAAACAAACTATAATTCTTAAACACTCAGAAAGTGCATATAGTTTGAATAATTTATCCAATATGTACTAAAGAATTGTCTATACAGATCACTGTCTTCATATTCTACAGTTACATCTTGGTGTATGAAGGGTTGTTTGAGCAACATGCTCTTCACAATTTTTGTTTTGAGCCACAGAGCTGATAACACTAAGTTGTTCTCCAAGTGGAACTAGCATCTTTTCAGCAGATATTCTGGCTCATTGAATGCAATACCTTTTTCAGTCTGACAGTCATACTCCACCCAGCGGGGAGGCTGCACAGTGTACACAGTTTATAGTTTAACATAACATCTTTTAACACAATTTTAAATCAAGAAATTCTACGCAATAATAATCTGGGTGAGGTTTTTTGTTTTAAACCAAGACATGATGTTATTATTACCTCTATTACCTGTTATTCTCTCTATTACACAGATGAAAAAACTCTTAACAAAACTAAAATTTTAAAATAATTTCAAGGTGGAAGGTTTAAGAATTTAATATATTTAAACTATCTCCCTACATTTGCTATGAAAATACTTGGTTCTTCTCTAAAACATCCTCCTGCCTTTGCCCCACATCTCCTTTAAAAGGGATATCACCTGCCTTTGGAAAAGTTTAGACCATCTTTAAAAAAGATCGGGCAGAACAAAGCATTGATAATAAATGCATTTATTTTGGTTAGGTTAGGAACTTCTGCAGTAAGCAATCCTCACTTGGAAAATACTTAAGCCTTTAAGGCTACCTGTAAACAAAGACAAGTTATGAATTTATTTAAAAGGCAATAGCTCTTTCCCTCTCACGAAAGAAGCCTTGACAATAGAACATCAAGGTTTAGAGATTAAAATGGTAACAAAACAGTTCCTCATAATACAATGGATTCAAATGCTTATTCAATTCAGTTATGGACCACAAAGAACAAAGTGCAATGCTAACATTACTTGGGCTGCTGCTCTGCTATGCTTCTTCCCCCCCCGCCCCCGGCTTGGTTGCACAACACTTACATGTGGTCTATACCACATGCACTCATCCATCCTCATCACAGAAATGTCCACCTGAATTCTTGGTAACTAGACCAGGTTTAAGAATCCAGCAGAAAAACAACCCCCAAAGAGTGAAAGGATGAAAAATTAGTATCAAAACTAATGCAAAGACGTACAAGAGAACAAGAGCCCTTTTAAGCAGCAACAACAGCTCGGCTGCCACTCAGCAAGAGCTCATCGCACCTTAACCAGCTGTACTTCCCCATCTGTCCCCTCGGCCAAGATTTCCTTTTCAAACTCTGATCAATGTATTAAGCTTGCAAACCACAGTGTGAGCATTTCAGTGAAACAACAGTCACTTGTCTAGAAGTAGAGCAAAAAGTTGACACAGAGTATCCTGAAAAATATTTGATCCAGAAAACATTGACATATGTTTTTTCATACTCCATTACTGTGCAGGAAAATGCTCATATTTCCCCTGAAAAACCCAGGCACTTGAATTCATCTTGGACCTTAATTTCAGAAGCAACCAAAGTATCCTAAGCATTAAAACAAAAAATCTCGTTTAAAAAAAACCACACAAAACTCACTAAATAAAACATACAAAACCCTAAGCATAGATAAAGTTTTCAGTAGAAGAAAATAAAACTGTAAAACCACTGAAGTCCTTATGGTATTCTATCAGATATACCTATTCTATCAGATCAGAAGTTTACAGTTCCGATGTGATCAACTACTCTCAAGAAGCGAGAATAGCAGGAAGCCAGCAATCACACTGAACATCCTTCTAGATGCAATCCTGTATCGTTCAGCCTACAAGTCATGAGCAACTGATTTAACAGGAGGCAGAAAAACTCCCAAATTCCAAATCCTGCTATTGTGACAGGAGTTGTTCATAATCACACTATGTACATTAAAAAATAAACAAAAAAGGAAAGTCTATAATCTCCTCTTTCTTTTCTGTAAATGCGCTGTCATTCTCATATTCAGACAACACCTCAAAAGCATACTACTGCTTACTGCCATTTTTGTAACCAAACAGTTCACAAATGTCACACAAAAAAAGGAAGAGGTCAGCTACAACAAGTTACCTATGGATGAGAGAAGGTAACTGCAGGACAGGCAACATGAAGATACCTCTAATTGCAGAAGGCTAATTTAATGAAGCTCTTCTAGATGCCTCAATACAACTATCATCTTAACCCTGAAAATGACAGAACAAACTTCTCAAAGAACAGCTACATCTTTTTTGTGTTTCTGTTTTTTAGACAAAGATTCATTTAACAAATTGCTTTAATTATCTCCAATTCACTGGCCCTAAAGAGGTAATAAGCATTCAATGTGTCCACAGACTGCATAAAAACCCTGTCTTTTTCAGAACTTATTTTAAGTGCATGATGCATTTTCTGTCTCAGTTAACTGGGAAGACCCCATTTGAAAAAGATACTGAAAGCCAACTTAGTAACATTACTTTTAACACGAATTAAGAGCAACCAAGAGAGTTTCTCCTTCATCTGAGAGCTTGGGTACAAACAAAATGCAAAGGCAAAAGTCAGGGTAAATTCTCCAATTTCAGCTTACCAGCTATCTACCTCCTGAGGAATTTATCTATTAAGAATAATGTTCTTCATCTTCTCATTAGAGCTGGTCCCTATAATTAGCAAAATATCCTGTACCGTATTGCATGTTCTTAGATTAGAGCTACTCTTCTGTGCTCAGATAATGTGCTGTAATCTGTACAAGTTCCTGAACCTACAAATTTACAGGCTATCCAAATACCCTGAATAAGTGTTTTAGTCCAAACAATGACATCCAGCTGACATCCAGATGAGTTCTCATCTCTTTATGTGCCTTTAAATTTCCATACAAAAATGTATTTGATTTTGAGATGTCTCACATATAACATACCCCCACATAAACACAGCAAGCAAGGTTAACTGCATGCTCAGACACACTACAGACTTTAGCACCTGCAGGACTTGATTCATTTAGCCCTGTTACTTAAAAATGGGTGCTTACTTCTGCTCTAACAGGAAGACAAAGGCTTTGGCTGCTTTGCTAAGTCCACTAAAGCATCAGTTCATGCTTCAGATACATTATCAATACTCAATGTTAGGACCAAAGACAGGTCCAAGATCTCCAATAATCGCAAGGATCAATGTAAGGTTCAGCAACTTCCCAAAAGCTAGAGTTAATAGAATACAGAAAGGTACTTGCATCCACAAAGAAATTTGAAGTGCAAGAAAAGGCTTACTTTTATTAAGAGCTATTAAAAGCAAGTACCATTAATCAATGACCAATTTCAACTCCATATCCAGGCAAAAAAGCCTGGGCCATGATTTAAGATATTAGCTTCAACTAGAAGAATTCAAAAATTCTTAAGTGAATATGTTAATTATCACATCATATCATGTGATTGTCTGAGAAGTCAAATAAGGACATCATTTCTGATGCAAGTAAAACAACTTCTGGCATAGTTTAGTTGATGTCACTCCCAGCTGGAAGCCTTATTCCGCTGAAAATTACTTTTTATCCCCAACTTGTCGAAGATCACATCTGGGAAACTTGTACTCTTTCTACTTCACATTAGCGAAATTAATCATTTGCATCAACAATCATCACAAAAGCAGCTCAGAAGAAGTCAGTAGGGCAAAACCCATCATGCACATAGATCAGAAGTTTTATCCACAAAGTAGAGAAGAGGTAAATTTCACTGATCCCTAAGAACAGCAGGAAATAGGTTCAGCACTAGCAATGGAAAAAGCTGCATACACACACGGCTGCAGTGCAGTTCCCTCCACCTGCTCCCTCAGGAAAGATGCAAGAGCAGACTACTTATCTGAGAAGCAACAGATACCAACTGTAAATGTGACGTGTTCCACCACTTTTCTGAGGACTCACTCAGTCCAAACCTACCTCAAGGCTGACAGTCCCTGACATTTGCTGGCGTATGTCAGTACGTACAGATCTGACAAAATGGATACACCTATGCTAAGAAAGTTTTGATTGTACAGTGTACCATCTTTTCTCCTATACGTTCAACTAGAATATAGTCTACTTTCATATAGAATGTACCCACTGGTTACTAATTCTGATACCTTCCTTCTGAAAGGAGGAAATTACCTTTCCAAGAGTTGAAGTGGGAACACTGAAACAGAAGATATGCAGTAAAGAAAGGCAAGCAGAAAGGTAGCAACCATGATTAGCTCCAGATGTGGGGAAACTGATTTGAGTTATATTTCCCAACTCCGCTCCCTGAATGATTTACTATCTCACTATTTGACTGCTACAGATACACTGTGGCTCAAGGTCAGAAGCCCAGACATTCCTAGTAAATACATTTTATACCACTAAAAACTCCACATTTGAAAGTGGTTAAACACAATTTGCTTCAGAGTTCTTTGCTGCTTATTATAAGACTATAAAAAGCAATCAAAAATAACGTTGCAAAAATCTACTGCAGTACTAACAGCTTAGAAGTGGAAATTAACTCCTTCCTATTCCAGAGCCAATACATTATTTCCCGTTAAAAAAAATTAACATTAGCACACCTTGTAATTTCAACAATGCATATTCAGTAATATCTAACTCTATAATACAGCCATATTCTTTATAAATACCCCCACAGTAATAAAATGAAGAATCAACCCTTCTTAAAGAAGAAATTTAAGCTGCGTGAAGCTGTAATATATCTAGGCAAATATGAACTCTGCTCACAACAGCACAAAGCATCAAGATCTACTTTCAAGGTAGCATTTACTATCACAGAAGTATTCCAATCCTGCATACAAGATATGATATTTGTCAGAGATGGCAGCAATAACATCTGCAAGTCTCATACTACATCCTTCCACTTGGAGCTCCTGTGCTTCTGCCTCACCTGCCTACCCACCTTTACAAAGACAGGCAACAATACTCACAAAGCCCAGCTGCAGTAACTGAAAAGTGTTGCGTAGCACCCTGTCTAAATCCCTAACAAAAGCAATGGAAGATAACAAACATGACTAATGTGAGATCATGCTGACCCAAGACAGAAACTGATGTACTGCAGGATAGAGGAGAACTTGTACCCTTGGAAGATCAGTTTCACCTCTTAAGAAAGGTATCAAAAAAACAGAACAAAATCCACTAGCAAACGAAACCAATTTGGCAGCTAATTTAAAGAAATTAAGAAAACAGGTTTACTACAAGAAACCACCTTCACATGGTGTTTGCTCTTGTAATAAAGAACCTTTCCAAATTAAAACTGCTTCAGTCACTCATTGTTTTAAGTCCCTCTACAGTGTGTCTACACCATCATCCCATCCCTCCCATGATTTGTGTCAGGTTACTCACTTACCTTACATGAGCCTAAGAAAGCCACTGCCACAAACAGGACTGCAGTCCTGCACACAGTCAGTGAATGTGGCATCTCTGGAGGCATTGAATTTAATGCATAAGCACGAAATCATATTATCACAGACACACAGTGGACTCCAGTCAACAGTAAGACTGCAAAAAGACAGTGAGCAGTTGCAGAGTATAACACAGCTACCCAACTAAAACAAGTGGTTTATGCAGCTCCCTGGCTTATGCAACACAAAATACAGAGACTTAAGTTTATTTGGATGTCTCAGGCTTTAAAATAATTTTCCCATGAAAAACATTGGAAATATCCTTCTATTGGACAACACTCAAAAAAAAAACAAAAAGAAAGGATGAACCAGTCTAATGTAGCAGAATCAGCACAGCACAGAGTATCACAAGTTTATTTTCTTCTGAACAAGTAGCAGAAATACTCTTTTTTTTGAATCAAAGTGATTTTCTCTCAGCTAAATTCAGTTGAACAACCACTTCTCACAGAAGCCTTCAAGGCATTTTAGCAACAAGTCCTCCAGAGTCCTGGGAAACATTACAGTTTTACTTAACAGAACTATGAACATATCTATATTATCTGTCTTCGCTGTTACAATTGCACACGCCAGAAACATTAAGGGGTACAGTTCCTAATCAACAAAGCAGCGGTGTACGTTCCTCACAAAGAGGTAATAGCACCATTAAAATTGTACTTTCACCTGTATGTTGTTTTTACAGGGTGGGGTGGCAGGTATGCACCATTTCATTGCAATACAGTTTCAATGGTGCAGCTGCACACTGAATTTGAAAGCTCTACCAACACATCAGTACAGGCCCTTCTATGTAAAGAAGGGGTTTATCTCATGAAGAAGCCAGACTGAAAGTTCACACATTCTCTGAATGAATAAAGCTACATAAGCAGAGTCCAATGTACCTCTGTACATGAGACCTTCTGCCAGCATAACTGTTAATAGCTGGGAAAAAAAACCGTAACCAACAATGGTCCTGACAGAACTGTATTAAAAGCCAAACCTCAACTTAAGGCACTATGACACACTATGCACATCTTCCAAAGTGTAGGTCCGTATCTATCAACTGTTTATTGATGTGATTAAGCATTTCCAATTTAAGGATATGGGAATTTTAATTTTAAGAAAAAAATATTATAGAGATGTGATCGGTATTTTCTACCCCAGAGCTTCACACGAGGCAGAGACTTTAACGGCTTACTATCGAACTAACTTTCTTAGTACACCTGTAACACCATCAAAAGCTTTTCTTCACTTTCTTCTGTGCAAGCTAATCCCAGACCTACTCTAAACAAAAAGAGTTTACCCAAAGCAACAAAAATAAATGTGAAGTTTTTGATCAGGTTTACCTCTCTTCTCAAGGTCTGAACAGTACAAGCAAAAATGACATGGCAAATAGAATGTTAAGAACCACTGTAAGCACAATCCCAAACAGCACAGTTCTGCTCTTTTTTCCCTTTTATATAAAAAGGGGGGGGGGGGGGG
This sequence comes from Gallus gallus, assembly GCF_016699485.2. Classification (NCBI taxonomy): domain Eukaryota; kingdom Metazoa; phylum Chordata; class Aves; order Galliformes; family Phasianidae; genus Gallus; species Gallus gallus. Next base: position 8,766,371 of record NC_052551.1, read on the forward strand.
AAGGCACCTTCCTGTGGTCATAAAGCTTGTATTCCAGAGCAAAAAAAAACCCAAAAACTCCTTATGGCTTCAAAACCACGAAGCCAATTTTGTAAGCCACAGTCCTATGTTTAGCAAACAGAGATACCAACTACAAACTTAGATTGTCATTGGTTATTACTCACTATACAGTAATCTTTACCATTCCTTTTTCACCACTTTGAATGAAAGTATTTTACAAATACATACAACTTTTTTTTTAAATATTTAACTTCTGCTACAAAACCTGACCTCTTCAGCACCACTGAAAACGTATTTTCAGCAACTGCAAAGGAAACAAAGAGCTTTGGGAAACTGATTCACACCATCTGATATTCCTCCACTGAAGTACCAATGAGATCAGTTCTTTATTGTGACTTACAAATACTGGGTTGTTAAGTGAACAGGAACAGTTTAATTCTTCAAGATCCCATTGCTTCTTTATTTTTAAACATACAACGATATAGCAAGTATAGAATTGTCAAGTTTCAGCTTGAATACTTACACTGTACTTAAAACTCCCTCTTCTCCTTCAGTAGTTTTATACTAATTAGTAAAGCTGTGCAGGCTTTTTGTCAAATTGGCACTATTACAATACACAAACTAGCTATACTTCCTAAAACATATATATTAGTTTTACACGAATCTATCTGTATCCTCTGGCATGTCTAATCACGGTTGTCAGCAGAACTAAGTGTACAGAAATAGACTCAGAGCAACTGCAGGATTACAATTTCTGATCCTATCAGCCCAGCTGCTGAAGAAAAATGCTTTGCTTTTACACCTTTTTCCCTTTCTAATATGAAGTAGAAAGTGAGCTAAAATACATATGAAACCAGTGATCAATTTCATTCTCACACCATCAAAAAGCTGTCATTATATGACATAAAAAACATGAGATCTTCCTTCAGAATACAGTCAAGTACAGTAATTACAGTACACTGATTATGTTACTGCACAGTCAACAGTTCAAATACCAATTTCAATTAGGATTTACCACAAGAACACACTTAATACACATTTATTTTTGTGTCTTCCCTAGTGGGAATTTTAAGATACTTGTTAACCTCCAAGTCTAACAATGCTCTTAAGAGTAACTCTACTAAAACTCATTATTCTATTAACTTATCTCTGAAGTTGTATTTTATAAAAACATGACAGTAAATACAACCTTTAAGGCAATACCTTCAGAGTGTACTTGACAGATCTAAAATGGTCCTAAGGAGGACGACTGAGAGCAATTTCTGCATAAACTGGGTACAATTTACTTGCATTTCTCCTGCCACTGTCCTACTCGTTGAAGCACCATAGATGTTAGGCAGAAAAAGCTCAGAGTGTAAAACTAACCCAGACAGACATTACCACTTCTGTCAACAAGAAACCACCTCATCTTACTCTTTGCTTAGTACAGTCCTGTCTCTTTCCATTTCTATCAGTTACATTTCATAATCTTCCAGCCTAATCCTTATAATCCTTCCCCTTCCTCTCTCCACTTAAGATTTCTGGTTGAAGTTTCAGGTTCTACAGAACTAAAAGCATGCAGTTAAAACCCTACAGACAGAGTCTTAAACTGCAATTAAATAATATAATCTACTCCCAGAAAAATCTTGAAACAGAATTAAGTAGAGCCAACATCATACACTGGGAAACATGCTCAATTTTGTTTGCTATTTTGTGCTCTTAAGCTCTATTAGCACTGCTTTTCTAAGTTTGAGGTTTTTGTTCATATTTTCCTGTTGGTTTTGTTTTGTTTCTTTATATTCAAAGAACAATACAGCATGAAAAGTATTATATGAACTGTATGTATGAGCTTACAATTTTTTTTTAATCAATAAATACTTCATAGTGTACATAAATTTGCAGCAGGAAAACAATGTTCATCTGCACGCCAACAGAAGTTAAAATACTCCTTATGAAACAAGCCAAAACATTTGGGGAAAAAATACTGAAACTCTGGTCTTGAATTCAACTGTGATCTGACTTGCAAGTCACTGGAGTTGTACAAATCAAAGCAGGCTGAAGTCTAACACGAGTCATTACTCTTCCACCAAAGTTTTGTGCAATGTTTCTGGAACCATTAAGGAAAACATTTTAAGGCCTAACTCCCAATAGCTATCTTGAGCATACTTCTATATTTACTCCTATAGGAAGCTTGAAATGTCAAAGAACAGTAACAATTAAGCACAATTAAATTAAGCACATATTAAGGCAGAGCACAACCCAAAATCTCTATTACAATTAACACAGTAAATACTACACTTAAACAGTAACTAACTACATATTGACATTTTTCATTGACCAGAAATCCAACTGCTTAAATGGCTAGTAAATTTCATCTATAAATGTATCAACAAGACATAGTTGAAGCTCTACTTCTTGACATTACCACTTCAAAAGAAGCTCTTATATAAATAGTTTTAAGTGGAAAAGTTTTTATAAAATTAAGACAGTTGAATATCAACTGTCAAAGAATATACTTAAGGAAGGCTGTGATGATTAAGCACTGAAAAGAAGTACTTTTGCAGTCTCAAAAAGATTATCTAGAGTCTAAAATATTAATGATTTTTAAAAGGATCTTAAGAATGCTACACACAGCCTTGCACATTAAATAAAAGGAGTCATCATTTTTTCCCTTCCTGAAGTTCCCCCCCCCCAAAAAAAAGAAAACCAGTGCAACAAAACAAGAACATTACACTGTTTTTAAGTATTGTATATATAGAAGAGTGTAACCCATATACAATTTTCAGTTTATTAAAAAGACAGAAGTGTTCTTTCCAAGTTAAATGGCAAGCTAAGATGATAGGATCTTATTCACCCACTACTAAAATGGAGCTATTGCTTGGATAACTGTATGAAACAGTATTTGGTCACACTCAAAGCACAGCTTTGTGCAAGGCACGTAAGCAGCTCTAAAACATTGTTACCTCCAAGGGACAGTATTGAAGTACATTAATGGGGAGGGAGGAAGATAAATAGTACCAGACTAGCATAAATATTCAATACATTACTGGCATTAACTATCTAACGAGGCAACCCCTTCTCCTTCCTCTACAAGACACCAGCGTATGCTCAAATTCTACTTTTCTTGGTGAACTCACCACTGAGGAGCCGTCTCCATCACCCAGCGCAAACACCCGTAACCTCGTGCCGGGACCCACCCCCGAGCCCCGGCCGCGGATGCGCTCAGGCGGCGTGCCGAGGAGCAGCGCTCCGCCCGCACCCCGCCGCCTAACGGGCCCGCGGCGGAGAAACCCTCGTCCGGTAGCGGGATGCGTTGAACGGGACCGAAAAGGCGGTTATGTCGGTTGTAGCGTCACAGAGAAGCTCGCCGCCGTCAGCTTGAACCGTGACGTCGATCGGCTCAGCGCACGCCCGTCCTCTCCTTCTCTCTCCCCCAAGATGGAGGAGCCCGCCTTCCTGCCCGCTCCGCCCGCAGAGGCCGTCCTCTCCGCCGCGGCCCAACCACGTTAGGAGCTTACGGGGCGGCGGCTCGGGGCTTCCTCCGGGGCCCCCGCAATGTGTCGCCGACCTCCTCTGGAAGCGGGCCAGGCCTCCGATGTGCCCTCGCCCCGCAGCCGCACCGACGGTCCCCTGGAAACAGGCCGCGCCGCGCCGCCCCCCCGGCCCTCCCCGCAGCCCTGCGGCCGCCCCGGCCCGCACCGCCCGCCTCCATTTTCTCGTCGAGCCCCGAGGCCTGAGGTGGCGGCCGTCCCTTTTCCGCCACCCCTCCGCCGCAGCGGCGGCCCGGCTCCCGCTCTCCTCCTCTCCCCGGTGCTTCTCCCCCTGCCTTCCTCACTCACCGTGGGGAGTGGGTGCGGGATCTCGCCGCCGCCACCGAAGGTCTCAGCCGCGCCGCGCCGCCATTTCCTTCTCGCAACGGCTCCAGAGCGCTGGGCGGGGCCGCTCCTCCCCCGCTACCATAGAGACGGATATGGCGGCCAACCGCTGCCTAGAACGGCCACCGCGCCTCGCTTTGCGCACGGCTCCCGGAGGACTTCGGCCGATACAAGCTCCGCCCCCCGGCCCAGCAGCGCGCGCTCCCTCACAGCTGGGCGTTGGGCGGGAAACCCGCGGCCCCTGAGTGCCTCCCCTCAGCCCTGGGGCGGGGAGCAGAGTTGTTCCCGCACAGCTTCGCGTCCGAGCGCTAAACAGAACTGAACTGTACCGAGTCCTAAATACTGTTTTGCTCACAGCGACTTGTCTTGCAGGGTCAGCTTGTCAGCTCTATGACAGGATCAACGTGGCAGAGGAGTTTGCCTACTGCTTGCAGCCCCAACTGCTCCATCAGCTATGCTCCCCACCTCTGCTTATTCCATTTTTTACCTTAATTCCATCTGATTGAGAACAATTAAGTAGCAGCTGCTGCATGAATGCCTACCTATGGAGCCAGGTGCTGTGGAAGGACTCCCTGCATTAGCTGACTCCCTGCACAGACACTGCTCAGTAAACACCCTTTTACACCAGTAAACACCCTTTCAAAATGTCTAGGCTCCTAAAAACACTCTAGGAGCCAAACTGCCGCAAGCACAGAGCAATTACATTTTATAGAAACCTACATTCGAGAGCACAGTATGAGACTCCTGGGAGTAAAAGCTAAGGATGATGTTGTTAAAGTTACTATTAGCTTTCTTTTTCCTAACATAGGCAACCTCTCCTCTCCACCTGTAAAACAGAACTGTGTTAATACTTACTCCACAGAGGAACACCGAGATGTGAGAAACAGATTCCTGTACAAAAAAGTACAAGGCTATTATTAAGGGCAAACAGTAGTTTTTGTTCTGCAACTACAGAGCTACAATAAAACAAGGCAGGTGGAAGGGAAATAAATACCTTCTGATTCAGTAGATCAAGATCCTCTGTGATTTATGGCTGGAAAAAGCTAACAATATCATTAATGACCAACTCTAGCATCCAGTGAGTGCTCATAACAAGTGCTCTATACTAAGGGAAAGGGAATGTGCAAAACAGGGAGGTGCACACCAGTAGTGAACAGCAGTGAACACCCAGCAGTGAAATAAGTATTAATCTCTTACACATATTTGGTAAGAGGCTTGTATCATCTTAATGTAATAATTACAGTGTAAGTCTGCATGCCCAGTGAATACCAACAAAAGCACATAATGCTTTCATCCCACAAAACCCCTACATCTTAGTGTTAAAGACTGCCTTCTCACCAAGTCCATTATCTATCCTTGCTGACTAAACACCTGTGTCACCTTCACTCGACCAGTACATTCAGCACCTCAGCTTTTTCTCTGCTTCATTCAATTCCTTTCCCTTCCCTAATGTTTTCCTGTTTTAAAGCCTGATTTCCCCTAATTTAGGGAATTTACTCCTGGGGGTTTATGTCTCCTCACGTAATGTAATTGTAGTTTCTAACTGAAAGGTAATTATAGTTTGAGCTGAAAGAAAAACCAAAAATCTGCTGGGAAATCCTAGCAGAAAGATTAATGCATATCAGTCAGCTTCCAAAACAGTTTAATAAGCACCTTATGCATCTATCCTTAAGTACCGGAAAAGCTTATGCTAGGATATCTACCAAGCCCTCAGCACTACTGGAAAAAAAGCTTTTTCCATTGCTTTCCCAGATCTTGTCTACAATTAGGCAGTCATTGCACTGAGACCTTCTGCAGCTAATACATCTGTGCTTGACTATCCCTGGGGTTTCTCTAACTATATATTTTTTTTATTTGTTAAGAACAAGAAAGCAACAACAGGTAAAACAACAGGTAAAAAACTAGAGACAGAGTTAGCCCAGTAAAAGAGTAGGGATGAAAGCTAATGAGCAAGTTCTCATCCCTACTCCACCGCTTTTTAACAGAAATATTGATCACTTCAAGTCAGAAGAGACTAATTTATGTTGGCTGTGCTCCAGCTTTACCTTTTCTTTGGCGTGCAGAAAAAAGCCTGTGTCCTCGGAGTCCTGCACATCAGCCAGTACAGATACTCCAGGAGCAGAGAAATACTTTACCAAGGGTTATTCATACTTGCGAAGCTTAACAAAGAAGAGCTGTGCAAATTACAATTTAGGTTGTTACAAAGCCTCTTCTCTCAAACAAAAGGTCAGCCTCTAACCAGTTTGACATTACCATCAAAGTGCTGGGGGAAGCATAGGTAAGGAAAAAAAAAACCATAGCAAATCACAATATCCTGCAAATAGGCTACAAATTTCTATTTGTTAACATTGAGGTCATACAAGAAGGCCTACTCCTGAAAATACCTGGGGAAAAAAGAAAGCCAGCAGTATTTTCTCTAACAAGCAAGGCTACAAAACAGGAATTGTTACTGGCTCTTTTTTTTTTTTTTTTTTTTTTTGCATTTCTTCAGCTTAGGAACAACAAAGGAACAAATGGAAACTTCTGTTGCAGTTAGCTGAATATCCCAGTCTGTGAAAAAGCCAGCTGCCACCGCTGCACAATCAAGCGTGCTGCCAAATAGCAGCTCACACATTTTTCGGTTTACTTACTCAGTATATTATTCTACTTTTTAAAAAGCAATTACAAGCTAATCTTTGCTCTTCACCTGTAGACAGCAGTTAGGGTATGAGTTGCTCTCACGTGTCTCCTCTTTGCCCAGGGTGCACTTCCCTCAATAGAGAGCTCAGGAAACCCTCCTAGAGAGGGGTGCTCTCCTACTCCCTCTGTCTTTATGGAAGTCTCCCGAGAAACTCCACGCTGTGGGGGAGGAGCTGACAAGAATTAAGGACAAGAATCTAAAGGAAAGATTAACAAGCCTGGAGATTCAGATGTATAAGAAATAGAAATTGAACTTTTTGTCTTTCCCTAAGTACCAAATTTGTTGAGAGGGTTGGGCATTCTTTTGATTTGTTTTTGTGTCTGACTGATTGCTTTGATTTAAGCTAAATGAAAAGCTCTTTCCAAACAGTATAATACTTGCTGTGCTGTAGTTTTCTGTCCTGTGGCTACAACTAATGGTGTATGTTAGTATATATTTGAAGTTCTTTGTCCAAAGCTTTCTATAAATGATGAGGGTTTTTTTTTTTAAGAAAATTTTAAAAAAATAATAATAAACTACAGAGAGTATCAATTTCAATGTAGGAACATTTGTAATGGAAAAAAAAATGGAAACTACATTTTGTGGTACAGTTACAAAAACAGGAGTGAAAAATGAGTAATTGTATCCATATTCCCACTCAGTATAAGTGAAATTATATGTTCCCAATTAGTATCATTTGCCATATTTCATATGCAAATGTACCTCTTAAGCCCTGCTCTCATATATAAATACACAAATAGAACTGTTTTATTGTCTTTGTGCCTTGATTCATAAACGGTATTGGATCTCGTTGTGGCAAGTTTATTAATTCTCAGCAGCCAATATAGATTTTTTTAGAGGTTGTAAATCAGAGCCCTCAGCCACTATAGCTCAGAGTCCAGCCTAGCAACTGAAGTGGAAGTTGGTGGAACTTTACATGAATACACCAGGCTGTGACCTATAGTCACCTACTGGTGACTTTCTGCATGTTTTGGTTGTTGCCACCTCTTCCAGAGGCTGCAGATTGCAAGTTGACGCCTGTGTCCCAGAGATGGCCAGCACTGTCACTTGAGGCACTAAAATATCAAGGAGGAACAGGAGACAGGGAGCAGTAGGCCTTGCAGCTGGGACAGGTGGCATGATGGAGTCAGCAGAGGCCCTGCCTGACAAGGAAGAGATGAGACCTGCTCCCCAGCCACACTTCATGCAGCCTTGCTGCCTCCAACACTACTTGTCCTACCCCACCGTATCCACCAGAGGTGGCAGGGCAGCCATCTTGAGGCCTGGCCTCAACCGCTCTGACTCTATGGTACTCCCGGCGGGACCAGCTTCAATCTCAGCGGCACTAATGCGCCAAGCGCCTCAGGTCTTCTCTATGGTAGCAGCGCCCCACTGGATGTTTGTGTATATACACTGTGTACACTCTATCCCGCGGCCCATCTCTATGGTTGCGTTTTCTCACTTCTTTCCGGGCGCCGATTGGCTGAGAGAGCAGTTCTCGCGAGATCAGCGCGCCAGAGGCCTGGCAGAGGTGGTGGAGGAGTCCGCGTTCGTGCGTTGAAGCCGGTATCGCAGCGCGCTCGGTAAGATGGCGCCAGCGGGGCCGCTCCTTCGCCTGGGGGACGGGGGCTGCCGCGGTCCTAGCCTCGGCTGGGTGGCTCGGCCCGTTGCCGATCGCTGCGGACGGTGGGGAGGCACTGGGCCTGTGGCGAGAGGAGTCGTGCGTTGGAGTGGCCTGGGCCCGCTGAGGGCCCGGTCAGGGGCTGCGCCTCGGAGGGCCGGGGCCAAGCGGGCTGTTGTGAGGCGAGGGAAGGTCGGGATCCCCCAGCGGGGCTCGGACCACTGCAGTTCGGGGGACGCCGCGTGGTTGGGAGCGCGGGCCGGGAGCGCTCGGTCCTTCGGGTAGCTCTGGGCCCGTCCTGTCCTCCTTTGCCTGCCGCTGTTGGGGTCCGTGCGACTTTGGTGAGAGCTGGGGGAGAGAAAGAGCTGTTTTGTTGGGAAGGGGCGGGAGGCGGTGCGCTGCCGCTCGGGGTGGCGGTGCCTGTTGCTGTTGTTGCCGCCTCTCCTCCCCCTTTCGCTGCCCTTGTCAGAAGTGGACAAATACCGGCTTCGGTGTCAGCAGTGTGCACTGTTTACAAATCAGAGAAAAAACACCAGGAAATAATATAGTAGCGATGGCAGGAGTGCTTCTGGGACGGTCATACTAAGCTGTCCGGTTGCGCACGGGAGCACTCACTGCGTGCTTTTTTGTGGCTGTATGATATACGTAGCTATCCAGTCAACGGTTTTGTTTTTAAAAACTTAGAACAGATATTGTTTACATAGGTTTTGCTTTGGAAATTTGTTACAGGTTTTCTGGTTAGCTGTAAAACTTTGATTCATTTGCTCTACATGGTGATGCTGTGGGTCCTGTATAACTTTTAGACAAGATTTTATTTGGACTGGATTTAACAACATGATATTTGAATTTTGTATTTTGATGATGGATGAAAGCAGCTTTAGAAACTGGCTGAAAGTGCAGGAAGAAGAAAAAGAAAATGTAAAATAATGCCTGGAGATAAAAGGGTCTTTTAGAATGCTAACTTAAGAGATCACATTAGAAAGATACAGAGATAGTAGTAGCACAGTACTTACACACATTAAACTTGCTTTTAATTGAATTGTGTTAAATGAAATGCTTTTCTCTCTTTGTAGTAAGAGACCAGGATGAGTTATGCAGAAAAACCTGATGAAATCACAAAAGATGAATGGATGGAAAAACTTAATAACTTGCATATTCAGAGAGCAGACATGAACCGCCTTATCATGAACTACCTTGTTACAGGTAATAGTGCATTGTAATGCTGGGAGGCTTTTATTTTATTTTGTTGGCACATACCACTTTTGTTAGAATATGGTACTATAATGAGTGAAATAAGGATTTGGTGATTGCTGTTGACTATTAGCAATGTACGGGTGCTCTTGTGTTCTCTTAAGTGGACACAGAATCAATTAAATTAAAACAGGGATCTGGCAGATATATTGAAATTACACTGACCTTAATTCTTACACTAAAAGATATAGAAGAAAATATTTTTGGATTGCTGTAAACAGAAATGACCTGCTTCTCCATGATATCCTTTTGTTGCGCCATTAAGATAGAACTCAAGATATGTAGCTGTTTTTAAATAGCACTTATAAAGCTTTACAGAGTATTTATCAGAAGCAAGTTTTAACTGTGTAGAAAGGTAGACTCTGAAAGGACACTGTTGTCAAAGCAGTTCAAGACCAAAATTATTAAGCCCTTCAGCATATAGCCTAACTTTATACTTAGAGCAATCAAAAACCCTTGGAAATTGTCCCTAGCAATTATGATGCATACCATCACAGTAAGCTATACTAGGGTGGAGGCATTTATATTTGATCTACACCCCTGTTTACATTGGTGTGCAACTGGATCTTCTGAGATGAGAGAAGAGCATCTGAGTGGCTTAATAAAGTAAGCTAAATCATTTGTGCATGTACAAAAATATAACTTAAGATTCAAAGTGGCCGTTAAAAACTTTTGCCAACACTACATTTCTTTTAGAAAAGCAAAGTTTGTTTTATTTTCCTGTTTGTTCTCAGCAAAACTGTATAAACACAAATAGGGACTGGAGGGAGAAGCAAAATCATGCAAATTCTTAAAATATGAGCCCACTTTGGAAAAAACAGCAACGCTTTATTAAACATATAAAGTTACATGATGCTTGCATCCTTAGAGAACGAAGGCACTTGAGTTACAAATGAACTGAGTGTGTACTGCTAGATGCCTGTTGGATTACATGCTTATAAGAATTTTTCAGATGTTCAGAATTCAGTTTTCAGTTAATCTTTGAATCACAAAAATGTGCAGGCAATACTCAAATCTTTTCAGTGAAACTGATTTTTAAGGTGTTTTGTAAAACTGATTTGTAGGTAAAACATTTTGATTTCAGAGGGCTTTAAAGAAGCAGCAGAGAAATTTCGAATGGAGTCTGGAATTGAACCCAGCGTGGATTTAGAGACTCTCGATGAAAGAATAAAAATCAGAGAAATGATACTGAAAGGACAGATTCAAGAAGCCATTTCATTAATAAACAGCCTCCATCCAGAACTGTTAGATACAAACAGATATCTTTACTTTCATTTGCAGGTAAGGACAAGTGGAAAATTTTATTTCTGTTTTAGAAGTTGTTAAGAAACTCTGGAAAAACTGTGGGTTTAAGAGTATGTTAAGGGATTTGTGGCTAAACATGGTTGCAATTTCAAAGGTTTGTTTTTGATGTCATTTTTATAGCAATGGGAAAATCTGTGGCATGGTACAACAACTGTCATGGACAATTAATTAGTAACTTGGAAACTTTTAACGGTGAGAATGATCTGTGATTTACCAGCTATTAACCTGGATTTCTGGTAGTTCCTTTAGTAAAACACATTTTCAAAACATGTTATTTGGAAACATCAGACTGCCTTTTCTAGTAAATCTTGTTGGCAAGTCTGTTACTTGTCTCAGATATTTAGAAATGACTTTCATGATATTTTACTCAAATTACATACTAATGACTGAAGATTATAGTCTTGAAATACTGAAGATTTGCTAATTTGTTTAGCTAATATTGCTGTGTTTTTTTGTATGTAGCAGCAGCATTTGATTGAACTGATTCGGCAGCGTGAGACAGAAGCAGCTCTGGAATTTGCTCAGACCCAATTAGCAGAACAAGGCGAGGAGAGCCGGGAATGCCTGACAGAAATGGAGCGCACGCTGGCTTTGCTTGCCTTCGATAATCCTGAAGAATCACCATTTGGAGACTTGCTTAACATGATGCAGCGACAGAAGGTAGAATTTGCTCATAAGGAAGTTGATGTATTTTATTCGTATGTGGTGAAAACAGTGTCCAAATATTTTTGAAATTTTTATAAAATTCTGTATAGCATTATGCAAAACAGCAGAAGTATTCCTTAAGCAGCATTCAAAAAACTGATGTTACTGTAATCAGCTTCTTTGTTTCTCTAGGCTGTTAGTATATGGAGTTTTGTCCCGGCCTCATTCTGAGGAGTTAACAAGCTGTGTGTGATGTTATCGATGTCTGTATGACATTACAAGTGTTAATCACAGGAAAACTTGTTACTAAACTCAAGTATTTCTTTTCCAGGTATGGAGTGAGGTTAATCAAGCTGTTCTAGACTATGAAAATCGTGAATCAACACCCAAGTTGGCAAAATTACTGAAACTACTACTGTGGGCTCAGAATGAGCTAGACCAGAAGAAAGTGAAATACCCCAAAATGACAGACCTCAGCAAGGGGACAATTGAAGAACCCAAGTAAAATGTGTGCAGATGGACATCAAACAATCATAGTACTGCACAGTATACATTTATATCAGTCTGTGACTGAAATATTTTTACTACAGTACAGCACTCAATTCAGATTTTTCAATGAACATCTAATTTGAAGGGAGAAAAGTCCCTTTTGAATGCTGCAAAAACTGCATTGAAAGGCGCTGTATCTCTTTGAAAGTCTGACTTAGGCTATGCACTATAATACATTTTTAAAAAAAACAATTAAACAGGACAGGAAAAATCACGTTTTTAAAAGTACAGAACTCAAAGCTTTCTAATTGGCTACTGATGCTTAGTTGAGTGGTCAGTGAGTTAATATGGAGTTACATTGGCAATTATTCAGTTAAGTTTAACTGTCTCCTGTTTGAAATGTGTATATAGAACAGTGAATATTTTCTACCTTTAAGTTATAGCAAGATATACATTCCCCTTAAGAGTAACTGGTCATGTTTTCATCTATAAACTTTGCAGTAAGGTCAACCTTTTGCCTAGGAAATAGTGTACAAACTTGTAAATCTTAATTTAAGAACTTTTTTTTCCTTGTTTCTGACTTTTTGGTGCTTTATATGGTGAGAGCTATGTTCATAATGGATCAGTGACCCGTCTTTTTTCATGAGAAGTATTGTTGGAAATAAGTTTTTTCTTAATTTTCATGAATGACCAAAATGGCCCTCAGAGGCATTTGAGAGTTTTTCTTAATGGGGACCTTTCCCCTCCATATAGAGTTTGCAGCTGCAGACACTGCAGTGATTCCAGCAGGCTAGTAGAGCTTGGAGGGCCACTGGATTTTTGTAAGCTGAAAGGCATACTTGTGTTAGGAAATGAAGTGGGGGGAGAGATACTTATGGAAGCCTCTGATGCATCTTCTTGTGCAGGATCTGCCTTTACTCTTGTTGAATAAGAATTGTAGTTTTAGAGCTACTTGGGCTGTTTTTATGCCTTGAGCTGAGCAGAGCAGGGCTGTCTTTAAAGACTGAAATGTCCATTTTTTTTTTTATTCTTTCCATACCTTTCTGAAGAGATGCAGTTCATCTTCACCTGTATTACTTTGTTTACTGACTGCCCTCACTCCAGTTAGGATTCTAGTTTTAATGTTTTACATGTGAAGTCCAAGCTTTCAAGTCAACAAATTGTAATCTTGTGGGTATGGGATGTTCAGGTCAACTTAATTTTGCAGCACTGTTCACTGGTGTATATCCAGTGGTAGTAAGCATTAATCTTGCCAAATCAATCTGTAGGTTTTTAGGTCTGTATATCAAGTTATTAACGATTTGTTGAACAAAGACCGATGTGGTGGGTGAAATAGCTGAACATCACGATGCACTGACAGTTGTCATACCAGTCCCATACTGTACATAATCTAGTCTTGTATGGTAGATATTACCCTGTAGAATGAAACTTAGTTTTCACTTAATTTTACTGGAATACTTATGCATTAAACTGTATAAAGCTTTGCAGATACACCTGACTTAAGGAAACTAAAAAAAAAAAAAAAACCTGTTACTGATTGCATTACTGTGAACACTGTTTACTTGTGTAGCTATTTTTTTGTGAGGGGAATCCATTGTTTGTTAAGCAGCTATTAGAGATGCAGAGCACTAAGTTAAAGCTAGATGATGGATATAACAAAATGAGTTGTTCTCATTTATTACTGATAGTTTTGTTCTGCACTTTTAAGGCATTTTGTGGCATGGAGGTCTCGAAGTTTATATGTAACAAGCAAGCTATCAGTTGCCCCCAACTACAGCAGTGGTTTGGCTTTCCTTCTCCCAGACTGGTTATTTTAACACCAAAATTTTAACAGTTGAGTTCTTTTTCCTTCTTTTTTTTTTTTTTTTTTTTTTTTTCCTTTTCCCATTCGGTTGATGTCTGAAAACCATGTATAACTTTTAGTTTGTGAGAAACTGTGTGGTTAATGTCACTTTGTTTAATAACAAACTGCAGAAACAAAACTGGAATAGCTCTAATTTCTTCATATGTAACTGATCAAGCTTTCCTCTGTTTTGATGCTTACATGCTAAATCTCATCTAAAGCTTCTCCCAGATGAAGTGGAAAGCAGTGCGGTTTTGTGGCATGACTAGCATTTTTCTCCATGAGAAATGCAGTATTACAGTCCTGGTTGAGAAGTTCACTGTACTTCTGGAATGCTACGTTAATTTCACATAGTATTTGGGCAAAGAGTGAGCATAGATTACTTGAATTTTCACTAGCTTGGTTTTTTTCCATTAAAAAAACATGTTTTTTAAGGGGTTTAATATAAAGTTAGTACAGTACTATTTCACTTTGTTTTTATGAACATGCCACATTGATAAGCAGCTTTAATCTGTAAAGTTTTTTGGTAACTGCAAGAAAATATTCGAAAGCTATGCATTTTAGAGAAAGCATAAAGGTAGTCATAATGGTACTTCTAAGGATCTTTATATTAGTGTATATAAAATAGTTTGCATATACAAATATAATATATAATCTGTTTGAAATATTCTTGAATGGTAGGGGCTGTGAAACATTATAATTTATGGAAATATTGTAC